>NC_052533.1:63979975-64279975 GCF_016699485.2 Gallus gallus | reverse complement strand
TTTATGTTTAATCTAGTGCAAATACTTTCTGCAGCTGAAATTTATAGTATGTTCTGCACCTTAGTCAAGACTAAGGAAAAATCTTAGTCTTTAGGAAGTGCTATCATTTTCAAGGTGTGAAAGAACCCACAAAAACAGAGTTCATTCTCCTTTTCAACGCACTTAGTTTGTAATTTGTTATTGTATTGTGAAGAATCATCACTCATATTTCACTCTGTGGTCAGTTTCTGCCTTAAAGGAAAAATCCTTGGGAGCTTCAGCAGTGAAGTAAAAAGTATTGTGTAGCTTTCCGAATGACTTACCTGGAGGGTATGTGAGAAGTCTTGGTATAAAAGTAGCCATCATGAAAAATAGTTTGACAGTCCTCCTTGGAAGGAGAACAAGACAATTTGCCATTGAAATATTTCATGTGCACTACTGTTTTTGCATTTCACCCCTTTGTCCATGTACTTCAGACTTTATGCTGATCAAACAAAATTCAAGTCAAGAAAAAGTCTCTCTTTATAACCCACAAACAGGTATGTAACTCCCTTCAGCTAGGTAGACACTTAGAAGTAGGGAAGCTATTTGCATGAGTTACATTATTCTGGTGTACATCAGTTTGCTCTAGTAGATATTTATTCTCTACAGAAATGCAAATTAAATAATTGTGATTGAGTCTGGATACAGAAGAGAGATCCATCTGGTAATTTGAGTTCTGTGTATTGTTTGTTTTCTTAGGCCTACATGGATACACTACAAACTCAGTGGAGCTGGATTCTTCAGATCACGAAGTGCATTGATGTTCATTTGAAAGAGAATGCAGCTTACTTTCAGGTGGGTAGTGATGCGAAGAATTCACACTTACTTTTGTATTATGTAAGTGCTAGACAAGTATTCGTTCATAGATGATTACTTTAAACTTCATGTTCCAGCACTGAAACATTTAAAACATATACACTTATTAAAAGAACTGACTTATTTCTAAAAGCTCACTTCATTAACAAGCAATATAAGGTAACATAAAACTGTGTTTATACTTTTCCACGTGTAAGAATTTTGAGGGCTTTCAGCATGTTTTGCTCATGTTACAGTTTTAAGAAATTAATTAGTTGACAAATTGTGAATGTGATGGGATGGGAGATCTGTCCCATCCTTCAAAAGTTTTGTTAAAAATGTGAATCTCACCACAGGTATTTTTTCTGCACCGAAATCTTCCTAAATCCATGCACAATTAGATGTAGCACAGTGTTATCAAATTGCTGTAAATGCTACAGTTCTGTTGGATATGAACTGGGATTTCTCATGAAAGGAATCCATTAATTTGTAGCAGACATTTCTGTGAGAACTGCGTGTGACTGAAATCACAACTTTTTTCCTGTAGTTCTTTGAGGAGGCCCAAGCTACAGAGAGCTATCTGAAGAATTTACAGGACTCCATCAGAAAGAAGTTCATATGTGATAAGAGCATGTCACTTCAGAGCTTGCTGGAGCAGATCAAAGAGCTGGAGGTACTGTTCCATCCTACTCATAGATCATGTTCTGCCTTACATGGATAACAGTTGCCCCCTTCAGATACCAAATGTTAACCCAAATATACTGGAATGGTGATAAACAGTACTGAATGAACTCCAAACATTAATGATATTTTCATCTCCTTTTCTTGAGATAGCCTACAAATGGGTATGAAAAACAACAGCTTGCTCAAGTTGCAAGAATAATTATTTTGTTGTTTCTCTTCTGTTTCTTTAAGCTACAATTTTACATTGTAGGCTAAAGACTCATCCCGCTGTAGATAAAGGAATTTTTGCCTACGGTGACCTCCAGATGTATGCCTCTTAATAAACTAGTGGGAACTAGATGTGGTTTCTTTTTAGAATGAGTTTTTAACCTATGGTTGGTCTTTGCAGAATGAACGAGAGAGAATTCTTGAATACAAGAGGCAAGTGCAGAGTTTGGTGAATAAATCCAAGAAGATTGTGCAGCTGAAGCCACGTAACCCAGATTACCGGAGTAACAAGCCCATTATCCTCAAGGCTCTATGTGACTACAAACAGGATCTGGTAATGTATCCCTTTTTTAGCTGAAATGAAGAGAATGTAAACTAAAATATGGCAAATGATTCAGTAGACAAACTATTAAGCTGATAGGTGTAACATTTTTGCAAGTAGGAGTATGAAGTTAATGGTGGTGATTTCTTCCTCTTAAGTATTGGATATGCTGAAGTTTATTTCTGTGTTGTTTCTTAACAGCATGCTTACAAGTATTTTCTCCTTACTTGCTCTTTTTCTGCTCTTTTTCTTATTGGTTCCCAATTACCTAGTTTTCCTATGTTTTATCTGTAAAACCTTTTTTACCTGATTCACTAAGTTGCGCTCCGGTAGTGACCACTAATTGACCATTGTAATGTGTGTTTACAATCTGGGGTTTCTGCTATCCGCTCTCTGTGATCTTCCATATCACATTTTATTCTGGAATCACAGAAGTTCAGCCCACACAGAGGTAACTACTTGTTGGTACTGTAAGCAAAACTAAACAAACGTAGGCAGTGTTTGCCCGGCTGCTTGGCAATTGTCCTCACAATTAAACAAGCTAGAATCTGCTCAGGAGAAGATAAGGCCAGACAAATTCAAAGACTTGGCATGGTCAGGTCAGTGTAAAGTCTGTGGCCTTTTGCTAGTGATGTCCAAAAATGATACGGGGACTCCCGGCATGATAAATGATAGGAGGAGCTTTCCCCTCTTGGGTGTGTGTGGGTTGTAAGCTGCACCATCCAGACCTGTGGCCTCAGGGTGTCCGAATGTCTGGCAGACATTGCTGGTGGATCTAGCTCTATGGCACTTGCTCCCAGTCCCTTCTCAAGTAAGGTTTGCAGCACTAAGCATCCGTTTGCTTCCAGCTTGCTGTGGGGTGGCTTACAGCCATAAATGATTGTGTAGCTTACAGTACCCATGTGCCCACGCTCTGTCTTTTGATGTATGTCATGGCAAGCCCCAGATCTGATGATCAGCTGGACTGGCAGATGCTTAGAATGTTGTGTGGCTCCCAGTTAGTTTTACAGAGTTAATATTAAGCCAGGATGTACACATGCACATAGCAGCTGTGAGGCACTCCCAGATCTGTGATCTAGGTGTACCATCCTTGCTGCTCTCTCCGAGAGACCCTATCTTGCTTAACTAAAGAACAAAAGTGTTGTTTTATGTTCCTTACAGAAAACAGTGCGCAAAGGAGATGAATGCATCCTGAAGGACAACAATGAGCGCAGCAAGTGGTTGGTGACTGGCCCTGGAGGAGTGGATATGCTGGTGCCATCTGTTAGTCTGATCATCCCACCCCCAAATCCATTAGCAGTGGATCTTGCTACCAAGTAAGTTGCCAAGTTGAATTTTCTTGTAGTTATGAGCTGGCTTGAGTGGATCCAGCTCAGGCATTGCTTTGCTCATGCCATAGACATGTCCTGATTGTTAAAAGAGTGAGTTCTGTCTGAATGCCTGATTTGTTTTATTGTTAATAATATTTTATGCCTTTTGGTAGTTAGAATTACATAGAATCATAGAATCACAAGGTTGGAAATGCCCTGCAAGATCATCTAGTCCAACCGCCTTCCCATTCCCATTGGTACCACAAGCTACTAAACCATATCTTGTAGCTCCTCATCGAGATGCCTGTTGAACACTGCCAGGGACGGTGATTCCACCACCTCCCTGGGCAGGCCATTACGTGCATAATATTACTTCAGCCTCTCCTATGAGAAGAAAAAAGTCTTAGCTTGCTCTTTCCTTTTTGCCACTGTGAAAAAAAAAATGGTTAGCAGTGCTACCTATACTCTTAAGCAAATTACTGGAGTTAGTTTGGAGTTCTAGCTGTGTATTCATTGGTATACTCATTATTAATCTGAAAGTTATAGATAAATTCATTTTCAGGTTTGGTATTTTTTTTTCTATTAGAGAACAAGCCTTAAAACACTTAACATCCAGTGGCCGTTTCTTGTGAAATTTCTTAGCTATGCTACTAAGATGTACAAGTTTTGACCATGAAATTTCTTCTCCCATCTCAGAATTGAGCAATACTACGAAGCTATTCTGGCTTTGTGGAACCAGCTGTATATCAACATGAAGAGCCTGGTATCTTGGCATTATTGCATGATTGACATTGAGAAAATCAGAGCGATGACTATTGCTAAGGTGAGAGTCTAGCAGGCCTTAATTGTAGACCAGGGACATTCATGACCTGTCCTCTTCTGCTCCAAACAGTGCTTGTAGTCCAATTCAGCTGTATGTTGTGCAAAACTGTGGGTCTGTCTTTTGCTGGGTTACACAAGCAGTTATATATATGGAAATTGGCATTTTATTTAAAGAGAAGAAAAATGCTTTCCCATTCAAACACGATATAGATAGAAATGAAGGTTAACTAAGGGGACTTACTATATACTTGCACTACTTGTTCCCACTATGCAAGGACATGGATAGACATAGAAAAAAGGCAGAGTTGCAAACTGTTCTTAAGTTGTGAAATGTTTGTTACAGGAATAGCTAGCACAAAGGTTGCTTTGTGCATCATACTTCTAGAGGCGGCCTGTATCGGTTTTATTCTAAAATGAGATTCCTCTGTTCTTCAGTAGGTGTATTAGTATGTTCCTTAATGAGTCATATATCCTGTCCAATTGTTGCCTTTTTCAAAACTGTCTTCTTTGTTATTTCAGCTGAAAACAATGCGTAAGGAAGATTACCAAAAAATAATAACTGACTTGGAGATCCATTATCAAGAATTCCTCAGGAACAGCCAAGGCTCTGAGATGTTTGGTGATGAAGACAAACGAAAGATCCAGACGCAGTTCACTGATGCTCAGAAACACTACCAAACCTTGATAATACAACTGCCCAATCAACCACGGCCACCCCAGACAGGTTTGTTGTCCTCCTGCTTTCTTGTACAGATTGTACTGCTTGGGTTTCCTTGCTAGAGGCAGAAGAAAAGTCTGTGTTTCCTTTTCATGTGAAAGTAGACTTGTAAACATATGCAGAGACATGTAAAAGAACTCTAACTGCTGTCTCCTAGGATAACAAAACTTGCCATGCCCAGGAAAGAGTATGTTTTATTCTTCCTTCCGTTGTTGTGTATCTGGGAATAGTTCTCTGAAGTTCATGGAACTCGTTGAGAAAATGAGAGGAATTTAATCCATCAATTTTCAGTTGTTAGGAAGCAAAACCTCACTTGAGGAAACAAGTTTATCGTTTTGTGTAGGGTACATTTCATTGCTTCAGACACTGCCTAATGGTCCAGATCCACCAGTTCTCTGTTCTACAATTCAAATCAGTGCTTAGGTCACTTTGACACTGCATCAGTGTTCTGTATGTAGAAATTCAGTTCTGTGGCAGTTGACATTTACCTCCAACTCACTTTACAGTGATTCCAACTGAGAGTTGTCCTGTGGGTACCTCAAACACCATTATAGTTAATGAGAGAAACCGAGAACATGATAAACAGGAGGCTTGGCTGCTGATGGAACTTCAGAAACTTCGGCGTCAGATTGAAGCTTCTGAGATTCGAATGGTTCAAAGAGCTCCACTTGGTGTGGATCAAGGGGCTCTGCATGACTTTTCTGTCAGAATACAGGATTTAGAGGTAACTGTGTATGTTCTCATTTGAACATCTCAAACTCATCATGACTCTGTTCAGCAGAGCATACTGTATTTGGATTTCTCATCAGCTGGGAGTGACATGTACACTGCACATATCACAGCTGGCTTCCAATTAAAAATATATTTGGGTTGGCATTCTAGAAGCCTAAGTAGAAAAAGCTGACTCTTGGATTTTAGAAGAGAAATTCTTTCAGGCTGAGGTTACAAAAAGCCTGGTGTCAACTGGATGTGATCTCATGTTAAGTGTCATCCAGGTTAAAGTGCTGTTTAAATTCTTTTGTACAGGCTGCACTTTCCCACCTACCTTTTAAGTGCTGTCTATACGTACATGAGGCTTACAGACTCTGTCCCCCTCCCAGCTCTTCAGATTTGAAGGAGACTGAAGGGAGAATTTAGTAAAGAGAATAGATTCAGTTTGAGAAACTCCCCTGGGACAGTGAGGTTACTAGAAGGACCTTGGCATGACCACTGAGGAAGTAGGCAACTGGCAATACGGCATTCTGTGAACTGCTTTCTACAGAGCAGAGTTCTAGAATGGAAGAGGAACTTAAAAAGAGGTATTACCTGTTGTGGACTGTACAAAGCAGAAACCATATAATGTTACTTAATTTAAAGGAAGCAAGCTGAGGCCCTGCTTTGTTCCTCAGTCAAGGTCGTTAGATAAGATGAGACTAATTGGATAAGGGAATCAACCTCAAATATGCTGTAGAATGATAATTCAGCAACCAAAAATGCATAAACCGGGAATTCTTTTTCTTCAGGGTGTGCAGAATGACTCTCAAATAATGGCTGAAACCCTCAATAAGCATAAGGACTTGCTGCCTAACTTCAGAGGCTGTGAAAAGTATGTGTACTTGCAATCAGAGATAAATGCCCTGTTTCAAAAACTGGAAAACATTAATGGTGTTTCTGCTGGCTACTTAGACAGGTAAGGAAACTGAGGCTGTAGTAATAACTTGTTCATCTTCTTCCATAATTCTTCCGTAATTCCATAGTCTAGAAATCTGCCTTTTATTATTAGTAATATAAAATTATATCTTCTTTCCTTCATGTGGGTAGAAACACGTAAGTTTCTTCTCTTTTCTGGAAGACTAAAGAAAACAAAACTGAGACTTGTGGGTATTACTGAGATTTCTTTGTTTATTGCGTATTCTCTTTAGTTAATGGCCTGCAGTTAATTAGAATTATAATCTTTTCTGCCTCAGTCCATAACTAATTTGTCTGTTTTGTGTTATTTACTGTAGCTTGAATGCACTGAGGTGTCTGCTCCAGCTTATTCTACAAACTGAAGATGTTATCAGAGTTTTTGAAGTCAGACTATCTGAAGAAGAGACTGTTCCTTTGGATCTTGATAAAGTGGAGGCATATCGGGCTTGTCTAAAGGTGAGAGGCTAATTTACAGGGACACAGCAAGAAAGAAGTAGTAGCTGTCATCACTAGTTTATTGAGCTTGGTAAAACCTTCTGAAATATCAGGAGATGGAAAAGCTGATCCTGGCATATTTTGACATAGATGTACAATGCTTTTGCAGGTTATTGGAAGGAATATACAGGTCTTCCATCCGCTGGCTAATGCTTCCTGCACAGAAAAGCCAGGGACATGGAAGGTTTCCCTAAACAGTTTCTGAACAAGGCTACCTGTGTTTATTCATGTCAGTTACTGCCTTCAAATCTAGCTTCCTCCTTTATTTCTTGCAGAAAGTCTTGTTGGTTACTTGTGTTGTAATCTAGTTGTAACGAGTGAATTAGAGTATTAGTGTGTGTCCTTTTTTATCTGTGGAGTACATTTCAAATCTTAAAGTGAGAACTTCATCCTGAACAAGGCAAAGAATGATTGCTTTGTTGCTCACAATGACACCATGCAGAAGCAATCTATCAGGCACTGAGCTGGTCATTTTTTTGCACTGAGTGCCTGTGGTAGAATAGTCACTCCTTCTTTCTTTTCTCAGAAGAAGCAGTAGGGCAAAGGCATAAAGTGGCAAAAATGGAACACAACCAGGTTGCTCTTTTACCACGTTACCCAAGAGCTACAGTTCCAGTTGCTGGTAGATGTATTTAACTGATGTAAATTAGAATTGCACACAGAAAAAATGCTTGAGCAGATTATCAAAGGGTGCTACCTGCACTGTATATGCCATTTGGTGTTATGCTACAGTGTGTATTTGCACACTTACACCAGTCTGCTTATGTGTGTAAAGCAACATCTTTGTGTAAGACATTTGGGAAAATGCAAACAGGAAAGAAAACAAAAGCACAAATAACCAATGCAGATCTTTCTTAACATTTAGAAACTGTACAGCAATCCCGAGGCTTGATCCTACAATGAGGATTTTCTGTTGTTTTTTTTTTTCCTCCCCTCCTGGGACTGCTGATCGTAGCTCTCAGAAATGGAAATGGTGGCTATAGAGTGTGACATCAGAAGGCTGTGGTTCACTAAACTGTTTAAGAATAAGTCTAACTTCAAGCATGTTTTTAAGTAAATGTCTGTTTACCAGAGATGTTTTACTTCAAATATACTAACTCCAGTTGGCACCAGCATACATACTATGCTGAATTAGAAACAGAATATTTAGATCCCAACACACTGTGTGTGCTGTTCATGTTTAAGATTGAGTGTCCTCTGAATAAAACGTATGATACCATCTTTTTTTCCTCTCCAGAAAATGAAAAGTGATCTGAACATGAAGAAGTCACTGTTGAATACCCTTGAAAATGAGCTGCAGAAAATGATTCAGATTCACTCACAGTCTTGCCAGTCATATACTCTGTATGATATGGATGTTGGAAAGTTCACTGACAAAGTTACCCAATTAATAGACCGCTGGCAGAGAGCTGAAAAGCAGATAGATAACAGGTTTGCTTGAATTTCCTACTAGCTTCTTCTGTATGTCTATTGCTACTAAGATCTTCATAACAATAAGTCTAAAAGAACTAATATCCCTTGAAAGTAAAGACACTGCACAAATTACTGCACAGATAACTGTTGGGTAGAAAGACTGTAGTAAACAGTAAGTAGCAACTGTGAATAGGTTGAGCATACTTCAAAATCATGTTATACCAAGCAAGAAAATGTAGTTTTTCATGTTACTGTGTAACCTGTGTGCTACAGAGTTAACTAGCATTTTGCCCCTCAAACAAAGCAAGTGTGCTTATTCTTGAATATCCTTTACACAAGAGGTAAAAAAACAACCAAGCAAGAAAACCACCACAAAACCTAACATTAAGAACTAAGAGGGAAAAAAAATTAAAACTTCACTGAACTGAAGGCATATTCTACCATTTTTTTTATTTTAGGCCAAATCTAGTCCTAATGATCAAAATTGACTAGTTGCTGCTTTTTTGGTGAACACTGAAAACAAGTGTACTGACATCAGTGCAACGTCACAGCACTGCAATTCATCCTCCACTTAACTGTCAGGAAGCGTCAACCTCTGTGTAATGCACAATCACTCAAAAGTCAGGGACCAAAATCTCTTATTGGGTAACTATATAAGTTCAGTAGTCATTACTGGAAATTATTGTTCAGCATCTCCATTTAGAGCTGTACATTGTTTTACTCAGTTTATTACAATATTTATCAAGGTGTCCTGTTTCTGAAAAATGTTTAAAGAGAGAAAAAGTGAATGCACTTTCATTTTGACAGTTTTCTCTGTTTTTTTCTAGATCATGGGATTTAGAAAGACAGATCAAACAGCTGAAAACGTACCGGGATCTATATCAGGCTCTGTGCAAATGGATCTGTGATGCCAAGCGCAGGCAGGATTCTATTGAGTCCACAAAGCTGTGTGATTCCAACACTATTATGAGATATCTACATGATCAGAAGGTATTCAACACCTGGCTGAGCTGTCTTCAGTTAATTGGATGTTAAATAGCTTTGCTAGTCAGGAAATACCACTATCAATGCAGTCAGCAATATAGTGGTCTGTTTTGGATTAGAAGATATACAAGCTACCAAAAACCACCACATATGTAGAAGTTAAGAGAGAGGAAATATTATTACCCTCATTACTTTCTGTCAGCTGTGCTGTGGTTTATGAAAAAGACTGTGCTTGTCTCCTTCACGATGACTGACACTTTGGCACAGCAGCTTTGAATTAAATCAGGGAACTGTAAGATGTTGCAACTTATGGGACAGATTATAGCACGAAAATAAAAATAGGGTAAATTTTTGTAAGCTAAAGTCATGCATCTGTCCCTTCTCAGCTCAGAAGGTTGTTGAGTTGCTAAGTGTTCCTTCTGAAGAACAGCCTTCTCCTGTACAGTGTGTCTGCCTCTGTGGAAATGGCATGGCGATACTTCGTTTCAGTCTAAGCCTCTGGTTTCATACTGCTTGTAGATGCAGTGTGTACTGGTAAATCTGAGGGACTGCTTCACAGCTCACTTTTTTCTTGACAGAACTTGCACAGTGAAATCTGTGGGAAGCGAGACAAAGTTGAAGAGCTTCTCAAGCATGCAGATCAGTGCTCAGCTGCAATTAAGGTACTTGGATTTCAGCATTTCTACAGGTTGTGGTTTTCATGGTCAGGTATATCTTATTGTCTCCACTCTAGTGATAGGCAAAATGTTAGCTCTCTGGTGTGTGTGTTTGTGCTTGCAAGAAGAAATTGCTGAGGTAAAATAGTCATTTATGCAAAACATAATAAAAGCAATCTGTACTTGCCTCCTGAAGATTGCAGGGTGATGTGGGAGATGCCAGTGAATGCTTCTCTTCAGGAGAATCAAAGCCTCCTTCTAGCCACACCAACCTTTCCAGTTCACATGTTAAAAATAAGAGTAGAGAATAGATGGGTTGCTTAGAAATATGATCTGATTAGGATCTGGTCTAGAAGGTTAGACAAATGCAGATTGGCAGGAAGAATGGTAGGCAGTAGCCATGAAAACCAAAAAGATGTACAAGGAGTGGTTTTATGGTCTTTGCACTTCTTTGTCATCTTTATATCTATGCTTTCTCCAGTTAAGCCTTCCTGTCTGTCACAAAGATCTTGCTGTACATGTTGTAGCAAAAGTGATGTGAAAGAGAGTGGAGTCAATTATCTCTGATGTTTTCAATGATGGTCTTCAACTGACAGAAATACATATCTTCCTGTTTTTTCAAAATTTATATGTTCTATTTTCCCTTTTATTATTTTCTTCCATGAGCCTTCACAATGTTTTTTGAACTCATGAACCTTAGTTTGTGAGAGAAGGTCATTTGGCCAGAGATAAACAAGGGAGAACGTAGCCATTTAAACAAAAAAATACAAAACCAGCCCTCTATTTGCATGTTGAGAAATCCAGATCCAGGGAGTTACTTGGCAGTTGCTATCTGGGTCTTACTTTATCCTGCTGTTTTACAGGATTATGAGCTTCAGGTTGCTTCCTACAGTTCTGGATTAGAAACGTTGCTCAACATACCTATCAAGAAGTGTGTGGTTCAGTCTCCAGCAGTGCTGATTCTGCAAGAGGTATCTTTCTTTCCTCCCTCATCAGTCTTTTGAATACGTTTATTCATCTGCGTGAGCCACTGTGAGTCATATCCAGCTATATAATAATTAGCACTGCCATTGGTAGTGTTTACTAAGCACATATGCAAAAGTAATTAGTGTAGAATAGTTGCTGCACTGCAAAATTACACCTAGGCACATTTAGACAGTAGATTAACCCTCAAGAATTTGGCTCATTCCTATCCAATGTCCATTATATACATATTGTGAGAAAGTAAGATCTGTGCCTCAAGTGGTTCAGTCACTTTCAAACAGTGAATTAACCATTATTAAGAAAGTTTAACTTGACTTACTTGCAACTGTCAGGCAGGAATAGCATGAAGAACCAGGAGGTGAAGGCTTGGACTTAATACTACATGAGCATTGGGGGGAAAGTAATACTGAAAAAGGTGTGGGTCTGTCAGAAGGGAGAATTTATATACTTCGGGTCTCCAGGAAGTCATATAAATTTGCGGGAAGGAAACTTTGCTACTTAATTGTCAAATGACTTGTTTTCTCAAGTAGATTAGAATTCTTAAATAGTCTGAGAACTAGATATGTTAATATCTAACTTTGTAGCATAAACTACTAATAATTTCCTTTTTCTTTTCAAGGCTAGTGAGGCTCAGGCTCGCTACATAGAGCTTCTTACAAGATCTGGAGATTATTACAAATTCTTAAGTGAAATGTTAAAGAGCATGGAGGACCTGAAGGTAATCTGCTTCTTTTATTTCCTTTGCCTTCTACTTTTGCCACAGGTTAGCACTATCACTGATCCAAGTCTTTATACTTCAGTGCAGTGCTAAACAATACACAAAGCTAAATGCTGAATTTCATCACTGAATAGGAGACTCCTTCCATGAAGGAGGCATAAGAGTAGTTTCATGCAATCTTTTTTTGAGAGTACAGTGTCTTACAGAGTTACTGCCAAGGTCTTGAGTGAGGTGGAGAATATTAGCCTTTGTGGTAAATAAGAGGGACTTGATAAAGCATGCAGGATGTTTTTCTCCCCTTGTCAGAGTGACCTCATTAAGAATACAGTTATTTCCACGCTGAAAACTTATTGTTAAAAGGACACTCCTCATTGGTGTCTGTTGTTTCAAATGGCGTAATGGCTGCATGGATTCCATTCAGGCCCATTTGTCATATATTGTCATATACAAAGGATCAAAATCACTTGTTTGAAAATGAAATAGCTTCTAAATGAGCCTGTTTAATATTTTGCTGGTGAACTCTTGGTACACCAGATTTTACTGTCTGTATTGCACCTCCCTCACCCATCAAATATTGTTTCCCTCTGAAAGTCATCGTGTTGGTTTCTGAATAAAGTCTGAATCTGAATGAGTAAGAGATTTGCCAGAATTTGCCTTGATGACTTTAATTTTAAAAGGATTTTGAGCTATCACTGAAGCAAATAAAATATACATCTTGTAACTTGTCAGATTTGCAAGTGTATATTGTATATTGTATTGATTGTGCTACTTCTGAAACAGTTGTCACAAGTGAGCATTTTTTTTCTTTTTTTTTCCCCCTTCTTTTGTTACCATTTTGTAGATGAAAGCCACCAAAATTGAACTTCTGGAAGAAGAACTCAGACTTGCCAGGGATTCAAATTCAGAAACAAACAACAAGCATAAATTCCTGGAACAGAATCTGCAGAAGTACCAGATGGACATTTCTCAGCTCAAAGCAAAGCTGATGAGTTTGGAGGAGATGAAAAGACAGGCTGAAATGGATGGAAATTCTGCTAAGCAAAACCTGGACAAATGCTATGCCCAAATAAAGGATCTAAATGACAGAATAACCAGGTTGACTTACGAGACTGAAGATGAGAAAAGGAAAAGGAAGTTGCTGGAGGACAGATATGAGCAACAAAAGAATGACTACGACCAGCTGCAGAAAACAAGACAAAACGAGAAAGACAGCCTTGGCTGGCAGAAGTTAGAATCTGAGAAGGTCATCAAGGAGAAGGAGTACGAGATAGAAAGATTAAGGGTTCTCCTGCAGGATGAAGGCACACGGAAGAGGGAGTATGAAAATGAGCTGGCTAAGGTAAGAAACCAGTTTAGCGAGGAGATGAGTAATTTAAAGAACAAGTATGAAACAGAAATTAATATTAAGAAGACCACAATCCAGCAGATAGCTGCACAGAAAGATGATGATGCAAAAGGTCTCAGAGCCCAGGTTGACAGACTGTCAAGAGAAAACAGAGACCTTAAGGATGAGATTGTGAGGCTGAACGATGCCATTCTGCAAACCACAGATCAGCGGAGGAGGGCAGAAGAAGATGCTCTTCAGCAGAAGGCTTGCAGTTCTGAGGTGTCGCAGCAGAAGCACCAGTTAGAGCTGGAGCTGAAACAGATCATTCAGCTTCGTGGTGAAGACAACTCAAGATACAAGCAGGCTCTTGAAGAGGCTGCTGCTACTATTCAGGATAAAACTAAGGAGCTGGAAAGGCTAAAGCTTCAGCTTCAGGAAGAAGCTAAAAGCCGATGGGAGCTTGAAAATGAGTTGGCTAAGGTAAGGAACAGTTATGATGAGGAAATTATTAGCTTAAAGAACAAATATGAAACAGAGATTAATATCACAAAGACCACAATTCATCAGGTCACTATGCAAAAGGAAGAGGATACCAATAATTATAGAACACAGCTTGATAATGCTGTGAGAGAAAATAGGAATTTGTGTGAGGAAATTAGGAGACTGAAGAATACAATAACTCAAACAACAGATAATCTACGGAAAATAGAAGAGAATGCTCAGCAGCAAAAGGCAGCTGGCTCAGAGCTTTCTCAGAAGAAACAGCAGCTGGAGATTGAACTAAAACAAGTTATTCAGAGGCACTCTGACGAGAGCATGCGATACAAACAATCGCTTGATGATGCTTCTAAGACCATTAAAGAGAGAAACAAAGAGATTGAAAGGCTGAGAAAGTTGTTGGATGTAGAGACAAGTCAAAGAAAAGAACTAGAGGATGAGAACAATCAGTTAAAAAGAGTTCAGTTTGACCTTCAGAAAGCAAACACGAGTGCTACTGAGACAATTAACAAACTGAGGATCCAGGAGCAGGATCTGGCCAGACTGAAAATTGACTATGAAAGAGTTTTGCAAGAGAAAAAAGGCAGGGATCAAGAAAGTGCAAAGTTGCAAAGCACTATAAAAGACTTGCAGATCCAAAAACATAAGCTGGAGGAGGAACTTTGCAGGCAGAATAAGAATGTGATGGAGGAGACAGCCAGGAGGAAGAAACTGGACGAGGAAGTAGAAGGCATGAGGAGATCTCTGAGAGAGCAATCAGTTAAAATAACTAATCTCACACAGCAGATAGAGGAAGTGTCTATTGTAAAGAAGAGAAATGAAGATGACCTTAGACACCAAAGAGAAGTACTAGATGGCCACGTGAGAGAGAAACAAAGGTACATGGAGGAGATAAGAAAATACACCTCTGATATTGAGACTTTACGTCGTCAGTTGGTACAAGAACAGGAGCAATTAAAACAGGCTCACCTGCGAAATGAGCACTTACAGAAAACCTCTGAGGAGAAGAGCAAAAACTTGAACGAGTGCAAAATTGAAATCGAAAGGCTTCAGTCTCTCACCGAGAACCTAACCAAGGAACACTTGTTACTGGAGGAAGAGCTGCGAAATGTTAGATTGGAGTATGATGATCTCAGAATGGTCAGAAGTGAAGTTGATGAGAAAAATTCTGCCATTGCTGAACTAAAGAATCAGCTTCAGACAAGCAGCAAGCAAACCCTGGAACTTCAGGGGTTGATTAATGATTTACAGAAAGAAAGGGAAAAATTGAGACAGGAAATTGAAAAATTCCAAAAGCAGGCTCTGGAGGTATTCACACATATTTTGATCCCAGCTTTACTGTCTGTCAGATATATAATTAATCACAATGTCCATTTGAACCAACTTAATTCACACCTTGCTGATTAAGTTCACTGTACTTGCGACTAATATTCCTTTTATGGCCACTCTCTTCATTATTTTTAAAAGAAAAATGGCAGGATTAGGCCACTTTCTTAGCCCCTTTACTCCCTGAGGACTGTGCTAGGAAACTTTAAAGTGTCTTTTTCACCTAGCTGAGCCTTGCCCTCAGCGTGGAGGAAACCCTGGATTTCAGTCTTCACCAAACTATCCTAAGGGAAAATAAGAATACATGGAATACCACCGTGCTTTAGCTGTACTCTGCTGGCTGTGTGCTACCCAGGTCTGTTTTGGTCAGAATGAGTTAAAGCAGTCCTTTGAGGCTGACCTGAGCTGTATCACAAACTAAACAAGCTAAAAGCCCCAGAACCAACAAACCATCAAAGTGCTGTTTAGCTGCATAAAGTGGTGACTAAGAATTAAAAGTGATGCTGCCAGCTAAGATACCTAAAACCTAAATTTCATTGACTGTTGGGACTTCTGTTCCTAAGTCACCAAGGGTGACTTAAATTTCTCTATCAGCCCGTGTTCTTTAACCTTGAGATGACAACATAGATAAGCTAAAGAAAACTTATTTTTGCATCTTCATTCTTCTACCTTTTGAAAATGTTTCTTTTTCTGTGTTTGTCCTGCATATTTTTTCCTCATTCTCATCTATTCTG
This sequence comes from Gallus gallus, assembly GCF_016699485.2. NCBI lineage: Eukaryota > Metazoa > Chordata > Aves > Galliformes > Phasianidae > Gallus > Gallus gallus. Next base: position 64,264,293 of record NC_052533.1, on the reverse strand, counting down.
TCAATTATTTAGTTTTTCTTTATTTTTAAAACCTTAATACTAATTTTAATAACATTTAGCATTGCCTGACATCTAAACGTACATAATGCATGTGTTACAAATATATAACATTTTATTTGGTTTAATATGGACTGCATGTGAATGTGCATGTAGGTGTTTGTGTATAAAGGTGTATGTGTGTATATATATTATATTATGAAGATATTAAGGGAATTAAAATGTAAATCAACACAGGTAAAATTGTTTGAAACTAATAGGAAAAAGTGAGTCATATATTTCATTTTCATCTATGTGTGGCCAGTTCTTAGCTGATATGTATTCACTCAGATTAGTAGAATTATGCCAGGGTACACCTATTGGGCATCAGACTCTTAAAGAATCTTGAGTGCTCCGTGCATGTACTATGAGATGCATTAAGAAGTCATAAAGAGCTAACTAAATCACTAGAAAATTAAGATTGTAGGTAATAGGATGGAGACTCTGGTACTAAAGACACTTTCATTGAAGGGACACATATACCTTCACTGGTTTATTTTATCTGTGGTCTTGGGTAAGGCACTGCTGTGACTAGAATGTTTTCCAGTGGCAGGTTAAATGACAGGCTGAAGGGTGTTGTAAGTGGAGAGCATAAGTCTAACTATCTTCTCTTGGTTTATTTCTTGTTTAAAATTTTAGGCATCCAATAGGATTCAAGAATCCAAAAATCAGTATAATCACATTATGCAAGAAAGAGAAACCTTGCTGATAAAAATGAGTGCTCTGGAGCAAGACAAAGCCAGGCTGCAGAGATTAGAAGAGGAGCTGAACCGTTTGAAAGTTAACCTGGAATCAGAGTCTCGTTTGAAGCAACGCCTGGAAAATGAGAAACAACAAATTCTGAATGACCTCAACCAATGGAAGAGCCAGCACTCCCGGACGGAGGAATCCATAAGGAAGATCCAGTGTGAGAGAGAGAAGAGTGAGAGGGAGAAGAACACCTTGAGGAGTGAGATTGAAAGGCTGCAGATGGAGATTAAAAGGATTGAGGAGAGATACCGGTGCAGACTGGAAGAGACTGCTGTCAAAAACCAGTCAGAGTTGGAGTCTGAACGTCTCAGGCTGCAGAGAGAGATTGAGAAACTTAAACAACGCCCATATGGGTCTCACAGATCTACTCAGACTGAAGAAGACTTCTGTATTGATGCCTCCAAGTTGCTGTTCAATGGGCTGCGGAAGAAAATTACAGCAATGCAGCTATATGAATGTCAGCTTATAGACAAACTCACTCTGGATAAATTGCTGAAGGGGCAGAGGTCAGTAGAAGAAGTTGCTGCTGACATTGAACCCTTTCTGAAAGGGGCAGGTGCTATTGCAGGAGTGTCTGTTTTACCCAGACAGAAGTACTCCTTTGTTGAGGCCAAACGGAACCAGCTGCTTACGGCGGAAAATGCAGTCCTGCTCTTGGAAGCCCAGGCAGCAACAGGAGGAGTGATAGATCCACACCGCAATGAGGTGTTAACAGTGGACAGTGCTATTGCCAGAGATCTGATTGACTTTGATGACAGAGAACAAATCTATACAGCAGAAAAGGCTATTACAGGTTTTAAAGATCCTTTCTCAGGCAAAACTGTGCCACTATCTGAAGCCATCAAGAAAAACTTGGTTGACAGAGAAATTGGGATGCGTCTGCTTGAAGCCCAGCTGGCTGTGGGAGGGATTGTTGATCCTGTCAACAGTGTTTTCCTACCCAAAGACGTAGCTTTATCCCGTGGATTGATTGACAAAGATCTGTACAGGATTCTAAACAACTGCCAAAGTACCACAAAGAACTTCATTGATCCCAGCACCAAAAAAGCAGTCACTTACATGCAGCTAAAGGAAAAATGCAGGATTGAGCCACATACTGGCTTGCTCCTCCTTCCAGTGCAGAAGAGGAGTATGTCATTCCAAGGGATCCGGCAGCCTGTCTCAGCAGATGCTCTTCTTGAGGCTGGAATTATTAAGGAATCAACAAGAAATGATTTGGAAAGAGGTGCAATCACAGTGGAAGAAGTGAGTGAGAGGATTATTGATTTCCTTCAGGGCTCTAGCTGTATTGCAGGTATCTACAATGAGGCTACTAAAGAGAAACTTGGCATTTACCAGGCTATGAAAATAGGCTTGGTTAGACCAGGTACAGCCCTTGAACTCCTAGAAGCCCAGGCAGCCACCGGGTTCATAGTTGATCCTGTCAGCAATGCGAGGCTGCCTGTTGAGGAAGCTTACAAAAGAGGTCTTGTTGGAATAGAATTTAAAGAGAAGCTTCTCTCTGCTGAAAGAGCTGTCACTGGGTACAAAGACCCAGAAACTGGAAACATCATTTCTCTGTTTCAAGCAATGAACAAAGAGCTCATAGAAAGAGGCCATGGCATTCGCTTGCTGGAGGCCCAGATTGCTACTGGTGGAATCATTGACCCCAAAGAAAGCTACCGCTTGCCAGTAGAGACAGCCTACAAGCGTGGCTACTTCAATGAGGAGCTCAACCTGATCCTCAGTGATCCAAGCGATGACACCAAAGGCTTTTTTGATCCTAATACAGAAGAGAACTTGACCTACTTGCAGCTGAAAGAGAGATGCATAAAGGATGATGCAACAGGGCTCTGCCTTCTGCCCCTGAGGGAGAAGAAGAAGGTGGTGCACACCTCACAGAAGAACACCCTTAGGAAGCGCCGAGTTGTCATTGTAGATCCAGAAACAAATAGGGAAATGTCAGTGCAGGAGGCATACAGCAAAGGCCTCATAGATTTTGACACCTATACAGAACTAGCAGAACAGGAGTGTGAGTGGGAAGAAATAACTATTACTGGATCGGATGGTAGCAGTAGAGTAGTCCTTGTCGACAGGAAAACAGGTAGCCAGTATGATATACAGGATGCTATTGATAAAGGTCTGGTGGAGAAGAAATTCTTTGATCAGTACCGTTCTGGCAGTTTAAGCCTGACGCAGTTTGCAGACATGATTTCCTGCCGTAACGGCACTGATGAGGTGTTTCGACATGAATCGGTGACTCGGTCTCCCACAGTGCTGAGTGTCAGAAGTTCTTCCTCACTGATAAGGAGTGGTTCATTCTCAGAGACCCCAGAGGAGTGCAGTCCCATTGCAGCCATATTTGATACTGAAAACTTGGAGAAAATCTCAATTTCAGAAGCTATACAGCGGGGCATTGTGGATAGCATCACCGGACAACGGTTACTTGAAGCCCAGGCCTGCACAGGGGGCATAATATGCCCCACCACCGGCCAGAGGCTCTCCCTTCAGGAAGCTACCAGTCAAGGCATCATTGACCAGGATATGGCCACGCGGCTCAAACCAGCCCAGAAGGCCTTCATAGGATTTGAAGGCATAAAGAGCGGACGCAAAAGGATGTCAGCAGCAGAAGCAGTCAAGGAAAAATGGTTGCCTTATGAGGCTGGGCAGCGGTTCCTTGAATTCCAGTACCTCACCGGTGGTCTCGTGGATCCAGAAGCACGTGGAAGAATAAGTATTGAAGAAGCCATTCGGAATTCATTGATTGATGGTCGTGCTGCCCAGAAATTGCAAGACACCAACAGCTATCCCAAAATACTGACCTGCCCCAAGACCAAGCTGAAAATATCCTACAAAGATGCAATGAATCGGTCAATGGTGGAAGATATCACTGGTCTTAAACTCTTGGAAGCAGCTTCTGTTTCATCTAAAGGTATATCCAGTCCCTACAATGTCTCCTCAGCACCTGGCTCTCGCTCCGGCTCTCGCTCTGGCTCACGTTCAGGCTCACGCAGTGGGTCTAGGAGGGGAAGTTTTGATGCATCGGCAACTTCTTCGTATTCTTACTCATACTCAACCTTTAGCAGTGGGTCTATTGGGCGCTAGTAAGTGAGGGAACATGTATACATTTTAATAGCATCTAGCTTAGTCTATATCCCCTTTCCTAAATCAACAACTGAATAACTGAAAGCAATATAGTTTGTGGCCCTGTTGTTACTTGCCCAAGTAAAACTACTTTGCTGAAACAAAGGAAATAAAGGCATGTCCAAAACAAACTTTAAGTCTTTTCTGAGTGTGTTCAATGTCTGAAAAAGCTGTAAAATGCTTGAACACAGATTTGTGGAGTCGAGGATAGGGAAATGCAAGAAGATATGTTTGTGAATTTTGATTTTCAGTTGCCATTTCCTTTTAGTGTTGGATTTTTAATGGGTCTCTGTATATTTTAAATACTGTCATTTGCCTTCTCCTATTAACTGTAACTGCTAACTCATAAACTGATAGCTGAGGGTTTTAAAGTCCTGAAGTTGTTTTTTTTTTTTCTCACATAGAGCCTTTCTCAATTTGCTATTACAGAGAAAAAATACACTGTGGACAGAAAATACCTTAAATATTGGTCTAGAATCTATGCTATAACATGAAAAGCTGTCTTCCAGATGTTCTGCTTCTGTATGTTTGTCTGGCCATTTTCTTAAGTATAACTTGGTGAATATAAAGGGCTGGTATTAGGCTGGGCTTTTGTTTTGCTGTTACCTATATGTTTTCTACTGTTTTGCTTGATTTCCATGTAACAAAAAATATATACAAATCTAACTGCACCACATCAGCTATCCTGGGCAATAAACCTTTGCAGTTTTAAACTATTTGTTGTGTGCTTATTAAATTTAGCTATGGGTACTCTTAGAGATAAGAATTATAGAAAGGACCATTTAGAAAAGAAAGAAGTAATAGTCTTGTTGTAAAAACAGTAGATTGGCATCATGAAAAATAATGTGCCTGTGCATCATTTTTATGAATACAGACTTTTGATTCTGTGTTTCCAGAAGGAAAGTGAAGATTGTACCAGTAATGAAAACTGCTCTAGAAGCAGAAACCCAGTTTCCACAGCTGACTGTAGTCTTGATGATGATCAGAAGCATATTTTTTCTGCTCATGACCCATTGTCTCTGCAGCTACAAGAGACTGTGAGTCAGATTCTCCCTTGTGCATCATTCAGTTTTGGACAGTGAGCAGAACAAAGAGAAGTGACTGGACTTAGCCAAACAGTCTACTGGGATAGGAGGGTCTTTCAAAAACAGTCGCCTTCTGAGATGTCCATCCACCTCTGGTGGCCCCTGAAAGCCTAGAAAATGTCAAGTGCGTATCATTGTTTGTGTGATTGCTTGCTGTTGCAAGTTCTGCCAGCAGCCTGCTGACTTCTTGTACCTGAGGTCTCTCCCGAGCTCAGAAAGCAGAGCAGGGCTGAGCACAGGACTGGAGGCATGATTTGAAGCTGCTTAGTTGCTGTGGCTGTACCTCGGCCATAGCAGAAAATGTCTGTATATGTTGAGAGCGTCATGTCCTCTCCCGCACACAGCAGAGTGCTAATACCTCTGGTAGGTATTGTGTTCCTACCTCTGTTATCACTTAAAATAATGTAGTACGGTTTTAGATAAATAACAGTACAGAGCTTTAAATGAAAAAACTATTAGTGTAATTAGCCAGTACCTGAAATAAATACTTCCTATAAGTAGCTGAAAGCATTGCCTGAGACACATAACAGGCTTTTAGCTGTGTACCATGTAGGGACTTGACCTATCTATCAGTTCTATGAGTTGATACAGGTAAAAAGAGGAAACTGATAAGAACAAATGCTGATCACTGTCAATGGTGCTGCATGATTTTTGTAGCATATTCTTTTTCCAAGGTGAGAATAGACTGGGTTTTGCTAATTTTGTCTCTGCTGAAGCATAGCTTCTAACCTGAAAAGTATTTCCAGTATCTTCTGAAGATCAGAACAACATCTAAACTCTCTCCCACACATAAACTACCCTCCATTGCTGGACTAAGAAACTAAGTGGTTCAAGTCAGTAGGGACCTCTGTAGAAAGTAGGTGATGAAGTGATAAACCTGTCTATGAGGAAATTCCACAGCTTCTGAGGTTTGCTTACAGCTGAATGTCATTAGCTGTACCACAGGGGGAAAACTTAGTGCCTAACTAGCTTTCTGACTGACTGCTAGAGAGAAACAGCTGTGGGTGGGGTTTTTTTTTGTTTGTTTGCTTTTAAAGACCTAAATCAAAATCTGTTGCAGAAGTTTTAAATGGTGAGGAGGTTGCTGTATTCTACAGTAAAGGTAAAAATGAACCTTCTACTGAAGAAAAGCCTGCAGTTGGGTGCCTGCACGTGGCACAGACTGGGGAATTCTGCTTACTATGAGGCACAGTTGCTAGCTCTGTGTGTACATGTTTGGCACAAGACATTCTTGGCATCTCTGGCTGGCTATTTATAGCTGTGTATCTTTGTGTATTACATCTCTTACTGCTGGATCAACCTTTTATCCTATGGATCAACATTTTGTTCTGTGGTGGTAGCTTAAGTACAACATCGTACCTCCCAGAAATGATGACGACCCTGCTTTTTCCTCCATACAGTAGCATTACTTTAGTCAGTGGTGGCCTCATTTGGCCAGAGGCATTTGGTGCAGAGACCCAGGGGCTGAGTAGCAGTTGAGCCAGGGTAGGCAGCAGGTGAGGCAGGAAACTGGTAATCTGGAGGTGCCAGAGATTTTTCCTCTGTAGTAAAAAGGTACAGAGGAGGGAGCTGTAGGAAGAGCTCCCCTTCTCCAGAGCTGAAGTTCGGCAGCTGCAGCCCCATGTGATCGGACATCAAAGATGTGACAGGTATGAGGCATTGAACATGGTCAATGTGGGGGCATGTTTCTGAGGCAGCATATGGTGTTGGTGAGATGGGGGAGCTGTACCTGGGTACACCCAGGTTGTTTTGTTGTGGTGTGGTTCTGTGGGGACAAAGAAGTGAATGTGGGGCTTTGGGGTAGGGTGTTCACAGGCTCAGCACTTCTTGCATGAAAGATGAAATGTTTTTTTTCATTTGTCTTGAATGAATGACTGGCAATTCTGAATTTCCATCTCTGCTGAGACAGTAGCTCTTCAATATTAAAAAGCCAAGGTAGACTTGTTGGCCCAGTCTGTGTCTGCGAGCACTTCCTCATGTGGAAGGGGTGCAGGGTGAGATGTGTCCATTAGCAGGCTTGTGGGTCAGAGTTGATCCCCCAAATCCACTGCTTTCTCCCTGCACCTAGGAACAGGAAATAGGGGATGTTGAGCCTGTTTGGTGGAAAATGAGTGCCCTGCTTGCTGACTTGGCTGGGGAGTATTTGGTTATTAGCAGGGTCAGCTCCTTACAGAGTTGGGCTTCGCTCTGATCAGGGCAGGAATTTATTTCTGAGGGTTTTCTTGGAGTGAATCACCTTGACATTGGGAATTTGCTGTCCATCTGCTTCTGGGCTGGGAAAAGGCTGCTGTTTAGGGCCCAAAGTACATGGAAAACCATATGGCTTGCACAGCAGTGCATAAGCCAGTTTTGTCTGTCTTCTGCGACTGTAATGCATATATAGCATGGTTGACTAATAGTCTAGCCTTTTGAATATGAAAGATGGGTGGGTAATATTTACAGAATAACTTTATGTGGTAGTGTAAAACTGGATTATTAGATTATAGGTATTTACAGTGAGTGTGGGTGCGGTTCTTTTCTTTTTTAACTTGTTTATATTTCAATTTTCTGCATATTCTTCTAAGATAAATCTGTACGAGTCATTTACTTTGAAGTTTCAGTGCATCTAGGCTGTTCTGAGATGAGTGGGATTCACTTGTCATGTGTAACTGTCTCAGAGTTATGTTATGTTTGGAAATGCATGTTTTTTACGTGCCAGACAACTTGCACAATCCCTGTGTCCCTCAAAGTAGGCTGTGTGTAGACAATCTGCTCCTTTCTGACCTGTGTTAGCTATCCTGGTGTTAACAGCTATGCATCTGTAATTTGAGGCTAATATTTTTTTCTCCTCATAGTAACACCAAATGCACAGTTAGTATGTGTATAACTGCATCGTATAATAAGCAGAGCAATGTTTTGAGTTCTATTCATCACAGAGCGTATTTTGGCTTTAGTAGATCATCAGCAACCTATTTTATGGTAGTGTAAATCCAGTGGGATGCTCTACTGGTGGGAGCTGAATATCCATCTGCTAATATATCAGGTACTTCTGTTGCTGATCCCTCTGCAGACTCCTGTGCTGTTGGCAATACATGGTCCTTTGCTTCTTGTATTCTAGGATCACAAACTGAGCCAGGGAGTGCTGGTTGCTCATGGCAGCTGCTGGTTTTTTTTGGGTGGAGGGGGGGCGGGGAGGGGGATGCATCTATCATCTGGCTACATGAGACAGAGAGGCTTTCTTTTCCTTTCCTTCAACTTGCAAATAGGCACACCATTTCTTCCACCTGAGCCCTAGTGCTGTCTTCCAATATCTGTCTGCATGGTGGAAACTGATAGTCATTTAGGTTGGAAAATATCTTCAAGGTCACAAGTCCAACCATCAACTTGACCTACCATGTTCTAACACTAAATGGTGTACCTTAGTGCTATGTCCACACAACTCTTAAATACCTCCTGGAGTGAAGGCTCCGCTACTTCCTTGGACAGTCCGTTCCAATGCTTCACTGCTGCCTGTGAAGAAATTCTTCCAGTGGTTAATTTTAACCTCCCTTTGCGCAACCTGAGACCAGTTCCCAGGTGACAAGCAATGGGACTCAAGGGAAACCTCCTTGCTGCAACATCCTGTCATGGAGTTTTAGAGAGCAATAAGGTCTCTCTTGAGCTTTCTCTTCCCCCGAACAAACAGCCCCAGTTCCCTCAGCTGCTCCTCATAACTTTTCCTCTAATCCCTTACTAGCTTTGTGCTCTTCTCTACACATGCTCAAGCAAGTCAATGTTTTTCTTGCAGTGAGGAGCCCAAAACTGAACACTGCATTTGAGGTGTGGCTTCACCAGTGCTGTTGGCCACACAGTTTCTGATGTAGCCCAGGAGCCGTTGGCCCTGGCCATCTGGACACACTGCTGGTTCCTGTTCAGCTGCCTGCCGATCCGCACCCCCAGATGTTTTTCTGCTTGGTGGCTTTTCAGCCACTCTGCTCTGAGCTTGCTATGTGGAGTTGTATGTTGTGGAGTGTGTATGTTGTGACCCAAGTGCAGCACCTGGCAATAAACCTTGTTGAAAGCCATACAGCACATTTACCTAGCTTATCCGGCTCCCTCTGCAAACCTTCCAAACCCTGACGGAGAGAAACATGCAGGAGATGCTGTTGCTAAATACTGACAAGTACCTTACTACAAGTACACACTTCACTACATAAAAAGCCTTCCTGTTCCTGTGAAGCTGCATTTAATGTTTAACAGCTAAATAAGTATTAAACAGAGGATAAAATCATTCAATAGAGCTGAGCTGGCATGCAACCTTATCTCAGAGAACTTGATAGTAATCTAAGCAAACTGTGCAACCCTCACTCTGGGGACTTTGGGTTTCCTACCTTGTTTCCCAGCAGCTTCCTTTACTCTGGGAAATCCAACATATCCTCTGGGGCCAGACTCACCATGAAGTCCAGGCAGACCAGTTTTTCCCTTTTCAAAATGCTTCTGACTTCATTTATTTTTATTATGCCAAGAGTAATGTATTTGTTTTCATAGGAGGGGAAAAATAAAAAACAACCACAAAACAAAGTCCTGGAAAGGTTTTACAAACAATCAAGGACAGAACAGGGATAGCACTTGGTTTCTTGGATGAGCTAAGAAGTTTGAACACAGAACCAAATATTTCTTCTTCGGATATCTTTATTTTTAAAACTTAGTTCTATTTTAAAATGTTGCTATAAACATTTTCATTTAGGAAATATCAGGGAAAATCTTTGAACTTGTCTTGCTTTCCAGCTATTTTTTTTCCCTGCCTCTTATTTGTAAAACTATTCATGGAGTTTAATACAAGTTTCAAAATAGCTGTAATTCCTTTGAAGTTGTTTGGTTTTCTGGTGAATAATTTGAAGTGGGATGGAAGGAGGAGCAGGGTAATGTGCTTGGCTACAGCCTGGAAAATTTAGGTTTCCATTTCTTTCAGGTTGATAGTAGAGCCTGCAGATTCAATCAGGTCCATGCTATACCCATTGTGTACATCCAGCCTGGAGAAATGGAGAATAGAACTATCTCAGATGTTGCATTGTTTCTTATCCTCCATTGTTTGAGGCCCTCTGGCCTTAAATAGCCATTCTAGGCCAGATCCCTAGCCCTACCCGCAGGATACTGTGCTCTGCTTAGCTACAAGCTCATTGCAGGCAATGTTTGAAGACAGGATGCAAACTGGTGGTTTCCACCTCCTCTTACTGCTGGCTTCCCATGGTGGCATGTGTGAACTTCAGTCCGCTACCCAGTACCATATTCACTGAGTGAATAGGATGGTTACCTGCTGTGCATGGTAGGAAAGGGGTGGTACGTGCCATGCCATATTGTAATAGGGCCACAATAGTTTTGTAGGCAGTCAGCACAGATCGTAGCTGCTCTACATTGAGCTCTGATCCCAATGACTTAGCTGTACATGTTCTTAAAGAGGTTTTCCTACACAGGTGCTTATTTGTGTGTGTGATAAGCACAAATATGTACTGAGACAGACTGAGAGGGATCAGCTTTGAGTCAGGGAAACAAGCATCTGACCATGTCAGTGATGAGATGCTGGTCCCTAAAATGCTCTTTGTCTTTCATTCTCATCTGGATTTCCTTGCCCCACTCTCTCAAGCCCTGGGAGTTTGCTGCTTCCTCTTACTGCATGAACAGACTGTAGAACACTTTGAATGCAGTGGGAACAAGTGGTTTCTCTTTCTAATTTCAGCTAGATTAAAGCCATGGCACTGGGTTACTGCTGTTACAGTCTGAAGGTGGGGGAACGTGCAATGTGTGATGCTCCTTCTAAAAACTGAGGTAGGCCAGCACGCAAAGCTAGACATCCAGGGTTTTATTTCTCTCGTTGTATGTAGCTAACACTGAAAGTGTTATGTATGGGGAGCTCCAGCTGGGATAGAATTGTACATGAGCTCCTTATTGGAAATGTATTTTGAAGTATATATACGCATGTATTTTTAAGGAGGTAGAAGAGAAGGCAGATAGAGAAACCTTTCAAAGATCAGAAACTGCTGGTTACCTTAACTTCATGGAGCATGGTTTCTACCTTTGATCCAGCATTTTTGTTTCTTTTTCATAATATATCAACCTCTAAAAGAGGGAACCCAGCTCAGGGACATCATACACTCTCCTTAGAGATGGAATTCCTCATTCATAATATTTTCTGTTCCCTGATGTAGCTAACATGAGCATTTAAGCTCAGACACGTGAGGGTTACCTGGGCTACATTAGCTGTAAGGTAAGTGGCTGCCTTCCCAATCAGTCACCTGCCAGTCTGGGATGCACAGGAGAAATAAGCCAAAGAAAGATCAGAGAGAGCAAGTTCATAGAACCACAGAATGGCTTAGGTTGGAAGGGACCTCAAAGCCCTAGTTCTAACCCCCTTCCATGAGTAGGGCTGACCCCCACCAGCTCAGGCTGCTCAGGGTCCCATCCAACCTGACCTTGAGTGCCTCCAGGGGTGGGGCACCACAGCTTCTCTGGGCAGCCCGTGCCAGTGCCTCACCACCCTCTGAGTAAAGAATTTCTTCCTAACATCTCACTTAATTTCCTCTTTAATGATATTCCCCCTTGTCCTATCACTATTAGTGTAAAAAGTGTGTACCGAGTTCCTCTACATATGCAACACTGTGGATTGGGGATCGTGTATGCTGCTCGTCTTCCACAAATAAAAAGCAAAGTGATTTAAATAATCTCTCTCACACAACTGATAAAGTGGCTGGATTATCTTGTCTTTGCAGTGGAAAGCTTTTGCATACAACATCAGCATGGCTCAGAAGACATATTAGACTGTGCTGACATGATTATGTGTACCAAATTTACTGGAACTGACACCTGCTCTAAAAGAGTATTTAACAACAGCCTGTACCTAAACATCTTTATTAACATGTATAGAGTCTGCTTAAAAATGTAAGATATATATCTTCTTGATTTTACTTAACGTTAGTAATGCATTACCTTACTTAGGATATTTTTATATGTACTTAGTAAGATGTTTTTAAGTTTGATTTCCATGGGAAGATTTGGCTTATCTTCCTTATTGGAGTCACTCTGGGGCAGATTTTTTCTTTTACAGGCTTGTCTGCTCTACAGTTCTCCAAGTTTAATATTTGAAATGTCTATATCTTTGAAGAAGTCAAATTTCAGACTTGTATTTGGAACTCTCCCAAAGTTCAGAGAGCAGATCACCAGAAATATTTGAAGACTTCCTATCCTCCCACTTTCTTTTTGACTCTTTGCTTCTTCCCTCTCTGGAAACAAAGGCAGCTCCTACAGACAAGGCTCTTCCTACCTGCTGGCAATCTTGGAAGCACCTTTGGTGTTTATTGGTCATTCAGTTGACCATTCCTTACTGTGACATGCTGAGCCACTGCTGCACATCTACCTGATGGATCAGTAGGACCACCAGCTTCCCTTCAGCCCAGTGTCTTTCCTGGTGGGGCTTTGCAGCAGCTTAGAAATGGTGTTTGAAGCTATTTATTTATTTATTAAAGCCACCACTTCCCTCTCTACTGGCAAATGGACAGAAATGCGCAGTGACATATGTATTTCTACCACATCAGTCCTAAAATCTGGTACCAAGCTCCACCACAGAAGAGTTTGGTCTTCCTTGAAGGCATCCTTGAGCTTGCTCATCCTTGGCTCCCTGTCAAGGCAGTGTGAAACACATGGGATCGTTCACTTCTGGGAAAGGGCAGTTTATGATAATAGGCTTTTATCTAAGTTCACTGTGCAGTCCAGGTGAAGTTTAAGTGAGTTTTTAAGCTGGACTCATCACAAGTCCACAGTATGGTTATCTTTCTCTTTTGGAGCTAGAAATACAGATCTTATTGGGGAAACAGTTAGATCTGTATTTCTAGCTTAGTTTTGTAGCACTGACTGACTGGAAAGGAGAAGCTTAGAAGGCATCATTAATAGGCAAGAATGTTATTGGATTACTTGGCAAGCCTCTCAGCATAATTGTAATAAATATTAAGCTTAAGGAATCATATGGAACTTTTCAGCTGCTCTTAGGTTTTTGGGAAAGCTTTTAGCTGTAGAGTCAACCGTGTGCTGATGGAAGGTAAGGCCCTGGAAGATGATAATTTCTGTTATCATTTTCTTTCTTTTTTTTATTTTATGTCCTGTTGGCTTTGAGTGTTAAACTGTGACCTCATGCATCAACTGCTTTGTCTTTACTTTTTTTCTTATCTTGCCCTCTATCCCTGCCAAAGGACCCTGAGGATTGGTGAAATCTCTGTCAGGGTATATTTTTGAAAGAAAATTGGCCTTATTAGCATTTTGAGATGAGTGTTACTTCATACAATCATTAAGGATGGAAAAAGACCTCTAAGACCACCTAGTCCAACCACAAACCAGTCACCACCATACCCACTAACCATGTCCCTCATTACCACACTCACACATTTCTTGAACAGCTCCGAGGACAGTGAATCCATCATCTCCCTGGGCAGCCTGTGCCACTACTTCACCACTTCTTATGACAAGAAATGTTTCTTAACATCCAGCATGAACCTTCTCTGGTACAACTTAAGGCCATCCCCTCACTGTTATCTGGGAAGCTGACCCCCATCTCACCGCAACCTCTTTTCAGGCAGTTGTAGAGAGCAGTAAGATCTCCCCCGTGCCTCCTCTTCTCCACACTAAACAATTCCAGTTCCCTCAGCTGTTCTTTGTAAGACTTATGCTTCAGACCTTTCCTGGACTGCCATCTATTCCTGGGCTCCCATATGCCCTTCATCACCCTGGAAATGAACAATGTGGTCCAAATGAAAATCCTCTTCTTGCTCAATAGTTACTAGTGTTGCAAAGGATCTAACTTTTGGAATTTGTCTGTATATCTAAGTTAATTTAATGCTCTCAAATAATCTGTGTTGATACAGCTAGAAAATTATTTCCAATATATAAGAGGAACCACTTGAAAGCTTAAAAGATTTTACATCATGTTCAGTTTACGTGCTTTTAGTTAGCTATCTTCAGGCACAAATGAACCTTTGATTTTAGGCCAATTGAAAAAATTATGGAACTGTTTGTTCCTTTCTGTTCTCTGTTTGTCCCCCAAGAAAAAAATCCTGTTAGACTTGCAGCAAACCGGGGAAATGGCATTTCCTACGCAATATTAAGTGATGGAGTCAAAATATTGTGGTGAAGTCCTTCCAGGAGTAAGAATGAAGATACTGGCAATTTCTATAAAGGGGGGGAAGTATAAAATGTTTTCGTTAGGGATTCTTAAAAACAACTTTAAAAAAATATTTACTTTTGCAGAAATTTCTGGTGTTGTTTATGTCAGTGATGTAGAACCAAACTCAAAATGGACTTTGTTTTATATTTTATGCTCATCTTCTCTAGTCTCTCCAATAACTCCTCGCTAGTCTTAGGTAAAGTAAAATTAAAGGAATGGGGCTGTAATGGAGCTGCCTGGAACATTGTGAGGTACGCAGTGTACAACATCATAAATATTGTGATCCTTTGAATAATAAGCATCAGAAAATCACCTTTGATAAATCATTATCATATCCATCCTTAATCTCAGAGGGGTTGTTTTGCAGAGACTACTGTCAGGACTCATCACCGTGTACAGTAAAAATTTCATTAATTTTAGCATGATGAATAGTATCTCCTCAAGGCTACTGTGCATCTGCCACCTGGCTATGCATTTGAATCCTGTCCATTGGATGATGAGGAGAGACTGTCCAAGTGCTTTTTGCCCTTGTTAAGTAGATTATGAAAAAATAGCAACCTTAAAGAGTAGATAGGATGGGTGAGAGCAATACTTTCAGCAACACCTGTTGAAAGTTACTCAGTCCTTCCTTAAGACATCCACACAGTTAGAATTCTTAATGAAAAGCTGTACAAATTAAAAATAATAAGTCAGTGCAAGTGTTAGGGTGACTCAAGTGTGGAGGGGGACAGAGGAGTGGGCAGAAGTGTAGAAAGTATAATATTGCAAACTGTGTTTACTTTCAGTTTCTGTGATTGTGTTTTTTTTTCTTCTTTTTTTTCTTGGCTTTTTTTTTTAATGCAGACATCTTCTTCTAGATTTTAGGTGGAAAGAGAAAGTAGATGGACACTGGAAGTGAGGTTGAGTGATATATGAGAACTCAAAGATGTTGCTCACCATTGCAGAGAAAAAATTAGTATGACTAAAGCTCAGTTAGAGTTGAGGCTAGCCAGTGCTGTGGGGAATGATAAAAAAAAAAATAGCTTTTAAAAATATGTTATCAGCAAAAGGAGGACTAGAAATAATATTTCTTGATGA
This sequence comes from Gallus gallus, assembly GCF_016699485.2. Classification (NCBI taxonomy): domain Eukaryota; kingdom Metazoa; phylum Chordata; class Aves; order Galliformes; family Phasianidae; genus Gallus; species Gallus gallus. Next base: position 64,249,056 of record NC_052533.1, on the reverse strand, counting down.
GAATGGTCATCTCACAAATAGGTGTCCAGATAATGCATAGATGTTAATTATTCTACAACATTGATAATGGCCCTGAAACTCAAGAGCCCTGAGTTGGAAGACCATGACTGTGGTAAAAATAAACTCCCAGCCAGTGTCTAACTTGTATGGGATTTGCTTCTTCAGCTGGATTCTTTTAGGTCTACAGATCTCAATGGGATTCATCCCAGGGTTCAAACATCTGGTTGATGTCATCCTCACAATTATTTATTTGCCAATATTCTTGAGAATCTGGCGAGGTCCCAGACAGCTAGCTGAAGCTAGCAAATGTTGTCCCAGTTTTCAAGAAAGACAAGAAAAAGGATCCTAGTAATTATAGGCCTGTCAGTCTCAATTTGGTGCATGGAAAAATAATGTATAAGGTTATTCTGGGAGTTATTAGAAAAACACCTGAAACACCTGTGTACTTCTGGGTGCCACAGTGTAGAAAGGACATAAAAGTAGTAGAAAGTATCTAAAGTAGGGATGTAAAGATGGGGAAGGGTCTGGAGGGCAAGGAGGAGTGGCTGAGATATAGTGATATCTCCTGTGTTTCAGTGTGTGTCCCGTGTCCTGTCACTCAGCGCAACTGAAAAGATCCAAGCACTTTCTTCAGGGATTTGTACACGTTATTTTTCCTTGACTCTCCTCTATCTCCATCTGGACGAAGTCAGCTTCCTCATCCTTTTCTCATCTGTGAAATGTTTCCGTTCCTGTATCTAAATGTATCTGTTACATTATATAGACACCTTCACTTTTCATCCCTTGGTTCAAGAGCATAACACTTCTGGAGGGTAAGACATAACTGTGAGAAGAGCTCATAAATCTCTTCTATGGACTTCCCTCAGGCATAAAAGTGCTTCAGACTAAGCTGCATGTGTCCCATGGAAAGGAATTGTTTCAGGGTCAGTCTTAACTACAAAGAATATAAATCATTTATCTTTATTTTGAACAACTGTGATACCATACATCAGTGCTTCTGGTGGAACACTGCAACAGAGACAGGAGAACAGGGACAAGACTTCAGGCCAGAGATGTTTAAGGGTGTTGTGTGAGTAGGCTGAAGGTTACTAATATTGTACTGCCTTTGATACTTAAGAATCCTTCCCCCAGCACAGTGTGTAATGTGTCACTAATGGTAAATGCTAAAAATGCCTGTAAAGTTTAAGAAAATTGAATGTTCAAAGATTAGAAAAAGCTTGTCTTCTCCAAAAGTTAAATCTGTAGTGGCCCTAGAGTTGAAATTTACACCCAAATTCACTTATTTACAAAACAGAGTAACCATACCTTTTTGTAATCTTAGGTAAATCAAGGAGAATTAAAAGTACTTTGATTTGCAGCTATGAGGAGAGAGGCTGTATGTTCTGGAGATACAGAGTGAAGTTCTGGCTCTACAGAAACAGCAGGGAACTGGTTACTATTCCAGTGGGACCAGTTTTTCACTTTTAGTCTTTTAGTATTTTAAAATAAACTCATCCTTTTAAGCAAATGAGCTTTTTTTTTTTTTTTCAAAACTCTAGTGTTTCATGTGCAATATCTTGCTCTACCATAAGTAGTAAATGTTTGTCCTCTTTACCTCTAAATCAGGAAGGCTGGCATGACCTAGCTTTCTGAAAGCACTATAACAATCAACATATCCCTGGTCAGTACATTTGTGAGGAAGGGATAAAATATGCAACAAGAAAAGCAAATTAATAGGGCATAGCCAGGCTAAAAATAAAGTTACATTTAAGCAGTATTTGATAGACTCTTTCCTTGTATGCTCCAAGGAGAAAATATGTATGCCTAACTTCCATATTTACAAATCCATAAAGTAAGAAAATCACCCACTCATCTTCCTATAAGGAAGACAAGAAGTGAAAGAAAAACAAGAGTGAAAATTAGGCAAATAAATTTAATTACAATCTTGGGGGAAAGAAACCACAAGGATCTATTATTTGCACTCAGTCAGCTCACAACCCCGAGAACTTTACAGCAGGTTTTCTCTGATGTTATGTTATGGTTTACATGAAGTTGAAGCTGTTGCACATCAGCCTGTGGGATACGTCAATGGGAAGACAGATTTTAAAATCATTGAGGAGATTCAGTCTAAATCCAAACTGCCTACTTATCCATATAGACACCTTCACTGCTGTGTCTGAACTCATCCCAAATCTAACTGCAAAAAACTCATTCTCACTTTGTGGATGCAAGAACTTAGTAGGCTCATGCATTTTTCTGTATGGATTGGAAAGGATTTCTGGTGATGTGATGCTTGCATCAGAAGAGGTAGTAGAGGAAATACTAAACCTCAAGAAAATATCTTCTTCTTTGAGTTCAGGGCATGTTAAGGTCTGAAATGATCTCAGTCAGAAGCAAGTTTCTAGAATTTCAATGCCATTCATAAAATCCCGTGTTGTTCTCCCAGGTTGGAAGGTCCTGTTTTTTTTTTTGTTTGTTTTGTTTTTTGTTTTTTTGTTTTGTTTTGTTTTTTGGGGGGGGGTTGGTGGTGGTGGTGGTGTTTTTTTTTTTCAGTAATATCTTTCTTTGTCAAGTCAGGATCATAAAGGGAAGGCAAATGCTATAATTGCCTATAATACTTCCTAAATAAATTGTTCTTTTTCTTATTCAGCCATGTTCATTCTCAGTCCATGAAATACTGCTTTTAAATTTTTTGCTGCAACATGGATATTGCGTTCAGCTGTCACGGTGTACTGTATGATAGGAAACATTAAGAATAACTGTCCTGTATACTTTATTCCATTGTGACTTCTTTCCTCCCGCTGAACACTCTACTGACTGTGGGGGATATAACACCACTGGCATTGTTGTAGGAGTCTGTTGGAATGGGATAGGTATGGCTTTCTTTTTGTGGGTCATCCAAATGATGTGGACTCATGAAAGTCACGAGAGGTTTCCTCCATGAGGTACATACAAGAATAGCCTATAATATGATGCATGTTTGTGGCAGACATCTTTCAGTTACCCTCTGATACCGCTACTAAAGGGTGTATGTTCAGGTTGTTGTGCAGTAGAAGAGGATTCTGGTCCTGTTTTCCTGGAGGTCTCATTGTCACCTAATCATGTTTGAGGTATTGGCAATAATGAAGATAAATGTACCTTGCATAACAGTAAAACTCTTCTCTCGGCTTATCCCAGTGTGTCTAAGGCATTACTCCTGTTGTCCATACCTTTTCAGAAACTTCACTGGACATCAAGGTCTACCAGCATGTACAACTGAATTTATGGTATACAAGAGGCAGGATTAACCCCAGTAATCTAAATGTTAAGTGGTTATATTAATCTAGTCAGCTGAGCATCCTCTATATTCAGGGAAAACAGAGAGACCATATCTAAATAAGCAAACTGAATCATACACTGCTCATCAGCAGTGCCTACCTCTTTATTTTTACCCAGTGGTGGTAAATTAGATTGTCAGCATAGATTAGGTGCTCACACCTATTGAAGGGATAAAGTCAGATGCCAGCCTTGCAAGTTATGAAGCCAGGATGGAACTGATACATTCGTTTCTGCTATCCTACCAGTATCTGTTTTTATACACTTACTCCTTTATCTAATAGCATTTCATTAGTTGGATTAACTCTATGACTACTTAAAGTAGGTATGAGTTTGTCACTTGGTAACCTACTGAAAATGTCAGTAAGCTAACTGCAAATCATAGCAACAGAAGTACTCTTTGCTTATTTTTTCTTTTTGCCAAGCTAAGTTAATTGATTTATCATCATATACTTGAAGAACATCTAGATGTCTCTTCCTGCTTGATGTGGAACAGCTCCACAGAAAGAAAGACTAGAAACCAGGTCACCACTGTTATCCACTTCACAGAGGAAACCCCGTGGTACACTCAAAGAGATTCAGGACATGTGTAGTTAGAAAGACAAACCTTTCCATTTCACAGCAATACAACAGTGGCCTTGTGGACTCTTGTAAAGTTTTTTTTTTCCAGTTTGGAGCTTGTGCTGTTGCTTTGCTGTGTGCAAGTGAGTAGGCAATTGGACTAGGTGACCTTCTGAAGTCCTTTCCAATCTGAATGTTCCGTGATCCTTGATACACAAAACTGAGATAACAGCCTAATAATCTTCAGAGTGAATGAATTAAGAACAGTTACTCTTTGGAGAGGCATAACACCTTCGTTATGTACATTCTTTGGATTTTTTTGCTAGGTAAATGATTTCTTGTATTAAAATATGGTCTTTAGTTTTTTTCTGCTTGCATTAACATGCAAATAGGACAGACATTCTACAAATGTGACCTTTAGTATCTGCTTTTTGCCTCTGAAGCTTCAGCTTACTACAGAATCACAGAGTTATACAGTTTGGATGGGACCTTTGGAGAAAACTCAGTTCAATCCCCCTGATAAGGCAGGTTGCCTATAGTAGGTCACACAGGTAGATGTCCAGATCTGTCTTGAATATTTCCAGAGAAGAAGACTACACAGCCTATTTGGCCAGTCTGTTCCAGCATCATCCTCAATGTAAAGAAGTTCTTCCTTGTGTTAGTATGGAACTTCCTGCATTTTAGTTTCTGCCCATTGCTCCTTGTTATATTGCTGCCTGCCCCCAAAAGAAGTCTGCCCTCATCAACTTGACTCCCATACTTCAGATATTTAACAGTGGTGAGATCCCCCACAGAGTTATTTCTCAGAGAAATCATGCCAAATATTTTTGTGAAAGGAAATTCTGGGCAACTGGGATTCAGATATCAAACAGCAGTTCCCATAGGAGTAAATTTACCTAGAAGTAGACTGTGTTTTCAGCGACCTTTTGCATTCCAGAAGAAGTTAACATTGGTTGTACTATTTTGGAAGAGAGAAACTGGAATGTCTGTGACAGCTCTAAAATGAATTTGTAATGGACATGTGACGTACCTCTAACGTGGCAGTTATGGTACTGATGTTTATTCAGCTGAAACCAATGTTAAGTCTGTGCTAGAAATCACTTAGGAGCCACATTTCTTATAGACAATTAATTTTTAGAATTAGTGCTGCAGTGCCAAGAGCACAACCTATTTAAATAGTATTTTTTATTCTTACAAAGGATGTAGTCATTTGCTCTTTTACAAAAATGCCACTAGCAACTTGAGTCCCAACCCTCAGGGAAAGCTTAAAGTGCTTACCCACAGTGTAAGGATGTTTCCCTTTCAGAGAGAAACCATTTTAATGTCTTAGTAATAATGTCTGGAACCTGTAGAGCTTGGGTGCATGCCCCATGGTAAGTGTGAGATTGAAGCACATACCTGAATTGCAGTTCCTCTTAACATCATTGGTAAAAAACAAATGTCACTTACAAAAAATAGTGATATCTTAGAAAACTCCTCTAAGAATATATCCTTATGCATGTTTATGTACTTGAGACTGGAGGGTCCCTGCAATTGAGTAAGCTTAAAAAAACCTACACTTCTTATGCTCCTTTCCCTACTTTTTAAAATCATTGTTGCAAGCTTGAAAATCTGTTAAGGATAGCTGTTAAAAAGAATGAAATAGAAAATGCTCCTTTAAATTTTAAATAGAAAGAAAGAAAAGAATTATGTTTCTCCCTAGTGGTTAGGGATTATTAATCCCCGAATGTGGTCTGGAATGGGAGAAGCAAAGATCAACTGGCAGCAAGGTGAAACATTCCCAACCAGAGGAGAAAGCAATCCATTGCCTTCTCTGAACACAGATGAAGAGGTCCTGGTATTGAACATGGCAGAGAGATACTGGTTCTTCATTTGAGTTTGTGAAATCAATAGGCCAGTGCAGAATCTGAGTATTAGTCTTGCTTTTTGACCCAACGTCATTATCAAACAGAATCATTTTATCTATGTGCAGAGATACTGATAAAGATTGAAATTAAGAAACTTCCAAAAGTTTTAAAAGTGCGAAGGTGTATCAGAAAATGGCTTCAGCTAAAATTTGGTTTAAAATGTAAAGTAATTTATAGGGCCAGCTTTTACTGCCTAGGACTATTTTGGCTCTTGCTGTAGGGTTGCTTACTTTAACATCCTTGAAAGACAGAAGGGAGAAAGGAGCTGTTAATTTTTTGGAAACACTGTTTTGGTGCAACATGACTGAGTTTAATTTTGAATTAAGATGCTATGGTGCTTGAAGACATGCTTGAAATGATGTACATGGTTAAATGCTTTGTTGCCTTTGAGCATAAATGAATACAGATCAATACAATGATGAAAAAAGGCAACAAGATTTAGTGGTTTTCTCACATACTTTTATTTAAGAGGGGAACAAAACTTGGCATAACAGATTACTTCAGTCATGGTTTCTTGAATCCTGAAATTGTGGCAACTTATTCATCCTTCCCGTTATCTTGGCATGTGAGAATGTCAGGGATCTTGTTGCAATTTCAAGGAATGTTTTTCTGCCTCCCAGTTCTTTTTGGAAGAGAATGTTTTTGACCACGTAGCAATTGGATAACATGTTAATCTTTTAGGCTGAAGGAAAAAGGTTTACAGCTATGTAGGAGTTACTTGATTTAAGCAATCTCTTATTAAGATTGATTTAAAAAGTTGTTTTGTAATTGTAATGTATATTGTAACAAGATATGCATACCTCTGTCTTCATATGCTTTCGTAATACTTCAGGAGCAACTGCTTAACCAAGTAGGCCACCCAAGTCCATGGTGCGTAGTAATCTATAATGTGTCTCAGATGTGTGTGTCATACTGCAAAAACTTTTAAGGCACAGTTTTGCCTTGCAGATTATCAATGTCTGAACTTTCTCCCTTGAGACATGAAAATATTTCCATTTGATTTTCATTTAATTTTAAATAGAAGGTTATTCAAATCAGGCTGCTAAACTCAGTGCTGTGCATTGATGTGGGAACCACTGACATGAAAGTTAAAGGAGCCCATCTCAAATGAGAAGAAGGAGTTCCAGCATAGTAGCTCTAGTGGAAAGTGTGGCCAGGTTAAGTTTTGGTCTATTCCTTATGTGTTGTGCGAATGAAAAGTTAAACAGAATAAAAATAAAAAGCTAGTGGTGGTGCAATTACTTCCTAGAAGAATCAACACTGTGATGTAGCAGTTTTGCTCTTTCATGGGTCATATCCTTGCCTGTTTGCAGTCTCAGAACAATGCTGTGACAAATACAGACTTGACTGGTGTGTTGGAGTGATCTTAGAAGGAAGGCACGTGTTTCCAACTGCCTTTTAATGCAAGGGAAGGGGGCAAAATCATGATCCCAAGTAACACTGTAACATCAGTTCTTGAAGAGTCCCACTGGCTTTGGAGGGATTGGTTAAAATACAGCCTGAATATTTCCATGTTCAAGTCTCAGTGAGACTTCTCACATGCTGGTAATTAAGCAGCTTTTCCATACTTCGTTATGCCATTGCCTGAGTGTCTTGAAAGCCAAGACTTATGACTTCATCTACCTTACATTAGAATGAAAAGACAGGAATCTTTCCCTTATAAGTGAATGTGCAGGCAAGTCCACCTTTAATTATAGGTGATTACAGGGCACAATAATGGCTGTATTTACATCTTTTCCTTTCTCTTTCTGTTTTTCTTTTTCTAACCTGAAGTTAGAAGAGAAAATACATGTGCTCATCTCTTGACATGTAAAATACACAATGCTTCAGTCCTTTTCAATCACACAGTGTCTAATTTACTGTCATGCTGTTCTGAAGATGCCATAAACGTCAGCTTAATAAGCAGGGCCAGCTTGCCATATGACATAGAAAGAGATGCCCAGAAGAACACATGATCAGTCTAAAATTATATAGCCTAGAGTACCCTTTAAGTAAACCTTCTTGTAAGATTCTGTCATCAGGGTGAATTATTTAAAAAGCCACACTGTCTTCTAGATTTCATTTTGAGAATATTCAGAGGCTGCTATTTAAACAGGTTTATAACTGTTTTAAAAAATAACAAAGGAAAAGACAGGTTTTGCTATTCCTTTGTAAGTAACCAGATATAAATTCTCAATTACTGGTCTTTAAAAGTAGTGTCCAGGAATGTTCCACATATGGTAACAACTCATAACATTTACTCTTTATTGCTGCATCTCTGTGTACTTTCTGTCTTCCTTGACTGCCCTTTTCATGATGAAACGATTTTTTTTCAAGATAATTTTCTGTCAGATTCTTGTATAGCGACTGTTTCATGCTGATGGCTGTGCTCCAGTCACACCTATAATAATTCTCAAAAAGTCGAGAAATACCTGCTTCCAAAATGCAGATGTGTCTGAGCCTCTTTCATTCTCTGCTGAGTTATCTTATTTTCACATGCCCCTCACTGCAACGTGGTCTGTGATTTAACTAGTACATATGATTGTTGCATTTTCTACAGTATTCTTTTCAAGAGGAAAAAATGTAAAAATCCATGCCAAAGGAATATTGCTTGTGTCCCATTAAAAAGTGGAAATGACAAGCAAAGAGCATTTAACATTCCTAGAATCATTTAAACACAGGTTTATTTCAAATATGAAATATTTTCTTTCCCTCATTTTGTTTCATTTTGCAGATATGTATGTAAAAAGGTGATGCATGTTAGGGAAAACTTTAATATACGTTTCTTCATAGATACTCCTGGTCTCTCCTAAAAGAAAAGTCCAAACTCCACTCGTTCCCTTAACTCCAACTACCTCTTTCAACTCACTGCTTTAACCTCTCCTCTTCCACTTTCTTAATTAATTCTTTTCCCTACAACTTTTATAATGAGCTGAAATTGTCTTGTCAAAGATCTCCTGCTATCTCTAAGGATAAATTCTTCATCTTTTCAGGACCTCATTGCTACTTTGGCTGCTGGTGATCATCTTTCTTTCTCTCTTGTTGGTTTACTTGTTTTGTGCAGCTCCTGATGTGAATGTCATTATTTGCGCAATCAGGACTAACATGATGAGAGTTTGTACTGTTTATCTGGGCAACATGGCCAAGTTAGCAGTGCTGTAAAACTCATTTTTCATACACCCAAACAATTTGAAAAAAATGATACTGTGTGATCTTTTGACACAGGTAAACACAGTTATATGGAATACTAGAGCAACTTCACTGGAAATGAAAGAAAGCTTTCCTTATATGGACAGACTTGTGGATGAACTTTAGTTTTAAAATGAACAGACTGTTTTGTACACTTACTTGTTGTCATGTTCTTTGTGGTTAATCTTTTCTGGATCAGCAGCAAAGGTACTGCTTCAGTATGTCTTGATGTGTATTCAGTAAGATAGGAAACAAGCAAGGGGTAAAAAAGTTAGCATGAGAATTAAGTCGTTGTGAGTCATCCTATTGAAGTGATACAATGCACTTTTTTTTCTTTTTACTGAGATTAGCAAGCCCAATTGAGTCAGTTCTCAAAACCTTGTCTTACCGTCAGCTGTACCACTTTTTGCCTGCACTGCTTCTTGCCCTGTATCGTGCAACACTGTGATGACCATGGCGCACCCCCTCCGGGAGCCATGCCGCATACTCGACGCGTTTCCACGGGGTAGTGCGGCTCGGGGAGCTGACGCTGTCCATGGTGCTGAACGGCAGCGTGGGGCCGGAGCTGCAGGTCCTCCCAGGGGTGCGGTGCATTTGGTGATCCTGCCACCAGCAAACGAAGCTCGCTCGTGGTTCACAGCAGGCTATTGCACATGCCGGATCTGTTGTGAGAATTTCTTGCCCTTGCTTGCCCGTTACTTGCCAGGTTGACTTTCTCTTGGAAATAGATGTCACAATTCCTTTTGTCATGCATGAAATGGGTTAGAAGGGATATCCAGAAAAGAAGCAGGGCATGTGCTGAAACACTTAAGCTACATGCTTGTTCTCTAACAACCTGACGATATAAACAAAACTTGAATCAAAGTAGCCTGTTCTGTAGCAGATGCAAAACAGTTTCACTGAATTTGCCTTTTGTTTCTCACTCAGATTCTGATTAGTCAGAGGATGAGTCTATAAAATAGCAGTTCACTCCTAAACAAAATTCCTTCATCTACAATGAAACAATTTTTTCTACCAAACAATTTTCTTTTAGGCATACTAGTAATTTAAATAGTATTCTAAACAGTGTCTTGTTCAATTTCTGTGCTTAAATATGCAGAATTTTTCAGAGCCTACAGTACTGAGCAGACTACAGTGAGGAGAGTTTGAGACATTTATGCAGCTTGGAAAGCAATTTTTAAACTTGGCCACTTGTTTTAGAAACAGCTCACAGGTCAGCCAGACAGTTTTTTGGTTTGTTTGTTTTTTTCTTTTTCTTCTCCCCCTCCCCCCCCCCCCCACTCTTTATTGGCAGGGAGAAAATAAATTCTTCACTTTCTCTTCGTTTAAGTTCTTAATTCTCTTTATAGGAGCCATGCAACAGAGGACAAAATAAGTATATTGAGTTATTGTAATTTACCTCTTGCATAAAATGGTTCTGTTCTTGTTTCTTAGATTTTGTGTTTCTTGCATTGTTCTGGGTCACCTTCCATTCTTAATTATACTAGTTCTTTTCCACTAGCCAAATTTGCATGAAAATGTTGCAGAAGGACAATGTGCACTGGTAAGGTGTACTGTCTCTCTCTTACGAACTCTAGATTTTTCTCTTTACAGTTTGGGCAGTCATCTCTGGCCTATGGCCTGCATATAGCCTGGCCCAGCTTGCAATGCAGCCACTCCTTGCTTTGCACCATCATGGTGACAGCTCTGTCCCACCAACCAGAATAGAATGGCAATGAGGGAGAGCCTATTTCAAGCTCAGTGTGGAGAAAGAATGGAAATTGGAGCCACTACAGGGAATTAGTAGATAAGGAGACTAGAACTAAGGAGGAAAACATAAAGATGAATAAGAACAAGGGCATATTACAGGCTAGTAAATGAAATAAGTTCGTCTGGAATAGTTAAGAGAATTTGGGGCCACCAGGGTACATTTTCAGATCCACCAGAAGTGGATTTCAGAAGTCTTCAATTTTTCTAGAAAAACAGTATGAATCAGTTTCTTGTAGGACTAATTCACAAAGAAAATGACAGTTTTGCCATTATGATGTTTTTACTTTGTCAGAATTTTGTGTGTTAGGTTGAAAGTTGGAACTTGGTTAATATCTGAAGATGTGCCATAATATGGTGCTGTAAGAGGGTATATCCACCAGTCTTTTCCAATGGAAGTCTTACCTCACTGAGGGCTAAAGATGGAAACTTTTTCTGGAGATAAGTTAAATCTATGTGATGAAAGCATTGTCACCTGCATAGATTTGGCTCTTTTATCACAGATGTTGAACAATGTGAATCAGGAAGTCAAGCAGAAGGATGGAAATAAACCTTTCATTACTTAACAAATTTACGAGGGAAAAAGAAAGAAAAGAGAGAGATTGAGGGAGGGGGGGTGGGAGGGGAGAGGGAGAGAAATGGGTTGATAAAGAGATCACTGGTCTAGATTCCTGCGCTGGTCCAGACAGTGGGGATGTCCGTGGTCTGTGAGACTGCTCATCCTGAAGTTTTGAGGTTTGGAAGATCAAAGCTGCCCAGGCTTGTCTCAGGCATCCTTTTATGCCTGCTAAATTTATCAGTGTGCCATCCCAAGGTCATAGAGAAGCAAGCAATGAACAATTTTGTCAAAAACAAGTTTACAGCCAAAATTTTCTGCACCAAGATAGAAATGTTTTGGACAGAGCAAGGCTGTCCTGTTGTTCATAGGATTCCCTCCTCCAGCCTTCAAATTGTTGACATGGTAAAGGTCTTATCTTGCAAGTGTTTGAGACAATTTCAGGCATACCACAGATAAAGTGTTTTCCTTTGGGCTTCTACAGACATCACCATTACTTGGTCAAGGGGAAGGATCACCGCTTTTGACCTGCTGAGAATACTTTGCCTTATGCAGCTCAGGCTAACATTAGTTTTCTTTGCAGCAAGGGTGTGCTGCTGAAGGTATACTCTGCCAGTTTGCCTAGACTGCTAATGCAGATGTTAAACAGGACTGATCTCAGTACTAATCTGAGGGATACACAGCTAAGTATTGGTCTCCAAATAGATTGTTCCACTGATCACTGCTGTTTGGGACTGACCACTCAGCCACTTTTCACTTCACCTCACTGTCTGCTCATCCAGCCCATGCATCAGCCACTTGTAAAGATAGTGTAAAGGCATTACTGAAGTCCAGGTAGACAATAACCACTATTTTCCTCTCATCTACTAGAATGTTCATAGAATCATAGAATTACTTGGGTTGGAAAGGACCTCAAAGATCATCAAGTCCAACCACAGCCTAACCATAGTACCCTAAATCTAACAACCTTCTGCTAAATCATATCTCTGAGCACCACATCCAAATGGCTCTTAAACGCATCCAGGGAAGGTGACTCAACCACCTCCCTGGGGAGCCTATTCCAGTGTTTAACTACCCTTTCTGTAAAGAAGTGTTTCCTAATGTCCAACCTAAACTTACCTTGGCGCAACTTGAGGCCATTTCCCCTCGTCTTATCACCTGTCACCAGTGAAAAGAGATCTACCCCGCTCTCACTGTAAGCACTTTTCAGGTACTGGAAAAGAGCAATAACGTCTCCGCTCAGCCTCCTTTTCCCCAGACTAAACAGCCCCAGCTCCCTCAGCCTCTCCTTATAGGGCTGATTTTTCCAAGCCCTTCACTAGCCTTGTTGCCCTTCTCTGGACCTGCTCCAGTACCTCCATGTCCTTCTTGTACTGAGGTGCCCAAAACTGAACACAGTACTCGAGGTGAGGCCTCACCAATGCTGAGTACAGGGACAGGATGACTTCCCTAGTCCTGCTCACCACACCATTCCTGATACAAGCCAGGATGCCACTGGCCTTCTTGGCCACCTGGGCACACTGCTGGCTCATACTCAGCTGACTGTCCATCAGTAAACCAAGGTCCATCAGGCAGCTTTCCAGCCACACCTCCCCAAGCCCGTAGGGTTGCCTGTTCATCAAAGATTTGTATCAAATTCTTTGAGAAATATGTGCTTCTCAGTTTAACCTGTTTACTTCTGCTAGTCTTGATGGTAATGAGTCACTTTGAATTCACAAAAAAATTGTTTTTCACTTCCTGCATGAGCACCAGCAGAGTCCTGCCTGCCCGTGTTAATTGTCATGTAGTGGTAAATATGCAAAAAGTCATGTCCTAGGAATTGCCAGGTAAGCATCCATAATACATGTTAATAACCTTAATCTCTCTTTGCCTTCTTTCCCACTTGTAAGATCCCTTTCTCATTTATCATCAGTTTACACGGATCTTATGAAAATGCATGGTTTATGAAGCACTGAGCTACTTAAGCGATTAATGCTTTAGAAAATTTAATGAGCAAATTCATATAAAAGTTTAAATAGTGTGCTGCAAATAAGGCTAAGTGCCATGCGTTGTATGAGAGTAAACAAAATAATTATCAATATCAAAATACATGACAGTCAGTTAATATATTCCAAGTAAAACAAGACTGGTATGCAAAGAAACACCACCAGTCTATTGTAATGAAATTAAAGAGTAGCAGAATTCGTAGGCTCAAAGCAAATACAATTAATGACCCGTGAGTAACCTTAATTTTGGTATTTCCTGATTCAGATATGTTCAGCTATGTAACCTAACGAGGTTATTTTAGGGCTTTTTTTTTTTTTTTTTTTTTTTTTTTATATGATACAAATCATGTGATACATATATTTGTAATTTGCCTTCATTTTCATAAAATCTATCTTCACATTTGCGCAAAAGATTGCCCTGGAAAACATTAAAAATGCTTCCCTGTTAACAAAAATTCAAAATCCTTGTAGACTAAGCAGACTGACACAGTTAACAAGACTTCCATATGCTATCAGAAATGCTATCTTAGTGGAACAAAGTCTTGTCTGATTCAAGAGTAGGGTTATTTTATCTTCCTCTTCTCAACCACAAAGTTCAGAACTGTGAGGAATTTCCCTCAGAGCTTTACACTGATAGTATATCTTGAACAACAAAATGCATAGAGCAATATAGGTACCTCTGTGGTACCCATTTTGGCATGGCCTTACACCCTCAAAATCAGCTCCATATGCAGAAAATCCTTCCAAAGTTGAGGTCATACAGCTTTTGAGAGATCGTATGGATTTTAAGTGCAGTCTTTACAACTGCCTTGAAAACAAAGACACTCTGAGCCACTAAACCCTATCTAATCCTACATACCATACATTCAGAGCTCTAAAACGTAACAGGACTCAGGAACTGAAGGTGTTTGCTGACATATTGTTGGAAGGTATTATAGACCTCTTTAGTCAGTGAGTGATGAAAGTGAAAATAAAACTAGAAATTCTGAATCCATGGCTGTGAGATCTGAATACCATATGTACCTGGTGGTGTCTGTATTTCAGGTGTTACAAGATTATATTGGATTTGAAACCCACTTATAGAGGGGCTTAATAGATTGTTGTTCTCTACTACACTTACAGTTACTACAGTAACATGCTTCCATCGGTTCTGATTTGTGGTGAGAAAATCATATGTGGCTAACTGTAATGGCTGATTACCAACACTTGACAGCATTGTATGAAAGGATTATTTTTCATGTAATCATCTACACTGCTGAAGATTTTCAAGGCCTCATTAAGTGTGCATGGACAGTACTGAGTACTATTAAAACAGAAAAAGAGACTTTCACGTCCCACTGAAATTCTTGCCTAAAATAAGAATTTAGTTTTCTGTTTTTTTCTACAATCAAATTTCTTTGCCTATATTGGCTCCAGCAAGAGTGGCTAGGGAGGGATAAAACAGTAGGGAAACACAGAAAATATATTTAAAACATAAGTGCATTTCTCGTCTCATGGCTGAAAAATCTGATGTCTCAGGTAGTTTACAAAGTAGGAAAGAGACTGCTGCTCCCACTATGTCATTTATCTTATCTGTCATAAAATGTTGTAGGGGTTATCAGATGTCATAATTATCATGCCCATGGTTATAAACTGATGGCCTTGTGCTTCAGTAAGGATGGTGCTATGATCCTGCTATGAGGGAAGGGTAAACTTGTTTTTTTCTTTGCTTTCATTGTTTTGGTTTTGTGGTTGTTTTTTTTTTTAATTATTATTATTATTATTTTTTATTTGCTCCATCAAACACTTGAAAATGTAAATTGTTTGGGGAAATCAGTGTATATCAAGGATAACAGCATGTACTGTACAAATTTACAGCGCACCTTGCCATTTAGGTCTAGATTTGTAGCTACCTGGACGCTATGTGCAAAATCGTGTCTTGAAGTGCCATCTAGTGGTTCCGTCGGTGGTATATGTCGGAAAGGCAAATTGGTCTTCCTGAAACTCAGGGTCTGACTGAGTGCAACGCTGTCCGAGATGATCAGCAATGAGGCCTCAGCAGATGTTTGCAGCCCACAGTCGCATTATAAGTGCTGCAACCTGGCCCTGGTGAAAGTTATGACTGGAGCATGAAAGCCTGTACAAATGCCCCCAGGAATGTGGAAGTGAACCTAGTTGCTGCATCTTGATGTGAAATGAAAGTGCATGCACAGGTGTACAGATGAAGAGCTCATAAGGATAACTGAATTTTATTTTTTCCTGGCAGACAATCTATTCTTTTTCCAAGAAGAATATGGCTTCTAAATGCCCAGACTCAGCTGATTAGTAATAGAGATGTTTTCCTTAATTGTATTTCTTGAACTCCTTAAAACCACGATGCAGACCTCTTCAGAGACAGAGGGAAAATTTCCAATGCATTAAGTTTCTTAGAAATATAGGGACACATTAACTGGGTCAAAATGGATGAGACAGATTTTTTAGCAAATCAGTGGTGGTTTTGTTCAGACATAGCCTACAGCTTTGTGACCAGAAAACCAGAGAAAGGAAACCAAACTTTGTTTTCAATCAGATTCTATTGAAGCAAACCCAAAAGCTTTGTAGCTCTGTGTAACAATTTCAAAATGAATTCATTGTTTTCTAAGAGCTGCTGAATTCTATAAGGGCTCAGGGTAGCTTTACTACTGCTATAGTGAAGAATTCTTAGTCTGGCATTAGTTCCTCACAGAAATAATCACTTTTGACTACTGATCCTTTTTTGCAACTGACAAAGGAGCAGTAAACCAACATAAATCAGTGTGCTTTTTCATCTTTTTACAGCTTCAGAAGACCACAAATCAGCCTCAGAAGTTACAATTTTAATTCACTTTCCACTAATTTATGACTCAAATTGTCTTCCAGATTGTTGTCTTGTGGTCGGAATGAGTGGACCATTCTCTCCTGGTTCCATTTATGCATATCTGTCATAATGACTGAAGCTGTGCAGAAGTATACAAGCTCTGCAAGAAGCAGTTAGATAAGCTGAAATCTAACTCTCATTTATTACTGAAAGGAAACGTATAACTGACTTGAAACCAGCCCTGTAATATATTTTATTCAGTAGGAAGGTTTTTTTCTGCAGTTCTTCTTTCTTGTGGCACTAGTAGTTGAATGTGGGATGAAATATATGATTCACATAAATACCTTGTTTAGCTTCAGACGTGCTTAAGACTCTCCACTTCAATGTGGTTCATACAAATGTTTAGTTAAACATATGCTGAGGTTTTATTTATTTATTTATTTATTTTGAATGAGGGTCACAGCACTAATGATTGCACTATACATAAAAATAGATGTTGATGTTGTTGCTTGATCTGTTTTTAATAATTTGGGAGACACTCAGGCACCATGGTTTTGGGGCCCAGACGTACTTCTGAACCTTCTAAGACCCAAATAAACAATATAACATATGATAAAAACCCCAGCAGAAAGAAAAATAACCCACAAAGAATCATCAGTACAGGAATCTTAGTGCATATAATTCTGCTAACTTAGCTCAAGATTACAAATTCCTGATCTTTAAAGTTGAAATGAGTTACAACTGGAACATTAAATTTTCATTTTTGATAGACCTTTTAGTATTAAACAGTATGACGTCCCTTGAAATCAGGATGTGAGAGTGATAAGGGGTCGTATGGACATAGAAGAACATTGTTATTTCTTAATTATACCAATGCATGAAATGATGCTAACATTTGACACATTTCTGCTTCTCCCACGTAAGCATTCTGGTGATTCATTCTCTAATCAGAAGTACTAGCAAATGAAAGAAACTATTCAAAGAAATCACTACCAAAAAGCAAAGGGTTTTCCAGAAAGTTTCAAAAAACTCTTCTCCTCACCACAAAACATTTGAAAAAGCAAAATACAGGCGCTTCCCCAAGTTCTCTTCATATGACCATTAATTTAAAATGTGTCTCTTTTCAAGACGTGGCCTATAAAGATGCTTAGGGGGGAGCTCAACGCAGTCATTTTGGAAACAGAAACTTTGGACATATGGTTGAAATATGGAGGGAGAAAAATAGAATGCATCCAATTAATGACATTGAGAGCAATTTCAAATGCAGTTTTCCAATTATCTTCTCTTCAAATTGGATTCTGATGGGCCAGAAGACAAAGGCTAATTAGCCTTGCAGTTTGTCATTTATTGTTTGCATGTAGGTTTAAGTTTGTAACACAAGCTCTTCTGAGGTAAAGCACTGCTCAGAACAACTGTCAGCTGTTTATCTGGTGTTCTGGTCTACAGAATGACCAGGAAAATGGTGTTTTCCTGTGGAGAATCACTGCCTATATGTGATTAATGAATGAACTGATAGTTTGTTAAATTAGTTGATGTATTACACACGCATACAGAGTTACAAATACAAAATTTTATACCAAGATATTGCATTTTGAGTCCCTCTTAGTTGTTGCACTAATTGCTGGTTTCAACAGAGGGAGGATTAAATGGATGATAAAGCAGGACAACATTGAATCTCTTGTTGCTGAAGAGCTGTTTTGTTTAGGGATATGATATTGCCTCTGGCAGTGTGGAGAAAAGAAGGGGGGAAAAAAAAGCTTTTTTGTTGGGCGCCTACTGCCAGTACATCCAACACTGAGAAATAAGAGACAGAAATGTACTATAAAATACTTTTTTTCTTCAGGTTTTGCATAGTTCACAGTTACCAGTCCACACTGAGCTGCATACTTTATGACATGGTTTATCCAGCAGAGCTCTTTAAAACTGTGCACACACAAACAAACAAAGACAGTAATGATGAGGGATAGGTCGAGAAACCTAACAGGAAGGAGTGAATAAAACTTAGGAGATGGAATTTAAAGTACAACAGATTGAGAAGATTTTTTTCCCTGTCAAAGAGTACGTGAAGGGACCATAGTGGTCAACACAAGGCTATAGGCACAGCTTCTCTGGACCTATGTTGATATTCTCCAGCTGAAGTATCGATTAGAAATGTGCCACGCTTACACAGAGACTTGACTGGATCTAGCAGGACCTCACGTAATATCCTGCGTTGGAAGGGACCTACAAGGGTCATTGACTTCAACTCCTTATCACTTAGCCGTTACCTGCTGCAAGAACGTTGTGTTAGGAAAGATATGATTCCTTGGCACACTACCTCACAGCCACACAAATGGAGATCCTGTCAGTGCTCTCTCGGGCACTCCCTGCCTGCTTCGATTCTGCAAAATGGGAGAGGGACCTATGGGCAAAAAAACTGTGCTCTTTTCCTACTTAGTTGTTCCCAAAGGGAAGGCATCTGAGGAGCAGATTAATTTCCTCCATGCTGGGATTGTCACGTTTTCCAGACATAAAAAGGTGGAACGAGGAAAACTTTGTTGCTTCAGGTTCCATGTTCACCTTTATTAGCCAGTGACAGTCTTGCCCTGGGAAGCCTTAGCCAGAGGATTTTTCCACATGATGCTGCAGAGTGAGAGGTTACTTCTACTAATCTCATACAGTGCTCTAGAGCACTCTGTACATTGCTCTGTTGTTTGAAAAGGTAGCTGCGCTAATAATTTGGACAGAAGTCCAAGTTTCTGTCTCTACTATTTTCTTAGGATATTTTCTGGGCTTGTATGTCAAAAATTGCTCACCCACATTTAAAACACAACACTACTCTATACATCTTTCTTAAATCACTTTCCCAAAGCTCGCTATCAGCCTAAGTTATACACGTTGCTAGCTCCTTGCTTTCAGAGATCTGCTCTGGGTCATAGCCAACCCCTTGCTAATAAAATTCTTGGTGGTTTTCTGTAGGCAGTAAAGAGAGACCAATGTAGTCATCCTTGTTACTTATCAGCTAATTTACTGAAATCTGGATACTTCTGCAACTGATCAAATATTCTTTCTGGAGGCACACATTTCCCAAGATAAAATAAAAAGACATTATAATCTGCCAAATAATGTGTCCAGGTTGATAGCAAAGAACAGTATTTTTATTCTTTTGTCGTTTAATAAGATTACAAACTCTTCCATAGAGTTACCATAGGCGATAGGAAATGACAACAGGTATTTAGTCATCCTGGAGATCGGAACTCTGGATGAAATTTGGGGTTTTGAAATGAAGAACGTTGCCCCTTCTCTTATTACTTGAAGGACTAATTCTCTTCTGTTTACAGGAGGACTTAATTGTATTACAAATTCAGAAGGTGAAGGTAAATTTAAGAAATCTGATACGAAGAATTTTAAGGGATTCTTTTGTGCAGTTTTTTCTCACATATTGATGGAATAAAAGGGCACAGAATCGTTGCAATAAGTATGTACTGTGTTTAAGACAAGAAATGTAGCAGCGTTAAGAGTAAGACAAATACATATTTTACAGAAGATATTGGGACGGTACCTGGAAGTTATATTTGAAATCTAGTCTAGACTTGCTACAGAGTGCATGTAGATTGCAGAATACACAAGGAAGAGCATTCACTGAAAAAGCAAACAGGAAACCACATTCTAAAAACGATAGCTGAACATATGGAACTTTTCACATGCATGATGTGAAGCGAGGACTGTGCGTGTATACATTAACAGGCAGTGCTATAGCTGACCCTGTATCACAACAGGCTTCTATTCTAACAGACTCTGAAGCACTATTTTAGGATTAAGTGTAGTAAGGATGAGAGGCTGGTTACAGTAGCTGAGGAGCTGCACTTGTACAAATACAAGTGTTTTTACCTGCAATGTTTATTACGTGGATGCATTTCTTCTACCCAGAAGGAGGCTATGGAGAAAAAGCAAGCAGGGGTATTGACAAATGGCCCAAAGGAGGCCATCTGCCAGCAAACTCTTGAAATTTCATGAAGGAAAACGATGAAAATATTGGCTTTGGGAACTTTTGCTCTTTCATTGGTTGAAAGCAATGGTAATGTGGGTATTTCTGGAGTAAAGAGTTTTTTGAAAGGGTCTCTGTTCAGGAGGAGAGGGCTTTGGAAAAAAAACAAGCTTAAGGTATCTGTATAAGGCATAAAATTTTCCTTTGCAGAGACACACCATTATGTGCTGTCTGCAGCTGCAGATACATCCCTGCTGGGACATCTGAATCGTAGGCTATCTGCCCAAGCTGTTAAGCAGAAGTGATAAAAGTGCTAGATCTAGCGGGAGGACGCTCTGCAGACCATTTGGCACCTTGACGGCCCAAATGGCTTGCTCGTTCTGGACACCACCAGAAGGTACCAAGAAAACAAAGGTATGGTTGTGACACGAGGGTTCTGTAGGGTTGCATAGTGACTGAAGTCAGGATCCCTGGATGGCCCCCAGCTGGTGCCACTTGCACCTACCAGCCCACCACCGCAGCTGTGGTGGCCGCGGAAGCGGCAGGCGGCCGGCAGGGGGCGCTGCTGCGACGGTGGGCGCCCGTTGAGCTCAATCGCATTGACACACAGCACGATGGCCATCGGCCTTGGGGAAGTTCTCAGTGGGACGGGGATGGCGCACGGATGTCGTCCATGCGACACAGGATTTCGTGTGGTAGTTTTTCAGCTTGCTACTAATAATGTATAAGAAGAAAGTCTGCCCTTTGTGCAGTTTGGGGCTGCTGTGAACTGTCACGAGGGTGTTTTATGGAGGCTGATTTTAATTTTGCCACCCAGGAGAGTAATAGTCCCAAGGAAATGAAGTATCTTTCTGCTATTGTTACATATCCGAAGGAAAAATCCTGGCACATCACTGGCTAAAAAATAGTAGTGTGATGAGTCAATAAATTTCTATTGTGTAGCTTTCTCTGGGTGAACAATACTATGTTCTGGGGTAGTGTTAAACAATTAGTTCACATATCATACAAATAAGCACATCCTAGATGGATGCATCTGGGGGTAGTAGAAATTATTCATCTCCAGCCAATCAGACAGCAGTTTTTATTTATTTCAGTGTTTAACAGAATACCTCTCTGGGCTCCAGGAGACCTTGCAAGCAATTTAAAATACAATAACTTGAGAAGGAAAGCCAGCAGTTTTTCCTCACTCTTCATCCAGAATAATAATATATGACAAAATATCCTGTTCCCACAACTATTAGTCTTTCTATGCCCAAGTGTGTAAATAGATAGCTATGCAGGATCAACGGACCTCTTCACAGAATATGTCCTGTCCTCTTCCTCTGATGGAAGAGTTTTCAGCGTTAATGTTCCCATGATTTATATCTCCACCAGTGTTAGACAGAGATAGCAGACTGCCATGAATCTGCCAGAACTGTGTGAGAAGGCCAGAACCTGGTTGTATACATCCAGCTTGCTGTGTTGAGGAAAATAGGATGAAACAATTTAAAAAATCTAAAAATCAGCCATCATTTTTTATGAATTTCAGACATTACCTCCCTACATAGTGTTATTTAGAGGCATAATTCTGTATTTTCAACTACGTGCAGTGAAAACATTTACAAGGAATGTACCTTTGTCTTCAAATGGCACTCACCATTGTGCTTGAGTTGTTTGGAGTAGTTCTGTGTAAATTCCTGCTGTTATTTTTATTGTTTTGTGGTACAATAGTGCCTAGAAATCTGAACCATTTTGCTAGATGCAGTTCAAACACGTACCAAAAGACAATCCCTTCCCAGAAGGTTTGCAGGCCAGCTACTTTCCCTGAGAATAGAATTTTATTCCTGGACTTCAATTCTTGATAGATTTTGATTCTTGTATCTCATTAAAACTCTGTTTTGCTCTGTTGTCATTTAATCTTAATCACTGCCTAATTAGACATTAATGTTTTTGAAGGGGGACTACCAAAAGAGATTTCAAATAACTTGAAATATGCAGAATTATGTGAATTAAGTCACAGATGTTACATGTCTGCAGTGCTGACCAAATCTGTCTAAGGCATTAAGGCAACGTTTAATATCTTTCATTTTGTACAGAGAGATTAGTGGTCCCCAGCTGTGCCTGAGACCATCCATTCTTCACAGCTGGTCTTTCTTATTAAACCCCAGGAAATGGCCTATGTTCTGATTTGTTGATTTTTAAATACAGGCTGAGCAAAATCCACTTAAATACAGCAGTGTAAAAATTGAAATCACACTTCATGATGGATAACACCCATGAAGAAGTAACTTCTGGGGGCAGGCGGAATAATACCTTAGGTTCACCTCTGGTGTTTATTTTGAAGTGTCATGGTAAATGTAATAAGAGAACGTAAGCATCCCAGACACCCTTGTTAATGAACCAAATGCATTTTAAGTCTGGCTGTTGTGTTTTGTCTTCACATGAGAAGGGAGATGTCATCACAGAAAAGCACAGAGCCATTATGGCAGTTGGGATTAACAGACCAGAAGTTAGTAATGCTCTAAACAGAAGAGTTCAGCTTTATTTTTGCTGATGTTCAGTACATTTGAAGTGGATGACTCTGGCTGTATCTTCTAAAATAGGTGAGGTGTCTTATAGCTGTCAACCCTAACATTAACGGTCAGCAGATGGGTACACTAAGAGTTCATTATGCATTTAGTGCATTTTCTAGCTCGATAAGTCTAGGTAAAACCTAGTTACAGTCTCTGTGTTCCTCAGATGCATGTTCTCCAATTGTACACACTGTACCTGACCATCTTTGTAGTAATGTAGATCCTCTCAGTTCACATGCCTAAGGCCTAAGAAGAGTTGCTAAACATCTCCTACTTCCCTCTCTTCTGGTACTTGGCTTTTCCCTGACTTCTAATGACTTCATCACTCTTAAGTTATCATCCTGTTGGTCAGGAACACATCACAGTAAAAGCAGAAAAGGCATATCATGCAAATGAACTTGCTAAAAGCAGAGGCTATTCTCATATGCAATATAAAGATGATTACAGATTACAGAATGAACAGCAGGGGAATACAGTCTCCTAGCCCTCGCCTAGCTACTCCAGAGACTTCTGAGTGCTTTGATCACTGCACTTGAGAAAAATGCAGAGCTGTTCTCATTCCTTTTTCTCCAGCTGTATTACTTCTTCCAAGTCCTAAACAATCTCTCTTCCATATATGTGAGACCTCTGTTTAAAAGTTGTTCTTCTACGAATGCCTTTCTTCCACTGTGGCAGAGCTGTTCTGTTGGCGCTTACAAATGATTGCCCAACTTTACTTCACCAGATGTAATGAACAAACAATATGACTGGTGTTAGCTGTTAAGCAAGTGCTTTAACATAGTGATTTCAATAATTGTAAATAGTATTTCTCCAGGAAATGAAAATGAGAGAATTATTCTCTTAACAGCACGAGACTACTTCTTTTTATTTCTTACTTTTTTCCAAAAGCAAGATTGTAATTTGGACTTCTCAGTATAAAAAACCTCTGTAATGATATGCTCATCAGTGGTGCAATGGTTGGTGCTAGGGAAAAAACAATGAAACAAACAAACAATGAAAAAAGCCAACAGAAGTTTATTTTGCACCAGCATTTTCTCCTTGTGCTTCCTAAAACATGTGTACTGAAATGAATAATGAAATAAAATTTGCATCTAATCACAAAAGCATATAAACTCTCTTCAGTTTTCCACAATTGGATTGTGGATAGCTTAGGCTATTAGATAGATATTCAACATTTTTATTAGAAGTTCAGTAATATCGAAAATAAAATTGAAGATAGGCAAAATAGTTAAAAGCATTGCAATTATTCTTTTTTTGTGCTTGTTGTAAAACACAATTTTGAATTGTTTTTGAAGAGTAAATCTTATTTTTGTTTATAATTTTTATTATTTGGGGTAGTATGGTAATTGGAAAACTCAGTGTCTCAGATACGATAAAACAGTGTGATTTCCTTAATCATATCCAACAGAGTCTAGCTTGGTAATTATAGTGATTGGTGTATGTAGTGGAAATGCTAGGTCACAGCTTGAACCAGTGATTGAGCACCTGGTATGAAAGCAGGATCAACCCAGGGGAGCTCAGGTGCAAGCAATGCACCTGAGTGACCAGAAGGGGTAGAGACGGGATCCACCCCTTCCCAGACCTCATTTAAGGGTTGGCAGTGGAGGTAAAGGGTATCTTGGTGGAGATCCCTGCCTACTTGAGACTTTCCAAAAGTAAGCAGTTTTTCTTCCTTTGTTTCTGCATCCATGGCTGCTGCGTTTGGGTTTATTCTCATTTGTCGCAGCCTAGGATTGTGCTGATCTGTTCTTATTGCTATACTTTCTATCACATTATGATATTACAGTGTTACACTGTGCTATATGACTCAAGAATGTCCATTATCCTTGCACGGAGGCATAGTTTATATGGAGCTGCATAAAACTGTAGTGGCTTATTTCATTCTGTGATAGCACATCTGTGAGTGTAATCCATAGGGTGCATCTCAATTAGCACATTAGTTTAGAGCAGAGGTGTACTCCTGAAGCTGAATTCCTGAATGTCCTCTGTTTCATGTACTTTTTTTTTCCATGCCTTGGAGCATTCAAGTTGGGTTGCTTCCATGTGCCACTGAGCAGGAAGATGCAGTACAGGAATACAGTAGGTACGCTCTAACCACGGACCGAAGTTCTTTCCATGGAACCATATCACTAAAGGAAAGTAAAACTGCCTTGAAATATGTATGGCACAGACAGTGGATCCTTAGGATGAGTAATTTTGATCTGCGCTACTTGCTAGTATAGGTGTAGTCAGAGTCATGTGAATATGGCTTTGTGGGGGCCTACCACTCCTCACAAGGGGAGTGAAGGGGCAGTGCTGATCATTGCGTTTTGCTGACAGTGATAGGACCCATGGAAATATTATGGAGCTGAGTCAGGTTGGGGAGTTCAGAGAAGATAGTTCACCAGAGGGTGGTCAGGCCCTGGAACAGGCTGCCCTGGGCATGGCCCCAAGCTGCTGGAGTTCAAGGAATGTTTGGACACTGCTCTCAGACATATGGTCTGATTTTTTTATTTTATTTATTTATTTTTTTTGTGTGTGTGGTCCTGT
Source organism: Gallus gallus (assembly GCF_016699485.2). Classification (NCBI taxonomy): domain Eukaryota; kingdom Metazoa; phylum Chordata; class Aves; order Galliformes; family Phasianidae; genus Gallus; species Gallus gallus. Next base: position 64,223,976 of record NC_052533.1, on the reverse strand, counting down.
GTGGAGCCAGAAGTTGGACTCGATGTTGCTTATGAGTCCCTTCCAATTTGGGATGTTCTATGAAACCCAAACTAAGGGAAGAGAGCATGCATGTTGTTTAATGCCCTTTTTATTCATCATGTATTCATTTATCTTGAAAGCTTAGCAGCTGAAGAGTGGATAGATGGTAAATAAAACCCATGTCTGGAAAATGCAACCCTGAACCTTTTTTCAAAGGATTTTTCAAGGAATTTTTGTGAGTTATCAAAAAGCGATAGTAAAAACAGGGAGAGATATTATTAACTGTTAATTAGAAGTAAGTGTTCTGCAGTTGTATAGGTGAGGAACATCTGTATGAATAGTCTACCATTAAAACATTAAGAAGGCTTCCACAGTTCCTGTAGTGTCATTTCAAAGGCAGATATGTTACATTTTACAAATGTAAAATATTGACAATTGCACCTAGCATAAACATTTGAATCTCCTTTCTGTGCTCTAGAATAGTAGCATATGGACATATGTGCAATGTGTATAGATGCATGTGCAGAAGCTCGGAACTATAAAGTATCAAATATTGATTATAAGCTTTTTAATTATCGTTTTAAAAAATTAAGTGATTCATTCTTCAATGGTGTGTACTTTTGATATGCTTTGGAAATACAAGCTAAATGAGGGGCTCAAGTGATGTTTCTGAACTTGAGAAGTCTAAGTACCATCTTTCTGCAGTATTTTGAAAGAGCAATTTTAGAGAATCATAGAATCTCCTGAGTAGGAATAGATTCACTGGAGTTATGTCCAAATCCAGCCTTCACGTGGAACCACACAAAAATTAGACTTTATGTCTGAGAGCATTGCTCAAAGACTCCTTGAACTCTGGCAGCCTGTGGAGCCTGTTCTGTGCCCACCACCCTCCGGTGAAGGGTCTTTTCCTGACCTTCAACTTGACCCTCCCCTGATGCAGCCCTATGCCATTCCTTCAAGTCCTGTCTCTGTCACCAGACAGAAGAGACGAACACTGCCCCTCTGCTCCCTTTGTGAGGAGCTGCAGTCACCATGAGGCTTTCCCTCAGCTCTTCTGCTCTGGGCTGAGCAAACAAAGGTACCTCAGCCACTCCTCATACACAGTGCCCTCCAGACCCTTTTCCATCTTCACAGCCCTCCTTTGGACACTGTTAGTAGTTTTATGTCCTTCTTACATTGTGGCACCCCAACCTGCACCCAGTGCTTGAGGTGAGCCCGCACAGCACAGTATGCAGCTGGGCCTCATGAACACCAGCGTATGGTTGGCCCTTTAGGCTGCCAGGGCACACTGTTGACTCAGATTGAACTTTTCATCAGACAGACTTCTCAGCTGTTTTTCCATGGGGCTGTTCTCCAGCCTCTTGGCCCTCAGTCTATACATATATCCAAGGTTTCCCTGTCTCAAAAAAAGCAGTTAAAACATCAGACTTGAAACCGTTCTATGTTTGGAGTTGGTCAGGATTTTGCAAGCTACTCTTCTCCAGCAAAGTTGGTTTTGCTAAATTTATTAAATGAGAAATAAAATAAATTTAGTCTACCATTTAATTTATACTGTATAAGAATGTAGCTAGCTGTAAAAATAAATAAAAAAAAAAATAGCTGATTAGCCAGTAGCTGCAGATATGAGAAGCCTGCTTAGATCTTCTTTGAATTTTATTTGAACTGTGGTCAAAGATGAGGCAACGTAGCAATTAATAAGCAATTGCTTCTGATGCAAATTATCATTTTTCTCCAAAACACACAAATTATGAGTTTATTGGCCTTGTGATTTATCATTTCTTGAGTGTAAGGTTAGGCAGCCTGGACACCAGAGCTTCAGGAAGAACAGCTCCCCTCCCTGCCACCACTGGGGCAATTTTGTTCATTCACTCCAAGAAAAGTATGTTGAACAATATCTCTGTGTGCAATATCTTAATTCAGCTCAGTCCAGTTACAGCTTCTATGAATTTAGCTGTTTTTTTTGTTTTGTTTGTTTTTTTGCTATCATTTGACATATTTTCTATACCATGGTTCAGTTATTTTTTTTTTCTCCTGCAAAAGCTACTCAACCCAAAAATCTTGAAAAAAACATGGATATTTTTTCCTGTTCTTTCAGTAAGACAACATGTTCTCTGTAAAGGTCCATGTTCTCCATGTTATCAATTGCTTCTGAAAAGTTACATACATAACAAGATTGGTTGTTTGTTTTGTTTTATCAGGTGCTCTTTATTAATTTTTGGACTCTCTAGGTTGAGGGCATCCTTACATGTTTTGACATCAACAAATGCAAAATTGCAATGCTTGTACTTTAAACTGGCTAGTCATACTTTTTGTGCAGCAGAGCTGTAGGCTGTCTGGCATTTGCTCTTATTAAATTTCATGTAGTTGGCTGCCCACCCCTCTAATTTGTCAAGATTTCTGCAAGGTTTCTCTACCCTTGAGGGTGTCAGCAACACCTTCCTATTTCAGGTTGTCTGTAAACTTAATAAACCTTCAAGTCCTGTATCCAAGCCATTTCAGAAAACATTGAAGAGAACTGGCCCTAAAATGGAGTCCTGAAGGACCCTGCTAGTAACTGACCACCAGTCTGATGTGACCTAATTTAATATAACCGTTTGAGCCCAACTCATCAACCAATTGTTCACACATTGCAGTATGTTTTTGACTAGCTATATGCTGGACATTTTGTCCAAAGTGAGATTGTGAGAAATGATACTGAAAGCTCTGCTGAAATCCCAAAAGATTACATTAGCTGGATTCCCTTGGTCAACACGATGACTAACCTTGCCATAAAAGAACATTAAGTTCGTTAAACAAAACTTTCTCCTTGTGAACCTGTGTTGATTGTGACCAATGGCTGTGCTGTCTTTCGGATGTTTTTCAGTAACTCCCAGAATGCCCTCCATAATTTTACCAGGCTCCAGAAATGAGACTGACAGGCCAGTAATTACCTGGGTCTTCTTTCTTGCCCTTCTTGAAAAGTGGGACATCATTTACCAGCTTCCCACTGACAAAGATTATTCCGGATTCCCAAAGCCATTGAAAAAATAAAAGAAATGGCAGTGTATGATTCCACCATCTGCCATTGGAAGGGACAGACTGAAAGAGCCCTCCCACCAACTGCTATGCCCAATCCTAACTGTCTACTCTGGCTACACAACTCCCCAGGGTCACTTTCGTTTTGCTGGCAATGGCTGCCATTGCTGTTGGCTCCCCATAACTCATCAGCTACTCTCTGAACACTGCCATTTTGCATCAAGTCTCTACACTCCCATAGGCTCTTCCTGGCTCAGCAGCCCTCTGCAGCAGATGTGCCTGCACTGGAGCTGATGGCCTTTGTGATTAGGAGGGATATATTTCTAGCATGCTCTGTCAAAACTCTCTGGAAAGAAATTATATTAAACTTCCTGTACTATGTATCCAATCTTAAAATTCAGGGTATGTGACAATTTCATGCCTGCGGTCTCCTTTTGTATTGTGGTGTATTATGTGACTTTGAGAAGCATGTGCTACTCCCTTGCCTAAAACACACAAATTGCATTTGCCTAACCTCCCTTTGGATATACCTTCATCTTGGAACCAGTCATCTCAAAACTTGCTTTTGCTCTGTGCTTATTCCATTTCCAATGACATATCTTTACAGGAAATAATCAGTCAGGGTACAAGAAAAGGTAATGGTGCAGAAAAATCAATGCAGTTCTGATGCTACACAAGAATCTTCACCATCAAGAGGTCAAGCACCTTACTTCATTTAGTTGTTATATTTGCTTTTCGGGAAATCAACTCTGTAGTCTCATCGCTGCTCTGATGGCAGCAGCACCAGGACACGTCTACCTTTCAGGAACAATGCTTTTTTTACTCTGTAGTGGAGATTCTTTCTTCCCACTGCTTCTTTGGAGGGATAAAAGGAATTTCTGACAGAGAAATTTTGTAAGGACTGTAATTCAGATGTATCATATGGTGGACACAGACCCTTTGTGCCTTAGAGTTTGTCCTCCTACAGAATTGTTCAAGATACAAACTAGGAGTTGAAAGCATTGCCAGTAGAGCCCTCGCTCCACAGCAATCCTGGAGTGGTTGAGTTTCACAGTAATTCCAGCTCTGTCACTACTGTTCTCTTACATCTGGAAGAATATTCTGTCTTTCATGCCACTCTTGAATATCAATTTGTTCTTTAAAATGTGTTTCTGGAGTCCTGCACGTACATGTATTTAGGAACTCAGAATTTGGGCCTGCTTCTGTGTCATCTCATATTATCCTCTGGTTTTGGATAGCTGTGGGACAAATGGTACTGTGGCACTAAGCTATGAATTCTACAGTGTTAAACACAGATCTAAACTCAAGAATGGAGGTGAGGAGTGCATTGCAGAGAACTACTATTGACTTTCATTCACCAAGTACTTTTTCTTGGATGACCTCTATGTTTGTTGGCCAAAACACTTTAGACCTCCTTTGGTACATTACATTGTTCTCCCCAGTTCAGACAACTGGCTTTAATTTTCAGCACATAATTATTCTATGCTTCTTTGTGTATTTCCTCTTCATCTCCCCTAAACTAAATGCACTTTGACAGTTACCACCAAGAAATAAAAAATTTTCCATTCTGTGTTTCATTGGATGCAAAAGTGGAAAGTGAACCATTCCCCTCCTGCACGAGTACTACTATAATCTGTTGTATTGACTGTTGATTTGTAACATATAATGGCATTTTGCTTGATCCTGTAATTCCCAATGAATCTTTTACAATTTTGGAGGCTCTGGCTAAGTATATACATTCTAATATTACTTGGTCTGGTCCACAATGAGTGGCGTAAGAACCCTAGACCCTGTTTCAGATACACTTGTTTTTAAAATCTTCTGCCTACGATAGTTGAACCCTAGTATATAGCTTTCAGATACATAGGTTTAGTACTCTAGAACAAGAGTTTTAGCTTTCTTTTTTTTTTTTTTTTCCTTTCACACTTCTACACCTGATATTTTCTTCACCTCCATTGTACTATAAGCTTGAATTAAAAGTTCATTTTGTATCAGCACTTGCCACTACCAGTTAGGGTGAATTTAGCGTTTGTGGATGAAAAAGTCATGGTTATCTTTTTATCTAGTTTCAGTTTGGAAGGTAGGTACATATTCAGATTAATACAGCTGTTGTTGACTCAGTGTTCATGAAGTGCTCCTTTTTAATGTCTTCCAATAACTGGTTTTGTGAAAGATTTGCATATGCTTTTATTAATCTGCCGGAGCCCTGGCACCATCTCATGCCCTGAGATGTTTTTCCCTTATCTCTAGGTCATTTTGGAGTTCTGTTTTCACCACCTTGAAAATAAAGAAACAGCTCTGCTTGCTTGTGTGTTTCCACTTTCAATTTAAGGATATCTTCCTATGCTCAGGGGAATACATCCTCATCTTTTGCAACATGCCCAAGAAAGGTTGAGGAGATAGTCCAAAAGTATAGATTAATTCTTAATCTACTGACAGATAAAACCCCTCATTAGTAGTCAACATACTGTCTTTCCAGGGAAATTCCTTTTCTGAAGCAGAACATCCTTCATTTTGAGGGGGGGACAGTTTGTGTTGGTGCCAGTGCAGAAAAAACACCCAAAACTGTTTCATCTTCTGTTCTTGATCTCATATATACAATGACATAACTTCTATCACAACATTCACTTATGTTTTTTGTGTTTTTTTCTTTCTTTTTGTTTTAAAGATAGAAATGGCTGTTCGTATCTTTATTTGTAATGTAGCTCTGAAATCTGCTAGCATTTGGAGACAGGCATTCAGACATTCTAGGCTTCCTTCTTCTGACTTGCCTTTATGCATCGGTGTCATGAGAGGGTGCTTCATTCCTCAGAGGAAGATGAAGTACCTTATTTTCTTCTTTTACTGTGATATATTATCGTAGCTGTAGTAGCTGAGCAGTAGGGATCCTAACAACTAGAAACAGTGTCATTAATCTGTGAAAGAAGTTCTTTGGATTTTACTATTCCCGGAAGGCACATATTTTTTCCATCCTTGCTCCATCCCTCTGTTTTCAGATCATAGATTCAGAGCTGTCAGTTTGCAAAGTATCAACCCAAATTTTCTGCTGGAATGAATTGGTATGTCCCCTTTGTATCTTAAGGGATATGTTGCATGCTGCTGGGGCAGGGCCTTGTGCTGAACTTCTTAGGCCAATAGGTAGGGCTGTTTGTCTGGGTGCAGAGGTGCTCACTGAAAGGTTTGGAAATTCTGATTCATGAGTCTCACATAATGAGGTACATGCTTATACAGTGATAAAGGCTCTCAGGAGGTGGTGAACATCTGGCAAACAAAAACTCAAACAAACTTTGCTATCTTGGTGATGGAGCATTAAAATTAGACATGGAAAGTAGCGCTTTCAGGCTGTGGGTGAGAAGAATTAAGGATGCCTGTACAACTTTCTCCTCTTTTATCATCATCAATGCCTACAGCTTTCTCAGTTACCTCTCAGTAGTTCTACAACAAGGTATATGATAAATGCACCTGAGAAAAAAACCTTAGGTGAGCATCTAATGTGTTGCAGGTGTTGCAGGCTTCAGGAAATGAATGTCACTGAACACATAGTAGTATTAATGAGAAATGGAGTGTTGCTATAAGTTGCTCAGAGTATCCTATGATTTTTCCCTACATTCTTGATGTATGTTATACTCTTCTAAGGACCATTGAATGTCCACAGTGACGTAAACAGGCATTAATTTAAATAAGAATGATGTGCTTCATTTTCTCTTGCTTGTATTTTATACAGCCAGTGATCAAGAGAATTGATAAAGATGCTGGATAGGAGTGGCCCCAGTACTGAGCCCTGGGGGAAACCGCTTGTGACTGGCTCCCACTTGGATTGAACTCCATTGGCCACAACTCTTTGGGCCTGGCCGTCCAGCAGTGTTTCACCCAGTGGAGTGTATGCCCATCCAAACCCCGGGTAGCCAGTTTCTTCATGAGGATGTTGTGGCAGACAGTGTCAAAGGCTTTAGTGAAGTCCACGTGAACCACATCAACAGCCTTACCTTCATCCACTAAGTGGGTCACCTTGTCATAGAACAAAGTCAGGTTTGTCAAACGGGATCTACCCTTCATGAACCCATTCTGACTCGGCGTGATCCCCTGCTAGACCTTTAATTGATCCACGATGGCTCCCAAGATTATCTGTTCCATAACCTTCCCTGGCACCAAGGTGAGACTGATAGGTCTGTAGCTACCTGGATCATCTTTCTGGCCCTTTTTGAAGATGGACATTACATCTGCCAGTCTCCTGTCCACTGGGATGTCCCCGGTTAGCCAGGACTGTTGAAGGATGATGGAGAGTGGCTTGGCAACCACATCTGCCAATTCCCTCAGTATTCTAGGGTGCAATCCATCTGGCCCCATGGGCTTGTGAGTGTCCGGTTTTTGGAACAGGTCCAAAACCACCTCATCATGGATTATGTGGGGCCCATTCTGTTCCCCTCCCCTGTCTTTCAGTGCAAGAGGCTGTGTGCCCAGGGAACAACTAGTCTTACTATTAAAGACTGAGGCAAAGAGAGCATTAAGTACCTCAGCTTTATCCTGATCCTCGGTCACTGTGTTCCCCTCTGCTTCCAACAGGGGATGCAGATTCTCCCTAGCATTCCTCTTACTGTTGATGTGTTTATAGAAATACTTCTTGTTGTCTTTCACCTTAATGGCCATGTTCAGTTCTAGCTGGGCTTTGGCCTTTCTAATTTTCTCCCTATGCAGATTCACTACGTATTTGTAATCCTCATGAGTTGCTTGTCCTCTCTTCCAAAGACCACAGATTTTCCTTTTGTTCCTGAGTTCCAGCCAGTTCCAAAGTGCCCAGCTTGTGTAATGTATTTGTGGATTTTTAAAACTGGGAGGGTTTGACTTGCTATGAAATAGCCTTGCTACTTTATTATAGACAACAGACATCACTGAACTTTTTCTTTTAATTCCCTTTGAAAATAGTGCTTTCCTCATTGTGTCACAGAGAGAGCTTGGGTTGAATGGGCTGAAAAAAATGTGATGATTGCCTAGGATTTATATGTAAAGTTTTTAAATCCAAATTGGTTACTTAGAATGCTCATACATTTTCCCCTACACCCCCCAAAAATTCTAAATTTGTTGATCAGTGCAACATGGTTTTCCAAATAAAAGCAAACAGTGTGTCCTCAGCCTCCCTCAGAAGTACTTTGTACAAACTCTGAGAGGGAAAAAAAAAGTATTGCCAATGTCTAAAGCTATACTGACTCCCAAAATAAGCTTTCCTAGATTCACTGCTGCATGATCTATCTTTTCTGCGGTGTTTTGTAGGAGGTAATTTCTGAGCTGGTTATGATTTGAAAGAGTTGGCCTGCAAGCCAACCTCAATCAAATTGGAACAGCATGTCACCGAAGGTCCTCATCCCATGGTATGTACTTGGAAATACAACTCGCCAGTGTGGAGAGGATTCTGGCAATTCAGTGAAACTAAACTCAATTACCATGGATAGAAATTGCTGCAGGAGCATTTCATTGTGTTGCAGTTGTTTTGCTGTGTATGTTTGTGTGGGTGGTTGGGTGTGCACTTTGCATGTGTATGTGTGTGTGTGTTGCTGCTTTACATTTAACAGTTAGGGCAACTCTGACAGTTTGATTTGTGGAGAGAAATGACAATTTTCTGTTAAATTATTGACACAGAAGGGAAAATACTTTTCTCCTTTGAAGTTAACTAAAACCAAATGGAATTGTTTCCCCAAGAGAAAAGTAGGAGTTTAGTTATGATGCATCCCCTCCCAGAAATCTTTCAAATTATACATACTGTACCCTCTGTTTATATAAATATGAATTACATGATTGTGTGTACAGGGTCATTTGTAGTTCAAATGGAAATGCAGTGCTGCTAGGCAGAGGCTATTGAAAAATAGACAGGATTCTGAGATCTGCTACTTAACCCTTTTCTAACATGATCTGTTGTGTGGCTTTGCACAGATCTGACAGGAAAATTTGGCCCTGTGTCATGTGGAGATGTCCCAGTTTTGCTGGTAAATCTGTATTTCCGTGAGGCTTGAAATGGACATAGAGAGGCACGTTGTTTCTCATTTACTTGGTGAGCTCTGGTTGTACATTGTTTTTGATGGTGTCAACCAACAGTTTATGCTCTGCATTAAATCTGCTTATGTGTTCTCATCCAGCTGTGAAATTCAAATTTTGCAAGGGATGTTTTCCCACAAGCAGGATAACAAATTTGTCAGATTGACCTAAGGGTTGTTCTTCTCCAATTTGCTAGTCATTTCTTTTTTATTTCAGCTAACTTAGTAATAGCTATTTTAAATGTCATTAAGCCATAAATAAATAAATTGTCTTTTGAAACTTTTTTTCTCTGTCAGCTCATCGTGTTTCTGTATGTCAATGGAAATCTATTTTGGCTGAGGTTCTTTCTGTCTTTTAATCCAAGTAAGTGTTTATCAAATTTAATTTTACCACAGGACATTGAGTTACATTTGTACTCTTATTGTCTATATCCTTGGACTTAGTTTCTGCTGCCCTATGTCTCCTGCCAGTTCTCTGTGGAAATGTAGACAGAAGTGATAGAGTTCCTCTTGGTAGCTCTGAGCAGTTCAAATATGACACACATAAAGTAGGAATGCCACGACTACTGCCTTGTAGACAAAAAAAAATGTGTTCCTAATCTGTTGCTCTTCATCTCCCACCTCCCAAATTTCATCACAGTTTTCCCCAAAGCTCTGCAAGCTTTGGGTAGTCTGGAACTTATTTTATCTCTGAGAATGCCTCCTCTGCACAAAATTTTCTTCTGAGATGAAGTTTTTTACTATAAATGGGGAGTAATCAACACTGAACATGTGTGATGTCGTCTATTGTCAGAATAAGTTTAGTGTGCATGTTCTGTCTTTGTGAGAAAAAGAGTTGAACTGAAGCTCCCAAGAAGCATTCCATGTTGTTCTGGAGATACTCTTTAGTGCAGGCAAAGATAACATGGCACCCAGCAAGACCTCTTGAACAAGTTCTTCATACAATCTCTGTTGGTAGCAAGCAGAATGCACAGTTTAACTTATTTGTTAAAACGCATCTTCTATCCCTCTACTCTTGTTGACTGAACACTTTCTGTGGCATCTACTGCAAAGGTGATAGGAGAGCTGCCTCTGTTTCCAACTGTAGAGTCAAATGCATCATACTGCTCCTAATTAGTGACCTGTATACCAGAGTTGCTGTGCTTGGGCATTAGAATAACTTTGTTTTACCAACGAGGCTTTGAATAAACTGGTCAAATTCAGACAAATAATGTCAGGCAAGTGACTTTTTCCTCTGTCTTCAGGATTTGGACTTCATTATCCCTACGGGTCCCTTCCAGTTTGGGATATTCTATGATTCTATGGTTCTGACCTCTTCACTGCTGTGTGTCCCATCATTGTTCTCAATTCTTTATAAATCATTTTACACAGTATAAAGAGATGTTTACATTTCTGTTAGCAGTAAATTTGCTAAAGGCACATCCGTAATGGCCTGTTAATAAAAAGCAATGCAGAGGGATACAGTTTCAGAAAGCAAACTGTTGAATTAGATACACGGGTGTCAGTATTGGATTCGCAGGTATCAGTATCTATCAGCCCAACACAATATCTCTTCTGGTCTCACCTTAGGTAATGCTAGATCCAGTAAGGTCAGTAGGCTTTTCCAGTTGAAATGGAAACAGGGCAGTTGTATCACCTGAAATTTGTAGCAGCTTCTCTCATTTGAAGATTGTTCTTGGTTTTGTTTTGTTTTGTTTTGTTTTTTTGATAGACAAAGCTATGTAAATAATACAGAGGTTTTGCTTTCTGAAAGTAAGTTTCCAGATGTGTTATTCATGCAATCCTGAGAATCTTAGCCTCACCATATTTCCACTGAGTAAAATATGTCTGCTGTTCACAGCTGTGCAGTGATCAGTACAAACAGTATCTCACTTTTGTTCTTCCCTGTTTTGCTGAAGGCAACGGTAAATCTGCTGCAGCCTTCTAAGGTTTGAGATCGTCTAATGAAAGGCACAGCTTAGGAGCTACATCTTGTTTTTAAAGTACTGACCTGTTCAGAATACAGATTGAATTTTTGCGACTCTTTACTCTCCACCTGCAATCTGTAGCATCAAGAAAGAAGCGTGAGTATACACTGACCATTAATAATTTTAGGCAGGTTCCCAGTATCGGAGCTCTGGGCTTTTGGAGAAGCTTTCTAATTGGATCAGTGGGGGAAAGAACAAAGTGATTAAATTCTTTAAAGATGAATCCTGGTAAATAAGTTATATTCCCCTATTCTAACAACAATATTATAGGTCTACATGATACCTAGTCAGAACCAAAGTGCATAAAATAACTTAGCTGTGTGAATTCATTGAGTAGTCAGTAGTGTTCTTCAGCATTTTTACTTTAACCTTTGGATTTTATATAATGGCTTTGATCTGCTTCTGCAGCCCAATATCCTGTCCATGCTCACACTTCTAACTCGAAACCATCCTTTCCACATATCTTGCCCTCTGAGTTAAGCTTGAGAAGACATGGCTTGCAGCTTAAATCCTCCGGAATCCAATGCTCTTTTTTCCCCCTGCTGTTTATCTGCAACCCTTTCTAACCTGCCTGGTTACCCCAGCAAATCTCACTAGACCCCAGGAGACCTTTCCCCAATTCTCACATTCCCCTACCTCTGTAGCATCCATACCAACCCCAGTCCCTCACAGCCCTGATCATCCTAATGGGTGAAAAATGGTTCCACTACCCTGTCTATGGCACTGCTGATGTTGTGGCACAGCCTCTCCTCTTGTCTCTTAGGCATTGCTTGGAGAAGTGATGGGGGAATGAGGAGGCAAGGAAAGACAAGCTGTGCCCAGCCTGGAAGTTTCTATGTGTTCACAGGATGTGCTGGGTTCTGAGCTCCCTTTCTGCCCTATCCCTGCTGCTTTGCAAGGGACAGCTTTTCAAGGAGGCTTGTCAAAGACCTGGCAAAAATTATAAGACTTACTTTGTGAACAAAGAGATGCTAGGAAAAATGAAGGTAGGTAGGAAACACAGAAAATCCAATTTTTTTAAAATACTATCTGCATATTTTACAAACTTTTGCACAGTAGGACACTGAATCAACTCTGTCTTCTCTTTCATTATTTATCTCTAGAGCATTAAAGGAACACCTTCTTAATGAGCCACAACAGAAGGAGTAATTACTTTTGGCTTGGCATTTATCAAGGGTAATTTAATTGTTGTTTTGTCCTTTGTCAGATTTGCACATTAATTCAAAGCTCAGTTCTGTTCTAAGGAGTGAATCAGTGGAAAAGGCACTGAGGAAACTGTTCATGTTTATGGACTTTCTTCTTAGGTCTGCAAGTGAGAAAATAGATTTTTCTAGATGCTGGCATCTGAAGATCTTAACATAGGTTTGTAAAGTTAGACAGGATTCTCTCTACTGTCTACAGAAGAACCATTAACAAAGTCCCCATTGTCCAATCCGTGGTTTGTGCAGCTGTATTTTCTAAAATAAAGATCTTCAACTTGTGATACTCAGATCCTAGGGGCTGCGCTGATCTCTTCCAAGACTCTGTGAAGAGTAGCTAAGAAAACCATGTCTGCTAATAACCTTCAATTTGCTTGCTGAGCTGCACTTATCCTACTGGGAAAAGAAATAAACAAAGAAAAAACCCAACCCCCAGAACTTCAGACATTTCCAAATCAAAAAGAATTGAAAGCCACTTGTCTGAAGTTTGTCCTGTAGTTATGTGAATGTAAAAAGGCAAAAGACTATTAAATTTTACAGAGTTGTTCATAGGAAGGGAAGTGGGACTGTGGCCACACACCTAAGGATGCGTTTGGGCTCGCTGTTCTATTTAGTCTGTGTAGGGAAGCTGCTGCGTTTTGAGCTCAGAAGTACGTGTGTTAACTCTTCCTAAATCATCCAGTAATGCCTAGTGAGTGTTTTGTTGGATTGTCTTTTTTTTTCTGGTACAGTTCTGATTAAACATGAGTTGCTCTCATTCAGCTTCATTGCACTGATAGATGCCTGGGATGTGGCACATTAGAGCTGTCTCCAATAAGCAAAACAAACCGTACTGATACAAATATAAACTGATCAAAACAAATCCAGCATCAGCTGAAGTGCAATGGCTATAAACAGAACTACTGAAAATTACAAGCTTTCAAATATTCATTTTCAGGTCTTTTACTGGCGTCTTTGCATCTGTCATCTGATTTATCCACTGAAGTGTGTTTCTGCAGAATGAGGCCCTGTATAAGGATAGTATAAAAAAGGTATATGTGTATGTATTTTAAATCATTTTTTAAATTTTAGTTAGGCATCTTTCCTAAATGAGGTTCTCCTAAGCAGAGGCTATTTAATTACACAGGTATGCAATACTGCTGGACTTCATGTATCTATTCTGGCTGACTGACACACTTTGGAGGTAAGAGCTTTCTGGATTGTTCTGCACCACTTTGTTGCACTTCTGATAAAGTATCTATAGGAAGGGCAGATGCTAATATCTAAAAAAGTCATCTAATTCACCCTCTTCTTTGGATATATGCATACATACAGATTTTGTGTTGTTAAAACCTTAATCACGTTGCAAATTGCATTCCTAAACCCACAGGCATCTGGTTTGTATGTGCTCTGGGTTTGCAAATGTAAGGTTACATGCCTGCATGAGAACAAGACCTAATCCCTCATGATTTGCAACACTTATTTTTTTTTTCTTTTTCTCCTTTTACAATTGCTGTAGCTTAAAGGCAGATTTGAAAGACAAGATAGCTCACAATGGCTTCAGTTAATTTAGAGTTAAGTGCAAAAAGGCTAAATTTGAATGGACCTTGAACATGTGCCAGCAATTAGCAAGGGATTTTTTAAATATATATTAATCCAAGATGGCTCTAAATTGTAATCAGCCAGTGCCTTTCACAGGGGAAAGGGGAGGGGGAAAAAAAAGAGAGATGGTAAAAGACAACACCAGTTCCAAATGCAGTTATGCTGGGTTTGGTAAGAGTTGTGAGACTTGTCTGCAGTGGATTGAATGAAGCCGTGATGATGCTAAAAAGGCCAAATGTACTCAAAGTGCAGCAACAGAGAACCAGTTATTAGGTCAGCTAGACACCCTAAGCAGTTAGTTTAAATATAGTGATAAAAGCATATTTTCAAGTTTGTATTTTGAACGTACCAATTTGCAGTGGTGAGGAGTAAAAAAGACAACTTTGGAAAGCTACGTATTTGAAGTGTTTGTTGCATGGAGATATACACGTACACATGGAATTTTCTGAAGTTAAGTCATCCGATTTCTATTTAAATTAATCAGCATGCCTGATGTGGTTTTGGAAATTCTTTTAGTTGCATCACAGAATGTTTGGTCCTTAAGTATGTTTGAAAATCCAGACTAAGTGATTGACCTAATATTATTTCATGCACTTATTTGCCATTGGGGAAAATAACTCATAATTTTCATTTGGATGTTACATCTATGGCTAATATTTATATGATTGCAGTCACTAAACAAATGTCAGGGGCTACCAAGACAGGCATCCTAGTGAAGGAGCAGTCATGGACTCAGGGTAACTTGACCATGGAGTCAAGGGACTGTAGCAGCTGTAAGCTGTGGAGCAAGTTTTTACAGTCATTTGGAGAGCAGGCTATGATTTCACTGGTTCTACTGAACCAGCTGTAATAGCATCCACTGCATTTGTGCATAGGCACAATTACAGTGGAAACTAAATATGTAAAATGTGTTTAAAGTTTTGGCTCAAAGGACTATGATACCTTATCCACAGCTAAACCTATATGTAACATTCCATTTTAATAAACAAGCAAAGCAAACCCTCTGTTTCAGTGTTTTCCATACCACATCCTTGGAAGACAGAGGTATGTGGCAAATCCTATAAAAGCAGAGTGCCTAGAAGTGTTTTACTGAAGTATTTTCTTTAGCTGTGCTTGTAAAAATAAAAATAAAAATAAAATGCTATTATAGATGGAAGAGGGGATTATTGTAAGATTATAGAGCCTTTACAGAGCAAAGTAAAGTTTGAGGAATGGTCTGTTTAGAAGGAATGGTGCTCAGGGAAGAGGGCAGAAAGTTTCAGTGCCACAGGCTTGTGCAACTTCCTATGCTGAGAGCAGTACTGTTGCTCCATTCAAACTGTTATTTGAAGTAGTAAAGCTCATGTCACTTTTGGAAGGGGGCTGGGATGACACACAAGGAGCCATATGACAACTGCTGAAAACCATTTGGGAGCAGGGAAGTGGGGGATCTCTGTCTCTTCATTTCCTGACTGTTACTGGGAGGAACATTTTCCTGGCTCATGCCTGGCTTTGATTTTCCCATCAAGCTGTTCACCAACAGCTCAAACGTATCATCACACACAGAGACATGCTCACCAACAAGTGGAGAGAACTGCTCAGTGATTGTCAGAGTAGCTAACAGCTTGTTACCAAGGATGTATTTATCTGTATTTCACTGGTCATTTAGCAAGAAACTTTATAGAGTTTACACTTTTGAGATGTTTGAAGAAAAAATATTTGTTCAAGAGCAAGAAAAGTAGGAATTCCCAACTTTTGGAAGTCCTTTTGTGGGAGATAAAGGGAAGTTTTGATTAGTTGTTGTCACTTGCTTACTGTATCTTAACTGAATTAAATTTACGTATGGCTTGGAAACAACCGCCTTTGGGAATAGCCATCACATTACCATTGTAATTCACAGCACAGATAGTGGAGAACTCTATCTTAAACAGCCCAAGATTTTATTGATGGCAGTGTAGTGTATTCAGCACAAGAGTCTCTGTACAGGAAGCAGCTGATCAAGGATACATCTAATTCTTCATTTGTTAACAGCAAGGTTTGTTCCAACACTGTCTTGGATCTGAGTTATGGTCAGATATTGAGGACGATGACAATGTTAGGATGCCTAGAAATACAAAGCACTTTCACCACGCTGGCTTCAATATGTTGTCATGCTATAATTACAGCCGTTTATTCATTGTCACTAACCTGTTTAAGTATTTGAGAACAAAGTGTTGTGGTTACATAAAGCTTGATGTGAGAAAATGCAGCTCTTAAGATCTCTTCTAAGTGCTGCTGTTGTCATATGCAGTCCTCTTTGATCCCAACCACATAGCTCCATAGTAGCTCTGAGGATCTGTGAGCCATTACTCCCTTCCTCCCTGTTTCAGATTGTAGCCGATGCTCATTAGAACAGCTCAGAATATCTCTTTGAAGAAATGTGGTGGTGACAGTGACTGATCAAAACCCAAATGCTTAAAAACCTTAATGGAGAAAAAAGTCCGTATGTCAGAATTCCATTGCAGCTTTAATCTGTTATTGGAGGGAAAATAGACTAACGTTTAGGACACTAAATGGGATTCAGAAACACAGGATTCAGCTCTTAGCTTCCTTTCCTTAAAAGAACTATGCTATTAGACCCGTTCCTTAATTCTTCAGGTGAAAATAATTGGTCTTCTCTTTCCTGCAGAGGCCTGTGAGCATGATTTCCTCAAGTGCTGGGACAGCTGGACACTCTGATGGTGGTAAGGAGATCAGATAGGTGCTATTGGAGACATGGGGTAGGGACGTCCTTCAGAGATTCAGCACTGAATGACCACCTAACTGTAGAACAGGTGTTGACTATATTTGCTGCTCCTAAAAGCTTTGGTGTCAGAGCAGAGTGCAATCACTTACCAAGTCACAGAGCAATCACGTGAATGATAGCACTGATCCCTGGGAATGATTCCTGCCAACATCAACTCATTTCAGCGTGTAATTATGATACAGCCGTAATCTGGAGAGTTGCTGTGGGAAATGGATTGCTCCATGGATTTGTAAGACACCTAGTAGATCTCTGTCATATGCTTCTGAGTTTCATAGAGGCAACAAGATAAAGAGGATGTGAGCCAGAAACTCCTGTTCCTGAAGCACTGGACCAATTATTCACTGAATTACAGCTTCTGTAAAGTGCTGCTGATGGCAGCAAGACTACAGAAATGTCTGAAGGCATAATATGGACCAGCAGCAATGTATTTTCAGTGATGGAAGCCTGTGGTGGAATGGCCACTGTGTCTAAAAATCCCAGCTGAGTTCATACTACTGGCTAATAACTGGGAAATGAGTATCAGCTATCAATCCTGGGAGGAAAATGCAGAAGTCAACCCTGACATTTTCAGTTTTGTTTCTATAAAATGAACCTGCTATCGACATTTCACAGAACTTTTTTTCCCTTCAAATATGAAAATGAAAGGCAAATACTAAAAAAGCTTTCTAATATTAGTGCTCAATTGCATAGAGCATTCCTGGCATTCATCAAATTAAAAGAGCCTGCAATATTCATACACTTTCTTTCTTGGAAATGGAACCTGTGGTTGTTAGCACTGTCTGACTGCCCAAGTGAACTGATTCTGCAGGAGCTTTGGATCTTGGTCCAGGCAGCCATCCTGGAGTCCTCACCTCACCAAGCCATGTTTCCAGTGTCCAAGGTTACTTCTGTGTAACCTTGTGGGAAAACGGATGGCTTTTCTTGTAAATCTTTCAATGGTGCCACTTCTAGGGCTGCTCTATGAAGACGAGCCCGTGCAAAAAAAAATACTGATATGTGTGATGAAAATAAGTTGTCATTTATATTTTTATAGAAGGAATTGAATACTTGTTTGCAGAATCCAGGACATGAATCCAAAACTGAGGCCTCTTGGCCCTTCTGGGATGCAAACAGTAATCTGAAATATACATCTGGCACTGTGCAAAGAGAGAACATCCAAAATCTGTCATATCCCATTATGTTGCCGTGCTGCTGTTAAGCTATTATTAGTATTTAAACTAAATATATCTTCTAGCATAATACCTCATTCAAGTACCCATTCCTTTTATTGCCACAAACTATTCTGAACATCACATACACAAAACTGGAACATCTCTTGATGGATAATTATCTTCCTTTCTTATTTTATTTTAACTGGGAGGAAACAAAACTTACCAAATGTTGTAATGTGGTTTGAAGAAAATGAAATAGATTTTCCTATCACTTTAGGTGAGAGAAGTGAACAGAAGCTTTTCTAATGCAGTTCAGCTGTAGGTGTTTGATTCCGCACTAGCAAGGGCCCGTACGCTGTCAGTGGTGTATCAGTTTTGTCTTTAGGGGATTTAAGACTCTGGAATGACTGATTTCTTTTTTTTAACTGTCTTTTATAATTAATTATCTGCCTCCTCTATCTCTTCAAAGCCAAGTGAAATAAAGACGTTGCAAGATACTAGAATTACTCCAAGTGAGAAGTTAGCTTAGAAATGTGTCCCTCACAAGTTGGATGCTATATGTTTCCACTCAGAGATCTCAGCTGTTAGAAAGACCTAATCAAACTTCTGGTAGCCTTTTGAAAAGAGCAGAGTTTTTACAGCATAAATCCAGGAAAAAAAGTACCATCCTTTCCTAACTTGTCACTAGGGGTGTTCATGAAGCAACCCAGCTATCTTAGTTCAGCAGGGCGCTACCTCTGTCCCTGTACATTGAGCAGTGCCCCATTATGATCATAGGTATTGGATCAGGACTGTCTGCATAGTTGAACACAGGCCTTATTTTGGACAGCTAGCGTCATCAAGGATGCTTCCCTGGCTGGGTAAGCACAGACCAGCAGCAGCTCTGAAGAGTAATGGAGTGGACATGAGGTTTCCTTGTCCAGGAAGTTGGTCCCAGAGGGACGTCTTGGCAGCATTTAATTTAGAAGCAAGAAATATTAGGGTCCTGCAGCCATAAGCATCTTCAGGCATCATCTTTCACCCCAGCTCATGCTGAATGAGCTTGAGAGCAGCCACAGGACTGGGCTAGAAAGCCTAAGCAGAGCATGATGCTAATGCAACTGTAGCTGAACAGTGAAGATCCCAGTGTCTAAAAAGTGCCTGGATAAATGACCTTTCTGCTTCCTGTTTCTGAGGCTGTCTTTTGCAGCAAGAGTCCCTTGAGACAAAGAAGAATAAGCGATTCAGAGTTGTCTGTGTGTCAGTTTGACAGCCAAGGACCATTACAGAGTTAAGAACTTTGCTCTGAAAGTTCCCATCTGTGTGGTACAAAAAGGTAGAATATGGCTTTGGAACTGTTTTCCCCCAAACTCCACTGAGCTAAGCTGGCTTCTAAGAGCAGGCAAGGTGCTTCTGTGCACAGGAGGTACTTGTTTTTAAGCTAATCTTCTAGTTGACATTATTTATTCATTGTTTTACATTATTAATTATAGTAGTCTACTTGTTAAATATGAAAAGATCAACAATACATCACGTGCTACCCTTTCCACCCCATGCAAGCCACTCTTTTACCTATGGGCAAAGACGCATGTGGATGCATAGCAGATGACTGCCTAGGTCCCTCAGAAACAGCTTGCAGAAGCTGGGGCTGGGAAGTGGAGGTTTTCATAACTAGGGTTGTGAACCTGTGTTGTGCCTCCAGTCGTGCTGTGCCCCAGTTGTGTGTGGGCCTGTGTATGCAGCCTAGCTTGAAGGAATGGCCTCGCTGCGCAACAGCAGCCCAATGACACCAAATCAACCCATCCTGACCAGCTACTGTGGACTCAGCTCCAGCATCCACAACCTCTTGGCCTACAACCCCTGGGGATCTGCAAGCTTTGTTCCCAGCAGGAATGGAGGCCTCAGAGCTGGTGCGTGAGCTGGCCCAGGCACAACATGGAGCTCTGCTGTGGGCCAGCGCTGTAACAAAGGCAAGGCTGGCGGCATCGGCATGCTGTTGCTTTGGAAACTTGAAGCCTCTCATAAGCAATGCTGTTAGGAGTTGGTTATCAGTTTTGCTTCACCAAGGAGCAGTTTTTGTTAATTTAGAGAAGGCTAAGAATGTACAAACAGATTTTTTTTTTTTTTTGCAAGGCTTTCTTCTAACAGCCCTTACAGAAACCACTTTTCTTTGTCTTTGTAATCACTGTAGGACCTACCTCTGGCAGGCAAGTGTATAAAACCTTCCCTAGCAGTCTCTAAGCATTGCGTGTAGAAAGCAAAGGAAGACTCTTTCTTCTGAGTTACCTCATCCTGAGCTGGCACAGAAACTGGTGTGGTTCACAGTAGCAGCTGCTTCTCTTCACTCTAAACTGGCTGTTGCTTACCCCAGCTGGTCTTCTGACTTGATCACCAAAACGTTATTGCAGTGTGTACTTCTCATGTCTGAAAGTTAAATGGCATTTGGGGACAACTTTTCCCCTTAGTCCTGGCTGAAAACCATTCCTTTAAGGAACTAATCTGTAAGCTCATCAGACACCAAAGTCAGTTCAGGTGTTGAAATATATCCTCTGTGGGGAATGAGGGATTGCTAAAATCTTTCTGTTTGTATGAAAGAAAAGACAATAGGTTTTTAAAAGCTCCTCAAGCTGCTACAGCTCTTAATGCATGCAAATGCCTTTGCAGACTAGCTGTCCTGCACAGAGTGCCTTCTGAGACTCTGCTTTTTCCAAAATTACATGTGTTTGGGTTGGCACTGTATGAGGTGTCTCCTACAGCAAATGTGAACGAACCTGCGCTGTGTTTACTGAATGTCTGTAAGCAGCAAAAAGCTATAGGAAATGTGTTTTATCCTCAAGAGCTTCAGTAGAACACTGGGCAAAAACTCCCTGATAGTGGCAAGAAGGGAGTGTGCTCCTTGGCAACCCCAGGAGGGCATTGGAGATGACAGGGAGAAGGTACCAAGCTGTCACGGCACAGCCCACCTGCTGCTCTGGGGCAAAATATCCCCTCCTACCCCCAGGGGACTGTTCCTGCTGCACTGCAGATGGGCTGTGGGCACACAGAGAGACATGCCCACCAGGGCCTGGGTGGAATGGGTGCAAGGCTTTCTGGTGTGAAACAGCTGCTGAGCCTAACACAGCAAAGAACGGTCTTAGGGATTTATTTTTGCAGATTGTTATGGGACAGGCACCTTTGAAGGCTCACCCCCATGTGCAAGAGGTGAGATGAAAGCAGCTCAAGTGCAGCTGCCTCCACAGCAGGATGCAGTTGGGAACAGATTTTCAGACTGAAATCTGGCGGTCCCTACTGTGGCCTCATGCTATTTGGATCTATCCCAATTTTATTGAAAAGTGTTGCTGAGAAAACATATTTTGCACACTGGTCAGAGCAGAGCTCATCAGAGTTACTCTAAATAAGACTTCAGAATTCTTCTTTTTTTCTTTTTCTTTCTTTTTTTTTTTTTTCCTGATTCTGTTCTCACCAGGATATTTTCTAATCCTATCATGCAATATTTGTTAGCAATTTTAACAGCTGTTCTTTCTCTTTCTTTTTCTCTTTCCATCTCTCTTTCTCTTTCTCCCTGCCATTCTGCTCCATCTTCTTTCTCTTTTTCTCTTTCCCTTCCTTCTTCTCCTTCTTTCTCTTTTTCTCTTCACTTTCTCCCTCTTCTTTCTCTTCTTTTCTAAAGCAGAAGGTGACGTTCTGGACCTTGTATCTCAAAAGTACACTTTTTTTTCCTATATCTCTATAAAATTGGCAGTCCAGCCTTCAGCAGATGAGTTGGAAATAGATGATCTTTGAAGCGTCTTCCAACCCAAGGCATTTCATGATTCTAGGTATAAAAATGACTGGGAGAGCACTCCCGAACCCCATTCTTATCACACTGAGATAGAAATTATTCACTAATTCTACTAACTGTGCAGTGCAGATTAATGCACTGTCTTGAGATTCTTTCCCCCTTCAAGAAAATACGTAGAATTAAAATGGAAACCCATGTGTTCTGGACATTTGGCTTCACAATGGACATACTGTTTGTGTTAAAACCTTCCTAAGCCCGTGAAGTTTAACTCTCATGTGATAACCTGCAGCACATTCTGGGGTTATAAATGGTATTTGAAACCATTTATGTTTCCCCAAATTTCTGGCTTCTTTACTCAATTACGACAGCTCATGGGATTCACCATGTGAAACATCCAGGGACACAAGGGAAGAAATGACTCTACAGGGTCTGTAAGAGCTTACAGAGTTTGAGAGGGCTTTTCAGCTGCATTATCCATTGCTGTATGCACCAAGGCATCTGGACTGACCTAACTGAGAAACTTTCTTCTTCCATGCAGCTCTATTAAAAACAGAACAAAAATTAATTGCTGAACAAAAAATTCAAACTAGAGTTAAAGTTACTGATATATACTTACCAGTTTAAAGCATCAGAACTTAAAGCTAGAGTAAATATTTTAAAACAGTCTGGTGAGGATCAACACACAGATCTCCCATTATGTCTTTATCCTCTCCCATTCTTCACCTGATATCTAGACACTTTTTGCGCCCATTCATTATACATCACGATCTACCTAATGAAATCACAGTCTTCCCATTCATGCTCACATCATGAGCAAAATCATTGTTGTTTTTTTTTTCCTGCTCATTACTCCAGACAATGTAAATGGAGGGACATCAGATAGGTTTTGCCAGCCAGCACTCACAGAAGACTGCATGAAGACGTCTCATTCTCTCATCATCTTTTTTCAGTGCTAAAAGGAGCACTGTCAGTGAGGCACCTGTTTAGCTGACAGTAATCAGAAGAAATGCAGTACTTTCTCTGAGATGCCACTGGAGGACACAAATACCATTACTTTTATCCAGTACACAAGGCCATGCCGAAGGCTATGCAGGCTGGACATGGCACAGCGTCCTGTACTCATGAAACAAGTGTACGATGGATGTAGGCTTAACTGCATAAAGTGTTTGCAGCACAGGTACACCTGCAATCCAGCTTATATGGATTACAACATTCAGCTTTACTGCTGTTGTTTCTTAGGACACCTGAAGTAATGGGGACCCAGTATTATTAAAATCTTGCCTTTGCTCTATGTAGGCTAAAAGTAGACTCCTTTTGTTGGCAAATGAATTTCTATATATTCTGAGTTTTGTCTTACAATAGTCTCAATTCTACATAGAAAAAGTAGCTTCTTTTCTAATTTTCAAAGCCTAATTCACAGCCCATACAGAGCAGATTTTGTTCTTTTCCTTGTACAGTCAATGATTTGCTTATCTCAGTCTTAAGCAGAAAGTCATTAGTAAAGATGAAATGGCAAACAAGTAAAGACTGACCAGTAAAGATGAAATGAAAAACAAATGCCATGAAAAGACTCAGAAAAAATAGATTAATGGTACAATATAATATATTAATATTTATTTAATTGCTGCTGTCCCAGGTCAGTTTCCCTTAATACCTGATACTGTTGACTTCAAATAAACTTTAAGCTATAATTGTTAGCATACAAGTATATTTTTGATAGGGTGTAGGTGATGGATAGGATTAGGACAGAGTTGTAATTGTTTGTGAGATGCATACTGTGACATATTTCACTTTTAACTGCTTTTTCAAGGACAGCGGTCCAGTTGTGTTATTGAATTAATATTTATAACCACTTTTTATAGTATTCTGGTCTGGGAAATCATCACTACATATTTTTAGCTGAGATTTCTAGGTAAGGAAAGCAGTGGTTTGGTATGTGCAAATAAGATGTTACTATTTTCCAAATGTCCCTACTTGCAGTGGAGAAAGTAAGTTCATCAAGTGAAAGGAAACTTTGAGCTTTCACAGCATGTGCTGTTTTTAGCTTGCTTCGATCTTTCAGCTAAGATTATACTAAACCACTCTTTCCCTTTTCACAAGTAGGCCTTGGAAACGGGCATGCTAAAATTAGTGGGCATGTTTGCATTTATGGCCTCTCCAAGCACAGCACTGCAAACACCCTATTCCAGCTGTGTCATTATTGTACAACATAGTTGCTTTTTTGTTTGTTTGTTTATTTTGTTATTAAGAAAGCAAATGCCATTCTTTACTACTTTTCATACATATCTATAGGGAGGTGGGAGGCAAATGGATGAGGCCAGGCTCTTCTTGGTGGTGCATAGCAATAGGACAAGGAGCAATGGCCTAAAACTTGAACATAGGAAGTTCTATACTAACACATGGATGAGCTTCTTAGTGGTAAGGTTGATGGAGCACTGGAACAGATTGCTAAGAGCGGTTGTGGAGTCTCCTTCTATGGAGATATCCAAGACCTGGCTGGATCCAAGGCCTACCTGTGTGACCTGCTGTAGGGAACCAGCTTTAGCACAAGTGTTGGACTCAATGATCTCTTGAGGTCCCTTCCAACCCCTGGAATTCTGTGATCCTCTGACCCCTTGGAGCAGAGGCCTGGCTTTGTCAGTTTCCTTTGCTAGCCTGGCTATGGCACTTGATGGTTCAGCTTGAAGGAAGGTGGGAGGGCAGCTTTATAAAAGTAAAATGCCTTTTTTGCTTAAGTAAGATTGATGAGTGATTTGCTATGGATGGAGATGGCTGAAAAGCTAATAAATCATTTTCGACTAGAAGTAGGTAGCAGGGCTTTAGTTGCATACAATGTAAACACCAGCACTGCCAGAAGAAATTGACTGCTGCAGCTAATCCTTGCTGGCCACATGCCATATCTTGGAGCAGGATTCCTGGGGGCAAACAGGTCTGGTGGTGGCCGCATTCACAATACGTGACTGACAAAGGACCCAGCAGGTGCAAGGGTTTGAATGCAGGGTGAAGTTTGGCTTACGGGCAGAAAATTAAATGAGGATTTTTCTGGAGGATGTAAGAGACCCGTTTGAATTATTCGGGTTTTTGTTTTGTTTTGTTTTTTAGGGGAAAAGAAAAAAAGAAAAAAAAAAGGAAAAAAGAAAAAAAAAAGGAAAAAAAAACCTTTTATTGCTTACTTTCCAACAAGGAAAAACTTCAAGGAACAGACACGAGTTTCTCCCCTTTGCCACCAGATGTCCCTCCTGAGCAGGGAAATCTGCTGGTCTGAAAGCTGCCCAGGCGCTGGATCCACAACGTTTCTGAAGACGAGAGAGGGAAAGGAAAGTTTGAGTGAAAGCAACAGTTAGTGCAGGGTTTTGGATGGATGAAGTGCTGAGATGTCTCCTTGGCAAGAGAAACATTTTGCCGGTAGCACTGTAACGTATGTTTAATTAACTCCTAAAATGTGTCATAACTTGCAGCATAATATACGGCTATCCTCCAGAGAGCTAGGTATGCACTTCTCTTCTGAAGTGGGAACATCCTTGGCAGAAATGATGGTAGCAATCCTTGGCACTTTCAGATGGATGTCTGAAATCCATAGCTGCAAATGACCACTGTAAGAAGACTTAATTCTTTCCTCCCTAAGTTGCTGAGTGCTGCAGTGACTTTTCCAGGTCTGGTAACGTTAGCTGAAACCCAAAGTGCAGCATTCATGTCTACACGTGAGAGGCATTTCCAGGGATTAGGAATCTACATCTCTGGGAAGCACTGCTGAAGAAAAGCCAAAGACTCAACAAAAAGGGCAATGACTTATGAAGGAGTGTGGTTAGCTTCCTAGCACCGCACAGGAACTTACCAAGAAGATAATTTGATGGGGAAGTGCTTTAAGGCTCACTGTGTGCTCACGGCCCCAGACTGCATCGAGCTCAGGTGCCCAAACACTGTTATTACAGCCAACTGTTATTACAGCTGCTATTTACTGCAGAAACACACATGCAAGTGGAAATGCTCAAAGTGTTTTTCTTTCGGAGGGAAAAACATACAGGTGATGCACGTTTGCTACTTAGCAGAAACGTGTGACATCTGCCCTGGAGTGTAAAGTCATCTGCCTGACTTTAAGGGGAGCTGGGGACAGGTTATACTGGAGGGCTTGCTCTTCAGAGATAGACATACAATGTGGTATGTTCCTCTGTAGCTGTCAAAACAGGAAGCAGTGGCTCTGAAGCTTTGCTGGAGAAAGCAATGTAAGCTACACCCGAGCAGTCGTGGCAAGTGGGAAGTGAATGGCACAGAAGTGGCTCCTCGCTTCCCTGACCACCCTGGGGTTGAAGTACCTGCATGGGAAATCTCCTTGTGACCTCATGCTGACACCAGAGCTCCTCCACTTCTTCCCTGTCCTCTGAATGCCCCTCACAAAGCAGACAGAGAAAAGGCCTCCTTGGTGGGCTTAGGAGTGGCGTGGGAAAGCGTGTGCACTGAGTCCTCCTTTGGGGAGACCTTAAAAGATGAGGTTTTTTTCCTTCCCCCAAAAGCTTTTAAGTAACAGCATTATGGTGTTCCTTGACTGGTGGAGTTAAAACACCCATGCATAACCTAACTTGCACACGAGCAAATGCTCAGTGCAACCTCTGCTTGTGAAAATAACATCTTCTGTCTTGAACATTCTCAGATGTGTCTCTGGGAAACGGAATACGAGCTTATTGCCAGATTCTGATTCTAATAAAGCTAATGGAAGCGTTGCCAGTGACTTCAAATGGTCCAGATACTACTCTCAGGGCCAACTCCCATGAAATTCTCCCAGTTCAAACCCCCGAGCGCTTCCACTGATTTCTGAGGGGCTACCCTGGCTTTACTCATCCACCCCAAGCAAGACCCACGAAGTCAGAGACACGTGGAAGAGCTGTCTCTTGGTATCCCAACGGCAACTAAAGAGAGGTGGTTTCCCCCACTCCATTTTATGAAGGAGCTGAAATCAGAGCTGTGATCTACCAGCTTTGCTGTCAGAACGGGTAGATGCTCTTTTACAGCAGCGTCACCTTTTTCACCGTGCACCTGTGCAGATCGGCACTTTGTTGACCAAGGCAGGAGGGGGTTACCTGCGCTTAGGATGTACCAAGGGGCTGCGATAGGTTGTGTCTGCTGTTCTAGGAAAAGGTGACAGCGAACAGCTCATCTGTGTCCTCGTAACGAACGCTCCACCCTCCCTAAAGGTAGCAGAAGAGAGATGCGACGGCTCTAACGGCCCGAACCCCGTATTTCATCTACAAAGCCCGCACCGCAGACCAGAGGCGGAGAACCTCCGGCAGCTCGCGGGGCCGCCGCTCCGCAACCTGCTGCTGCCGGCACGGAGCTGCGCCCACCGCTCCGCCCCGGGGCAGCGCTACCTGCGCCCTCGGTCGCTCCCCGCCCCGGAGGAGCGGCCCCCGCCCCGCCGAGAGGCGGGCGCGCTGGTGATTTGCCTCCGCCGCCAGCAGCCCGGCTCCGGCCAGCCCGCGGGGACCGGGGCTGCGGCCGCAGGCAGGAGCCGCTCGCTCCCTCGCTCGCAGCTCGGCTGCGCTGAGGAAAAGTTTGCTCCTCGTCCTCGTCCTCCTTCTCCTCCTCGTCGTCGTCCCCGCCGCGCAGCAGCCGCCGGGCATGGCGAGCTGAGCTCGGCCCGGCAGCCGGGCCGGGGGCGGCCCCGGCGCACCTGAGCGGCGGCGGCGGGGGGCTCGCAGCGCGCTGCCCCGCGGGCGGCCATGCGCGGCGGGGGCGGGGGCGAGCGCTGAGCCCCGCCGGCCTGGCTGCCCCCCGCCGGCCCATGCGCTAGGAGGGCCGAGGGCGGCGGGGAGCCCCCGGGGAGAGGGGGAAGCGGGGAGCTCGCCCGGCCCAGCGCCATGCCGCGGCGGCTGGCCTGGCTGTGCTGCTGCTGGGCGCTGCTGAGCGGCGCCTGCCGCCCCGCCGAGCCGCCGCCGCCCGCCGCCGCCCCGGGCTTCCTCTACCGGCGGCTGAAGTCGCACGAGAAGCGGGAGATGCAGCGGGAGATCCTCTCCGTGCTGGGGCTGCCGCACCGTCCTCGCCCGCCGCCGCGGGAACCGCCGGCGCCGCCGCCGGGACGGCTGCCGGCGGCGCCGCGCTTCATGCTGGACCTGTACCACGCGCTGGCCGAGGGCGCGGAGGGAGCCGCGGGCGCGGAGAGGGGCGGCCGCCCGCAGCCCCCCGCCCCGCTGCCGCCGGTGCCCAGCGCGCAGGACAGCGCCTTCCTCAACGACGCCGACATGGTGATGAGCTTCGTCAACCTGGGTGAGTGCCGAGCCGGGCGCGCGAATAAAGCGAAACTCAAAAAAGAAAAGGGGTATGTTTTGCAGTCCGGGCTTAAAGGCGCTCCGTGCGAGGTGCGGCCGCCGGTGCTCAGGGAGCGGCCCTCGGCTGTCCCTCGTGTCCCCGCGGCTCCTCCGGGGCCGGCGGAGGCGCTGCGGGGTGGGTACGGGACAGCTCTTGGGGTGTCCGAGCCGGGGAAGGCGGTCGAAACCTCGCAGAAGTTCTGCCAGATGCCAGCCCTGCTCTTCGGCCCGAGCGCCGTCCTGACGCGAAGGGCTCCGGGCTGGGAATTTCGGTGGGAAAGCCGCTTAACTTATCAGTCGGAGGAGCCCTGAACGTTAGCCCGCGATTAGAAGGGAACGGCGTAATTAGATTCAGCCTAATGTGGAGAGGGAAAATATTTCAGTTGGCAAGTGGCGGTTCCTTTTTAAGTGAGTTCCTGTGAAGCTCGAGCGTCTCAGAGCGGCGGCCGAGAGCCGGACGGGGCTGCGCATCGGGCACCTGCATGCAGCTCGCACCAGCATTACTGTGCTCCGTGTGTTTCCTCACCCATAGCAATGATGCGTCGCTGCAGT
Organism: Gallus gallus; assembly: GCF_016699485.2. Taxonomy (NCBI): domain Eukaryota; kingdom Metazoa; phylum Chordata; class Aves; order Galliformes; family Phasianidae; genus Gallus; species Gallus gallus. Next base: position 64,195,662 of record NC_052533.1, on the reverse strand, counting down.
GGGGAAGGTATCCAAGCTAGCAGGGTGGTAGGTGTATTTGGTAGCTCGGCACTGCCGTGTAGGTATTTAGAGCAGATTTAGCTTCGCTCCCCGGGCTGGGAGATTTTGGTACTCAGTGGGAGTCCCTCTCTCCTGCCGCGCCCTCTGCGAATACGAGTGTCCTTCGGGCGAGCAGAGCTGCTGCCCGTGCCTCTCTCAATTGCCCTGAGGCCTCTGAGTACCCGTCCGTGGAACGATGTGTATTTGGTAAGCGTGGTGATGGCATGGCTGTCTGTGAGCCATCCCCATTGCGTTGCTGTGAGGTGCGGGGCAGCTCCCAGAGGGGCTGATTTCAGGGAGAGACGTGGGCATGCTGCGTTTATTGGTGTGTAGCACACTGCACAATGGGGCAGCTGGCGAGCAGTATTTGACAGTAGACCTGGAAATGTTTGGGTTTTATTATTATTATTATTATTATTTGGCAATAAAAACATCCATGCGACTCAGATCAGCTCTAATAATTTGGGTCTAGACGCTTATGTAACAGCGAGGAAAATTATTCCTGTAGCGTAGTAGAGCGGCGCAATAGAAACACTGATTCCGAGTCTCAGGAAGTATGAATCAACCGCAGAAATTTCTCATCCACTTCCAAGTTCCGAGTCATAAACCTTCGTGTCATTGAACGTGATCGTTTGTTACCGATGCGTTCGCAGATTGACGGATGGAAACCGAACAACGGCTCAGTTGTTTTCTGTTGGGGTCCAATTAGGTTCTAAAGAGTTTTGCCCGTGTCCAGCCTTGAAGAGTTGCCCTTCTGTTACTGAGGTGACAGCTACCAAAGACATCTTCTTTTTCAATCGGAAGGGTATATCGCCTTCAGTACTGCGTCTGCTGCAGTGCAGATTGGCCATGCAAGTGCTTCAACCGATAGCTGGAGGTTCTGCTCGGTTGCGTGGACTTGCCAGGTGTGGGCAGTGTTTCCCCGAGGGGCTGACTGAAGGGAAACGTGGGAAATAAACGTGTTTCAGGGTTTCCTTTGCAGGGTTCCAAAGCGCTTTGCTTTGCGAGACACCTGCTAAGTATCAGCTCCTATTACAAGTGGAGAGATGCACAAGATTCAAACCCGTTCAGGTAATTTAGAGAGTAGATTTCATTTGTCGAGTTAGATTTAAAAACAACAACAACAACAACAAAAAAAAAACAGGTTTTGATTATAAAATACTGGTTACAGCAGGTAAACCTGCTTCCTACCATGGGAAGGTGATCCCCAGAGCATCTGTTTCAGGCATACTGCCTGGGATAAAGCACTCAGAAAACGCATATTTCTGTCAGTTTCCCACTTAAGAAGGCTCAATATTTAACTCAGATAGAAGCACATGTGTTTTTGATCTCTCTCTCTGAGAGATACCAGGCCAGCCAGGGTATCTAAATTCTGTGCTGAGGATTTGGTTGTACAGCAGGGGCTGCGTTGCCGGGGGAGCACAGTGGGTCAGACAATACCCCAGTGAAACTGTTCCTCTTCAGGAGCATTCTTGGATGAATGTAGATGCTGGCGTGGCTTGACACAGTACTACTGAGGATAACAAACTGTTAGTGTTTCCCATTTGTGTATTATATCTTCCTCATGGCACTAGTAGGGTTCTCTCCCTTTTATATTCTTGGAATGGCTTGGGGTTGGCATGGACATCTCTCTTTGAGGCAGTGATGCTGGGCTGACAGCTAGACTCAGGCCAGTGTCCCTCTGTTTTACTTCTAGGGCTGTCTTAGTGAGGGATGTACCAAGCTCCTCGTGGCAGCCCTACTCTAAGCTCAGGGAGATGAGGGCAGAAGACATGCTTGGACCTGCGGGCTCGAGCTGGGGCTGGGATTGCTCAAACTCTCCTTGGTTTCCTTTGAATCCTCACGGCTGAAGTAGAAAGGAGATGTTCTCCAGGCCGTATTTTGCTAGCTGATGCCTTTTAGAGAGCAGTGCATGCCATGTATAGCAGCAGAAGCAAGACCCTCAAAGGCTCTGTGACTTTAAATGTATCCAGAGTTACTCCCTGTATAATGAGAGGGACAGTGTGGATCAAGACAGGGAAGAATCTTATCTGGTCTCTCCTCCATGCAGGTCACTATGCAGGCATCCGCAGTGGGAAGAAAACGTGTCCTTCCGCTAAGGGAAAAATGGAATGAAATAACAGTCTTTGTGGATCTCTAGCCTAAATCTAGGGCTATCAACAGCTAAACAGCAATGCAAGAGAAGTCTGAACTAACTCAAATGCCAGTGGCAAGCGCTGTAGAAAGTGCACTTTTGAAGCATGGTGCTGGGTTATTATTGTTATGTACTGTTCCTTCTTGCGGCAAACTACCAGTGTGGATTCACTCTATGTCTTTACTTTTGGGAGAAAAGGCTCTCTGCTTTCTCTCAAAACCCAAACCATCCCTTAAGCCCTTCTGCATGATTTGAGTTGTGACTGTGATGAAAAGTTTATTGAATGCTGGAATCCCTAAAACCCAGGCAATCACCGTCTCCTCTGTATGGTTTCACATACCTGGGAGCAAGAGCGCTGCATTTCAGGGCCAGCAGGCCAGTGCACGGCTGGCTGTGCAAATACTCTCTCTCTCCTTGCCTGAGAAGCAGTAGCTTACGGATGTGGTGTCCTCTGAGCCATCTCTTCATCTTTTTTTGGCAGCAGTCACCTACCAGATTTACTTCTAGGAATGATCTTGCATAAATCCATGGCAAGCAAGCACTTACACGCAGTCACTATGGCTTTTCATAGGAAGGAAGCAGTGCTAAAGCACTCCAAATTCATTTCTAAAGCAGATCATTTTTTTTTTTTCTTTTGAGGCATCTGATCAGCCTACCTGTCCTTTTGTTTTTTTTGTGGTATCACACATGGAGTCAGGGGATATGGAATTTGGCAACGAAGATGTATCAGGGACATTGTACAATTGTAGCGACGGGACCACACCATTCATACTGTCATCCCATCTGTTTATACTCTTGGCCACATGTTGTAAAGGTCATGACATCTACTCACAGGGAATAACGGGAGTGTGTGATGCTGCGTTTCTGGCTATGCTGCCAGCTGGCTGCGCAAAGGCTTGCTCTCGGCATGCAAACAGCATCCTCTACGTGTGTCTGCAGCAGGCCAGTATTAGAAATCACGGAGCTGATGATGGGAATGAGTTTACTGATGTCTGCCAAACCTAGTATGCTGGGTTTCGGCGCCAAGATGCATCCCAAGCATCAGAGATCAGCTTTGTATTTGCTGCTCAACTGATGCAGCCGAAGACCCTTGTGTATGTAATCTCCTTGAAGTTGTTGCTTGCTGGCTGTCTGCTGGTGTGGAGCTCAAGGATGACAGGATGAAAGAAAAGGCAAGCGGTCCTCCATCATCCTTTGATTTCCTTTTTAGTAGTCCTCAGCTTCTTCAGGCGGTGAATTTGAGGGACTAAAGAGGTCTTCCTGCTTTGCACAGGAGCCCTGACAGATGTGTGGTTCCAAGAGCAGCTGCTGATCAAGATCTGCAGTATTGAAGTTAGTGGAGGGCCATGTTTGAGTGTCATCTGGACTCCCCAGAGCCAGGAACTCTTGTGAAAGCTTTTAACGGGTTGAAAGTTTACACTACCCTAAATTTGGGTGAGAGGAAGAAAGAAAAAAGTGATTGTAATTTGAAAAAATGAGAATTGCCAAAGGGGTCTTGATCAATTCAAGACAAATTTTGTATGTCTAAATTAATAGAAAGTTGTTTGTTGGGGTACAAACCTAGGTGTGGATTTGTTTGTTGAAAATCCAAAAGCAGCGTTTCCCAGTTATTTTCCCTGTGCAAGCAACCTGCAACCAACCTTCTTCTAAAAAGGTGTTCTTTTCAAAGTTTCCCTTCATTTGAATGTCTTGTCAGCAGGTAGATCCCTTGGGGAGCTGCCATGGATGCTCTGTGCTGAGCTCCTGGAGGGCATTTGTGCTGCAGCTTTCACTGGAGAGCCGCAGGTCTGTGCCAAGCCTGGCCCAGCCCGTTGCAGTCTTGACGCTCCCTCTTGCAGTTTTAAATGTAAACTTTTAAGTGGTGTTTGTGATTTAGGAGGAAGGAAGGTGGTGTTTAGACTTTCCATGCTGTGGAGGCATGGTTCTCTTTAAGTCATCTTGCATAATTTCTAACTTGCGTGGCGCTAGAGGGAAGTATGAATTACTTAAGACATAAACAGTCCCATTGTGTGTTTCTGCTGTTTCCCAGCAGTGGCACAGCGGTGCTCCTAAGTGGAGTCCACCTACTAACAGTTTAGCATTTCCATTTGACTATTTATACAGTGATGTTAAACAGAGAACAGACAATATACAGTAGCCATCTGGGCATGGTCCTGGGCACCCTGCGGTGGGTGTCGCTGCTAGAGCAAGAGTCAGACCAGCTGGACCCTGAGGGCCCTTCCATCCTCAACCCTTCTGGGATTCTGTGATCTGTATGGATGGAAAAATTGCTCACGGTTGAGAGATTCCCATTTGCTTTCAAAGGATCAGACCAGCGCCTGGGAGACCAAGGTCAAGGTCCATGTGTCTTCTCCATGTGAATGGCTCAGAGGATGACATTGGGTCATACCAAGATGTCCCATTTGATGTGTGGAGAGGGAATTCTGGGCTGTGATTCCCCAGCCTTGATATGTGTGAGAACTGCCAGTGGGTTCTCTTTCAAGCTTTCTTGTGCCAGGGAGCTCCCTGACCCCGTGCCTTGCACTTTGGGCTGGTTCCTGGAATGCTGGCTTTGGGGACAGCACAGGGACGCAGCTACCACAGGAACCGTGCAGGGGAAAGAAGGCTTAACTAACTGAGATGAGCCCTGCTGGGATTGCAGGGGTCATGCTGGGGTTCGATTTGTGAAACTGACTTCAGACTGCAGCCAGCTTTTCCTGAGCTCTCAGTTAGCTCAGCTCCCAGGGCAGGTGATGGCCGTGTAGGGTTGGGTGGGTTTTTAGGCTGTGTTGTGGGGTGGTTTTTTTTATTTTATTTTATTTTTTTTTTTTTGAGACATCGTGAGATGATTTTTGTTGTGCTTTTAAGGGCACAGAGATTCTGACAGAACTGCCTGCAGCTCTTTTTTTTTTTTAAGGTTGCAGTGTTCATCACAGCACAATGACAGAATTGAATCAGTGGAAGCAACAGTGCGATTTTTTTGGCAAAAAAAGTATAATGTAGACAGAGCCGAAGTGTTCTGCTAACTAAAACAGTAGCTGTATTTTAAGAGAGCTAGACATGACTGTTTTGATCCAACGTGGTGTTAATCACAAGAATACATAACTGCTTTCCTATGAACTTCCCCTTAAAAATATCCAGTGATATCACCTGGTGTTTTGCAGTATAACCAGTATTTAGAATAGCTGGCTCCACGTAAACTTGGAATATTCATAGGTCAAGTATTAGTGTGTAAATGAAAACATTTTGAAAATGAAAACAGAAGCACAGTATTTGAAATATACTCCGAGTGCAGATGTACTTCATGGCTTGAATAGCTTTACAAATTAATCGGGACACTTAGCACTTGTTCGGAAGGAGTCAAATTTCCCGATAATAAATGAGAGTGTTTTTCAAACAGTATTCCAAAGATGTGTTATTCCGTATAATTTAGTGGTCGTTTGCAGTGAGAAAGACACGTGAATCAGCTGTTTGAAGCTCTCACGTAAACGAGATGAATTTGATCAAGCCAAAATCTTAATAGGAGCAAATGGAGAGCCACGTTTTTATTTATCAGGTGTGGGCTGTTAAATATGCTATGTTGCAGAGACAATATTCTTATCTTGTCATTTACTGCATTACATGCTCCTGGTGAGTATGGCGAGGGTATTAGACACTGTGTTTGTGTAAGGGTGTAAAGGGTTACATAATGTCTATTGAAGCCTAGTCATTTTGCTTCACAGCAGGCAACAAGGAGCATGTAAAAATGAGAACTGATTAAAGCCTGCGGGCAGATTGGGATACCCATACCTGTAAGCAGAGAGGTGGTGGTGAAAAGGGTCTGTAGTTTTTGTCTGAAATGGAGGTGCTGTATTTCATCGCTATGTCTCCTGATTGCCTGAGATGAATCAGGGAGAGTAGAACTGTCACTGGTCGGCCCCTGTCATTTTACTGGGAGAAGAATTCTCCAAATGAGTTGGAAAAAATGTTGAACTCTAACAAGCACATACAAAATGCATAGTATTTTTCTGCCTCCATCTTCGTAAACTTTGTAATAAAAGCTGTTTAGACACGAACACTTACTGTAGTATAAATTCCATACTTTTCAAACCTTGATAAAAGAAGGGTGGTAAGAGGAATAAAGAAGTGGTTGAGGCTTTAATTCTGCTTAAGTACAGTTGAGGTGGATTCTGACAATGATTTGAGTTGGAAGGGACCTTAGAGCCCAACCAGTTCCAGTCCCCCTGCTGTGGGCATCGTTGCCACCTGCTAGGTCAGATTGCTCAGTGCCCCATTTAAGTCCAAGCTGAACGACTCCAGAGATAGGGCATCCACAGCTTCTCTGGGCAACCTGCTCCAGTATCTCACTACCCTACTGTGAAACATTTCTTCCTTATATGCAAAGCATGTTTGTGTTAAAATACCTGTTTTTCTATCACGATGCCAAACCCAGTTCCTCCGTGTGCTTGCATGCAAAAGCAGTAAGAGGCTCCAGCTCCTCTACTAGCTTTCCTCTGACCTTGCTTGCCTTGCCAGGCTCTGGTGTGGTTCCCTGGGGATCTTAGATCAAGGTGCCACACACTGAGGGGGATGTGGGGCCTTGCACTGCAAAGGGTCAGCATGCCGGTCCCCTCCTGCACCTGAGAACTGGGAATCAAAACTACATCTTAGGCATGTCTCTGGGTTAGTGAGGAACACTGAGCAGTGTTTCACCAGGCCAGACTTGTAAAATCTCAGTAACAGATGTGGAGATCCAGAAGATCCTGAATCCTGGTTACATACATGAATAAGAAAAGATGTGCACTCGTTTCTAAGTATCAGCTTTATAATGAACAGACAGAATTCATTTGGTAGTGGCTCCTGTTACTAAATGTGCATTTGTCATGGCAGGGCACATCTCAGCTGTACGCAGTTTTTAGTGCTAAATGGTGGGAGCATAGTTCTAAAATTTAAGCCGAGTATGTAATTTGTATTTGCACAAAGATTTGGTCTGCAAGTCCAAAGTCCAGGTGCTTGATTGAAACAACGAAGTCTGGGGAATAAACCCTTCATTGTAGAAAAGCAGCAATCTCTCTTGCCCACAAACCATCATCCTGAGACCACATTTCAGGCGTGCAGCCCCTTTTACTTAATTACTGTAACATCAAACGTCTTTGACATGAAAGGGACCAAGCAGTGGCTATGCAAGATAATGGCTTGTTTATAAAAATAATTTAAACAGCATATGAAAAGGATAAACATGCGTGTCCTGCCAAAATTCACTGTATGTTCTGCAAGCTTTAGTGATTGTGAATCTCTTGGCTTGCCCTTTCAGTGCCTTTCTTAAAAAAAAAAAATTCCTCTCCTCCTTCCCCCCCCCCAAAAAAAAAAGAGAGGGAGGGAGTGAAGAAAGAACGGAGGCAAAAAAGAAAGTTCTTGTATGTAAGGAAGTTCCTACTTATGCTGTGGAAGATAGCTGGAGAGAAAATACACATGCTTTACACAGGACAAGAGATATTTTCGCTTAGAGATGTCTGTGTTTCGTCTCTTGCATATGATGGTTTTTACACTTTAATGACTGTAGCAGCCGTCCTCTCCAAAAATGTTCCATTCTGCAGGATGTGGAGGGCTCCTCGTCTGTTCAACAATGCAAGGATATGACTCTATCTTTTATGCAGGGCCTGAAAACACTTCATAAGCATTGAATTGCTTATGGGGTTTGGAACTAGATGATCTTTAAGGTCCCTTCTAGCCCAAGCCATTTGATGACTCTGTGAAATCTTACAGCACGCTCTGACTAAATTTAATGGCCATTCGAATCATTTTCTGAGCGTCTGGGCTGAAGCTCAGAGGGCACGACCAGGCCTGGGGGCTGTGATGAGGTCTATGAGGTTATTGCTGTGATCTAACCACAAAACTACATCACTGGCCTGGCAGGCCTCCAGGCAGCTCACACAGTGCACTCTTACTTGGCAAACTGCATCCTACCTCAGGTTCCTTGGGTATCAGTCAGATGGAGACCACAGTTTCTTGCTCTGAGTGCATTCTGTCCCTTCCTGACAGTGAAACTTCTTCACTGGCTTTGCGTGATGTTCTGTGGGCACCTTCCACACGGCTCCTCATCTGTGCATGTGTTGGTATCACCTCCTGCCTTTGTACGTGCTGTCTGAACCCAAATATTCACCAGTGTGTCTGGCCATTCACCATGTCTGCTATTTGCCCTGTCTCATGGAAGCATGTGGGATGTGGTGGAGGTGGGCTTGTGTGGCTGTGGGGCGCAGATGGGCCACCCTGAATCAGGCCAGGAGGGGAGGGCTTTGAGGATATCTCTTGCTCTGAGTTCTCCTTGCTTCTGAGGGCTTTCTCAATGGATACCAATGTCTGGAGAACTAAGATTAGGTTTGAATGTGGTTCTATTTTTCACGTCCATCAAGTGAGCTGTGGCTGAATCTGTTCTGCTCTGTTTTTATGTGTGTGTTGAAGCTCTGCAATTTGGGTATATGCTGGCATCCAAGAAGAGTTGAATGAGGAAGGTGAAAGAGGCCACAGGCTCACACATTTTTCACTTGAAACTGTTGTAGAGCCAAGAAAAGATTTGGTTAGCTTTTGGTAACATGAAGGCAGTGAAAGGGGTGTGCTTGGGTTAAGTGGTATTCATGTTGCAGGGAGGCTAAAAGTATGTGTTCTGAGTTAGCTGATAGTTTTGTTAAGGAACTCTGAAAAAAATGCAGTGTAATGGCTGAAGCTCTTATAATGACCCCTTTATGTTGCAGGAGCTATTGGCATTGGGTCCGTCTGATGCTTTTGCTATCACTAGTCTCAGTAAAAACAATTTTATGGGGTCCCAAAATATTCTGTTGCTTCTGGCAGCTGTTGAGCTGGCAGCTTGGCTTCACTGGGGCTTGAAGAGATAGTTCATTAACTTGTGGCACTTTCCAGAATAAACATGGCAAACCTCCTCTGAAATAACAGATGGTAAATCCTTCTTGTCACTCAAGACTGCACGTTTGTCTTCGGAAAGGGGCAGTGAAAGAAGCTGTCCATCTCCTAATGAATGAGAAAATAAATAGCAGATGAATTGTGCATTGTGTCATACTTGACATGGCAAGGCTTCGGGTAGAATAACAACAAACTTTCCCTCCTGTGCTTTGCCTGTTAAATATGGACCTAAACTAAGCAAACTCACCAGGCAGTCTATCGGACAGCACAAATATCGCAGCCCTCTGACAGATCCCCAGTGGGAACTGTAGCCTGATTAACCTCTGCTGTGGGCTTGCTCTCTTAATCCCCCATGCTTCAACTCGTTTAGGAGGGTGGATTCCAGCATCTCTTTGCTTGGGGACCAGGCTCCATGATTTTTCGGCACTACAAGGTTTCGGAGGTTGTTGCAAGGCTGTGTTGCTCAGAGTGCACAGATGTTTTGCGAAGCTTGTTATTTTCTATGTTGGAGGTTATGAGTCAGATTGCTGTTACCAAAATGTTTATGTGAAATCATTTCTGAGTCATATATTTGCATCATATACAACCTGTCTGACAATCAAAACATTCAGCACTCAGCTAATGATTATACTAAGTTTTCCAATGCTCTGCTCCAACATAACATAATTACACAGCAAAGTGCAATATATTACTTTGACAGGGTTCTTCACGTGTCTTGTGATGTCAGAACGTCTTAATTGCTATTATTTGGAATTATCAGAAAAATATGTGCTTTGTTGCATGCAGCAAAGTTTAAAAATAGTGAGATGCAATCCCTTAGAAATGAAATGCCCCTCTGCTGTTCCTGAAAATGTGCTTTTTCAGTTCCCTAGAAAATAGAAAATTCAAGTTTCGTAGTGCTTTAAACCTTCTTCTGTCCAGAGGGTTGCCTGATGAGGGTGGTGGTGAATTAGTGGACAGTAGTGAATATTTGCGTGGAAAAATTGCTTGAATACCAAGATTTCAGCAGCTGCTTGGAAGGCTGTTTGGTAGTTTCTGTATAACTCAGTTTATAAGATGGGACTGGAGTGTTTGTAGCAGATTGGAAGACATAAACAGTCTGTAAACTACAACTTGATGCATGCTGTGTTTATCTGTTGTGTAAATTCTAGTATAAATAGGGGTCACTTGCAAGAATATTCTGAATAATTAGGGCAAACATTTAAAATTACATTTACCTGCATGAGCCTGAGAGCTCGTGCAGGACTATTCATTGCTGCATCCCAGTGAGTCCAGCAGCTCCTCTTGAAGTGTTTATTGTAAAATGGGATAGGAGAAAATATGGTGACCTTCTACCATGAAGTGATGGCATTGGTGGGCAAAGGAAGGAAAACTGATGTTGTCTACCTGAATGTTTGACGTGGACCCGCACCACATCTGTATCTCTAATTTGCAGCAATATGGGTTCAAAGGGCAGACTATTTGATGGATAAGAAATTCATTGGCTTGTCACTGCTAGAGGGTTGTGGTCAATGGTTCTGTGTTCAGATGGAGGCTCGTAATGAATGGTGTTCCCCAGGGGTCTGTTGTGGGACCTGTAATCTTTAACATCTTTATCAATGACACAGATGGTGGGATCGAGCACACCTCAGCAAGTTTGCTGATGACACCAAGCTGAGCAATGCAGTTAATGGATAGATAGATAGAAGGAAGGGATGCCATCTAAAGGGACCTGAACAAGCTCAAAAAGTGGGTCCATGTGAACCTAATGAGGTTCAACAAGGCCAAGTGCAAGGTGTTGCACTTGGGCCAGGGCACTCTCGGGTATGTGTACAGATTGTGAGAAAAACTCCTCGAGAGCAGCCCTGTGGAGAAGGGCACAGAAATCCTGGTGGACAAAAGGCTGGACATGAGCCAGCAGTGTATGCTTGGAGCCAGGAAGGCCAGCAGTGTCCTGGGCTACATCGGGAGACCTGGAACCAGATGATCTTTGAGGTCCCCTCCAACCCAAGGCATTATATGACTGTATGAAGACTAAAGGACTCCCCGAACTCTGTAAGAAGAAAACTGTCAAGGAGATTAAAAATACATAGGGGCTGAGGGCTGCACGTTTATTTGCTTTTAAGTAATTTTCTGCTACAAAACATGGATTTTGAAATGAGAAACTGTTTTAGGACTGTCTTGTCTGAAGTTTGGCTTACAGTCTTTTAGAAGTGGCTTTGAGAGATCAGATACCAGTGTGAAGGGCACTGGCAGATCCCTTTAAGTACAAAGTATCATCAGATTTCATCACTTTCACTGAACTGGCTCATTGCAAAGTACAGGATGGGTTATGATGACATTCTTTACATTTGCAGTGAAAAAGTACGGACAATATAGCAATAGACTTCCCTGGCTACGTGTGTCTGAACCATGCTTAGTTGGCAGCTTGCATTTGGAGCAATAAGAAGCTTCCCCATGCTTGTGAGCAGTATCTTTGCTTATCCACTCTCCTTGGCCAGCATCAGTGGCAAATACATAATTGGACTATGAGGACCAATATATTGTGAAGTGTAGTGGAAAATGCCAAAAAAAAAAAAGCACTTGGATGAAGTCCATTTGTCCTGTGTTAATTTCTAGCCCTGTAAACAAACACAGCTGTTGAGTGTAGAATCAGTGCTCAGAGTGGTTAAAAACAGTGATGCATTGCTAGTGAGATCATGGCAGAAAAAATATGTAACATATGAGGCTGCAGTAGGGATCAAGACTATCCTCAGCGCTGATTGATTGTTTCTGTTGATGTATTTTCATCTACTTATGATGCTTTAGGGTAGCTAGAATGTGAAGATGGCTTTTTGGTTGCCAGACCATTCAGCTGAGACTGTCAGAGTATTAAGTATTGATGGGCCAACTGTTGTGAACTTCTGCAAAAGGGCCTGAATTGGTGGCGAAAGGCTTAACAAATCTATGCATGCATATTTTATATTACTATTTTTCATAACAATATGTCATCAGTTTGATCATCTAGGCTTTGTTCTTATTTGTTTATTTTATGGTGGATCTGTGCAGGGAGGTTTGTCTGTCATTTTGTCGTTATTAAAATGCGTTTAGAAGTCCTGCATTACAGAACAGGAGGCACGAGGCTTCAAACATCAGAAACCTTGGGACCAAGCCTGGTAGGTCATTGGCATATACAGCAGCACTTACACTGTAATTTATCTTCCTGCCCAGTTATATATTTTGACATTCTTGAGCTGACTAATTGCTCAGGGGAAAAAAGAAGTAAAGAGCAGTCTTGGTTAGTCCAGTAGAAAAAAACAGCTTCCAACTTCTTCTGTCTATCACATCAGTTATTCAGTCATGCTGCTATGACACTACAGTCATCCCTAGCACAGCAGGCCTCCTATGGCTTGCCACGATGCAGTGGAATAACATTGTTGACGTCATATTGTGCATCACCTATCCCCAGCAAGGATTAATGAGATTTCTTTTCCTCCTTGGCTTTGAGAAAAGAGAAGGCTAAAGAAGCTGGATAGTTCATGTGAAAAGCGACGGAGTAAATAAGACAACATATAAATCACCAAGTATCATTTGTTGGAGGAGTTTTCAGTGAATCCTCCAGTGAGATGCACTTGTCTGTATGTTTTGTGTTGAAGATGTCTGAGTGAACAAGGTCTACGTGCAAATTTTGACAAAGTTCTGGGGGAACCTGTGTGAGCATTTTGTCAAGAGAGCTGCCTGGTGCATGGCCAGCTTGGCGTCACATGTCTTGCCGGGAGGGTATAAAACTGAGATAGAGGTCCTGGCTCTGCCACGATCTGCGTGGGGCTCTGCATTTGCAAGGCAGGTTTCCGTTAGCCTCTGGCTCTCTGTTACTTGTTCTTCCTGTCCAGAGAGTCTTGACAAGTAACCTAGAAGCTCTGAGAGTGGCAGATCATCATTTTCTGCAAGTCTATGTGAGTTTTGCATAGTTAAAATGTTATGTGAGATAGGCTTCTTCCTCTGAACAGCTCCAGTTTGAAAGTCTCAGGCATATTGTAGCCGTCTGGGGTTTTACTTCAAATTGCACAAGGTGTTTCATTGCATACTTTCCCATGACACGTGGTGGTGCTACCTCTCCAGAAGCCTCTTTGCTCTTGAGAAATAATGGGGTGTTTGACTTGACATGTACTCAACTCTGCTATCTGGAATTTTGTCATGTCTGCAGAATATGACTGAGGCACATCAGTGGCCCGAGCTCTAGAAATTCCCTTTGCTGTTGCCCCTACGAAACTACATTCTGGCATGAAGATTTTAATTCGTGGACTGTCAGTCCGGCACTTTCCATAAACACTAAATTGACTCAGAGTGGCTAGGTCTAGTGCTATAAAACGGTATGTTCAGGTCTTATTGCCAAGAAAAAAAATTACCTGTAAATAGCAGACTTACAGCATAGGGGCTCATTTCTGCACTTACGCTTTTTACATTTCCATTTTTGCACCAGCTTGGCAAGAAGTTAACTTAAACGTCTAAACTATTTTTATGTAAATATATGCATTAGTGAATCTCTTACTCATAAAGCAAATACCACTTTAAACCCACACAAAACAGCTGAAGCTATATATATTTTCTCACTACTGAATTTGGCTTTTAATAACTTGGAGTTGACTGTCCAAAATAAAGTTAGGAATCAAGGGCACTTTATTTTCCAGCTAGCAACATACGTATTCTTGGCTTTGGACTGCACCAGTCTGAGGTGGAATAAAACTTGAATTTGTACGACAGGTCCTTCTTTGCAATTAAAAGAGAGAGATCATGATTAAACAAACGGATTATTTTTTAATTTAGCCATATTTTCTAAAATTTTACAAAGCTAAAGAAAAATCTGGAGGAACAGTAGGAAACCTTGAAAGTCTTGATTCTGAACAGTGGCTTTCTAATGTGTTTCTCCTGCTGAAAGTACTGCCTAGTGCCAGATTCAGAGGCAGTAGTTATCTCAAGTAAAGGCTATAGTATATAAATAGTCCCATACGTTTCACTGATGCTGTTTGAAGAGTAAAGACAGCAAAACCTGCACTTATCCAATACAAACTAAAACAAAGCATAGGGATTGTGCACTAAGCCCAGGTTGTAATGACCTAGAAGGACATGCCTGCAGTTCTCCTTCTTGAAATTCATGGCTTTTCTCCACTCCATGTGTTCCCTTGTCCCACTGCCCTACTCTCAGTGGGAAGTTACCTTAGGTCAATATCAGTTCCTCACTTCAGAAGTGTGTGCAAACAATGACTCATTCCTGAATCCAAAAAAGGTACTCCCTGGTGCTCTGCCACAGTTTCCTTGTGGGACTCACTGCTACCTCTCCGCATATTAATATTAAAGCAGCCATAGCAGAGATGTACGTTGGTTTTGCCTTGTCTTCTGCTACAGTAAGGGCTTGCCAAGCATCTCCTGTCAGCACCTTCATGCTTGCTGGGATCCCAAGAAACAAGGTGGAGGGTGTGGGGAATCCTTCATAGAACGGCATGTGATCTGCCTACCCAGGCTTGAGTTGCAGGCTGTAAGTTAGTTATCCAGGCAGCCCAGGCAAAGGAATTTCAGTGTAAACTGTTGGAAAATGTTGTCATTGAGCTGCAGAGTATTTGTCTGTCATTATGCGTGGTGTGAAGCGTGTATGTTGCCATTTCTGCTCTTTCTGGTTGAATAAACCCAAGGTGTACTCAAGGAGAAAAGAAATCAGTGTGGTTTGAGGCTGATGGGCTATGAAAGCAGCCCCAGTCGTCTGGGGCTGGAGTTACTACATAAGGAAAAACTTTTTCTCTCTGACAGTGGTCAGGCACTGGAATGGCTGCCCAGGGAGGTGGTGGAGTCGCCGTGTTCCCTGGCAGTGTTCAAGGGGCGTCTGGATGAGGAGCTATGAGATATGATTCAGTGGCTTGTGGTAGCAAGGGTAATGGGAGGACGGTTGGACTAGATGGTCTTATAGGTCCTTTCCAACTGTGAGATTCTATGATTCTACTATGAAGAGCACAACTGGGAAATAGCCCTGCAAAGAAAGCCTTATATTACCTGATAATATCACAAGAAGAATTTGGAAGGCTCCACTGGTGTCAAAGCAAATGCTGCAGTTGGTCATGGTGCACCTTGTACAGCTTATAATGGGCTGGCTACTCTGCCTGACTACATGGCCACAGGGGAGGAGGAGAAATTCTGGGGGCAGGAGTGAGGTGAACACACATAGGTCCTTGCTCTCACCCCTGCAGTCTTGGGGAGGAGCACACATGTGAGCTTGAAGGATGATGCCTGGCAGAGTTGAGTTTTCTAAAAATAGTGTTTCCAGCTGGATGAAACTGCATCTCCAGTTGATGCAGTTTTTGATCATTTTACTCCTTATTTCATGTCTCCTAGCTTGCATGATTCAGACCTGTGTAAACACTTGTAACAGCGTCTCATTGCTGTGAAAGTGGAGCAGTGATGGAAGAGTCAAGGTTTATGGGGGCAAGAGGTTTACCACATTCACTAGGCCAAACAATGAAGCTGAGGAAACAGGCAGGCTCTCCATCACAAAAGCCCATTTGTCTGTCATATCCTCTGAGTCTTCTCCCATTTCAGGAGCATTCTTATCACCCCAGTGTCCATGTGATGTTCAGGCCTTGGCTGAAAGTGCCTGGGAGGGACATCTGGCAGAGCTGCCAAAGGGAAAGTGATGTTATTATGCTTTTCTTGTGATGTCCTGCTCTAGGAAAACTGATCATAATGTTCTTTATTCTATCATTTAAGCACGATGCGTGTTAAGAGGCTGCTGGGAGTAGGCTGGTCTGGATTGTCTATAAAAGCAAGCCTAAAGGAAAAACTGAAATAACAGATGAATAAAATGATTGTGGTTTAGCTTACACCATAAATACTTATTTCCTTTTTAAATGCATTTTTGGAAGGTGAGAGGAAACTAATTACAACTGAGTTTAAAGCTAGCAGACTTTTCTATGCTTGTCTGAGTTGTGTGATTTGTTGCAACTGGGCCTTTTCTTCATTTTTAAGTGACTGTGCTTGTGCAACCTTAATTCCCTGAGTTTATTTTGTTAACCTTGCCACCTGAACAAATCAAGCCCATGTCACTGTCATGGGGTGTTTCTTTAATTAGGCACCTGCTGGTCACAGTTGGGACATCTAAATTTTCAGCTGCTTTTTCTGTGTGTGTAGCCGGAAGAGGATTCATCCTGCAGATTTTTTGTTTCAGCCTTTGAAACCTTTTTCGTTCTGTTGTGTAGATTACATAAATACACTTAGATGCCTCCTTTTCAGTACTTTGGTGTTCGTGTGTGTACTTGGAGTGCAGAGCTGGGTACTTTCATTAACAGTGATGGTGCACACAAAAAACCCAAATCTGGGCAGGAAAGGTAAAATGACATTAGACTAGCAAGTATCCTCAGGGCCATCACAAACAACTATGCCATAGCTCCGTGGAAGTCCTGCCCAATTTCTCACAGGTCACAGGCCTCCTGGCCTGGAAAAAAAACTAACAGCAAAGAACTAAAAGATCCAAACTTTAATCTGCTGAAGGAGATATGTCTGTGAGGAGAGATCAGTGGTGCCACAAGCCCTTCCAAATGTGAAACATCTGCTGGATGACATCTCCAGGCGCAGTGCGGACTGTTGTCCCTCACAGAGGGAAGTTTGCTGTTTACTTTGCGCGTGAGACATTGTCAGTAATTCAGTAATTGGTCCCTGCATGCTCCTTTGCCATGAGAGGTGTTGAGATTCTTTCTCTAGTTGGGATCAGTCCTGATGTTTCACAAGAGGATGGAATAAAGTATTGTCCAAAAGAGTGATGATCATGTCCAACTTCACTGCATGCTGGCAGCAGTAAGAAATTGAGTGGCTCTGGCCTTGTTTCACAAGTTCCAGGTTCTAGTTTCAGGGGCTACAGCAATGGTAGTCAAGTAGTACAAAACATCTCCCACATCCTCTCCCAGTTTTTCCTGTGGATGTGTGTATGTATGTGCTCCCATGTTTTTCTCCCTCATTTGCAGCATGATCAGCTTTCCCTTAGGAAAATCTGGACTGTGAAAAGGAAAACATTGGGTGTAGCTTCTGAGAGATGCAAAACGAGGTACAGTACATTGGCTGTGGTAGAAGGATCTGCTTTTGGTGAGATTTGTTTTTTTTGGCCTGACTTGTAATATCTCTACTGGAATAATAGTGTGCATTAATATTAGGAGAAGCTCTGGCTGAATGTCGCTGCTCAGTGGCCACCCTTCACATCCTCAGACATTACCTTTGAAACACTGAGGTGAAGTTTGAAATTGTATCTTTATGTGTAACACTGAAAATGTACTCAGAAGACCTCCAACTCTTTGCAAAATGATTTCAAATGATATTCAGCCAGTAAGTACCCTGTTTCAAGGTAGTTGGTTTAAATAAGGTGTTTTTTTTTTTTTTCTTCATGAAAATGATATAGTTTAATGACAAGGATGGAAAATCTAGAGTTTAACTGAAATAGTATGAAGAGATTATTTGTCTCTTGGATTGCAATCAGTGAGTAGGAAGGGCTGTTAAATAGATACAAAATTTCAGTGTCTGTACTCTTAATAAAGAAGCAGCTAAATAAATATTTCAAGAAAATGGTGAAGTCAAATTGCAATAAATTTTATTATTTAGTGCACTTTTAAGGCCCCAGGGCAGGAGTATATCTATATTCAGGAAAGCACTTAAGCATGCGCTTTCCTGAATAGGGACAGTCTAAGGCTTGCACTTAAGTGCTTTCCTGAACATGGGCCAAAGCCTTCTTCTATGAGTTTGTTTTAACAGCGCTTTTCCCTTAATAAAAATACCTGATCAAATTTAACAATTAGTTGTCAATTTTCTTACTGCCATACAACAGTTTTCTGGAACAACAGGCAGCGGTGCTGTACAATGAGGTTAGCAAGCAAAGACTGCTTAATCAGTTAACACAAGAAAAGGAAACTTGATTTTATGGGCTACCCAGCAGTTCCCTATGGCAACTGTTGGTGGTCTAAAGTAAATGGATGAGCTCTGTCAAGATGGCCTAAAACTATTCAGAGGATCTCCTGCCCAGGAAACCAGCCCAAGATTGGGGCTCTTGCCCATTGTAGCTGACTAATACTGCAGCTTCTGCTGATGCCACTAACAGATGTAGTTATTGGGCCACCATGATCCCCACCACGTTTTGGTCTGCTTATGTAGAGATTAAAGTCTTCGGTCGTTCCTCTCTTCTGTGGATGGAGGCCAGTTGTACTAATGACACTATCAGATGACCTAGAGAAAGTTGAGTCACTGTAATGCTACTTTGTACCCTCCACTCCAGGATCCTGGCTGGTCCCTCTTGCTCTGAAATGTAGGCCTGGAACATTATTCGCTCCTCCTGGCCTTCCCCACGTTTGTTGTTCACAGTTTTCTACCTGGAATAGCAAGTTGCTGAAGCAGTTGGGAAATTGTATTACTGGGAAATAGAAATGGAGCATGATCATGTTACTGACAGTGCCTGAGTCCGACGTCAAGAGTTTTGATGATATTTACATCAATATTGATTAAAAATTAAGCTCTTCTGGAATGCATCACAAAGAAGTTCTTACTCCTCCCTGAAGAATTGCCCTTCAGGCACCTCCTGCCATGTCAGACAAACACAGAGAAATAAAATTTTTGAGCAGTTTGGACCAGAGCGAGCAACTTTTACAAGAGGATTTCCATACAAAGCCCGCAAGCGGACCCAAGGTCCGGCACTTTTGGCACACCTATCCAAAAGCCATGTTGGAGAACAGCTGAAAGAGATGGTAGTCTCTTGTCTTGTACCTCCTCTGCTAGCTGCAGAAGAAGAGATTAAGTCTTGGTTTTCATGTGGAGATAGACTTTAAACAAGGTGTGTATGATTGGAAACCCTGTGGCATTTTCTTTCTTTCCTCTTAGGTTCACTGGCTCTGCCCTTTGCCTCATAACTAAAACAGTTCAGTTCCTTCCCCTCTCCTGCCGCTTGAATTGGCTCCATTGCTACCATGGTTGTCATCTGCAGCTCATTTGTATTTTCTTTGTTCCATAATTTGATATCTGTAATTGTGGCATAGCACATAGCTAAGCAATTGTCTTTGTTTGGGTGTCTTCTAAGTCATATCTGTGTAGGCTTTTCCTCATCTCACAATACCACTGCTTTGTAAATCAGCATTTAAGTCCTCAAGTTGACAGATGTTAGCTGTGGCCAGCCTTTCAAATGCAACATGCCTTGCATTTTCTCCCTTTTGTCACTGAAACAGAGGACTGAGAGGAAAGCAGATCTGTGATGCCTTCAAAACTGCTTCCTTCTCCTTCCTGCCAGGCAACATTCACTGCTACCCGTGTTGCCTTTGCCCCAGTGGTTATAAGCTCCTCACTAAATGGGGGAAAGGGACTGTCCCTTCTGCTCTTAGTTTTTGGAGCCTACTAGCCAAATGGGGGCACAGAGCTTTTTGTTGTGAACTTGGGAAGGTTTGAGACTGCTCTTGCCAATGGAACTACAGATTATCAGGTTTGTCCAGTTCCCTTGGCAAAGAGGTAAGGAACAAAGGAGAAATAGATTTTTGCAAAAAAAAGGGAAGGAGGTTTTAATATACGGTAAGTGAAGACTGCCAATTAGATCCTTGATAGGTTGAATTTTCCTTTTTTTTTTTTTTTCTGGAAAATGTGTCAAAATACTACAATAAAATACACTATGCATTTCCCCCGCCTTCCCATTGTAAAACTTGAGAGTCACGGTGTTCTAACCAGAAGCAGATACATCCATCAAGTTTCCATACTCTGAAGCAGTATAGGGTGGGGTGAAGCTGGTATTAATAGGTCTATTCATCACAATAAATTTTCCTGGTAGATGTGGGTGGTTCAGACTCTGAAGAAATGGCTCAGAAGCCATCAGTCTCCACCCAGACGAGCAGGAATTTTGAGCTGGGAGTGTCCCACATACCGGTAATAAAAAAATGATGGCTAGCTGAAAAGTGTTTTCTTCAAGGGTTATATTTTAACTTCAGGTGAGCTGAGATTTGGTTAGCACCAAGATTTGTTTTGATTTCACAGCTATTTTCTGCTGTAATTTGCTGATCATTGGTCTGTGCTCCATAGGTAAATCTGCATTTGATTAAGAGCTGGCTTCAGGCTGTCATCTTCTCAGTTCTGTCCAAGCGCGCCATAAAAAGCACTGTAAAATATGGAAGTTCTGTAGGGATTCAGCATTTGTAGTTCTGACCAACATGAAGCAAGCATTTTTGTGAATTTGTGTCATTATGTAAATTGTACATTCTCTTCAGAAATTCATCTGTGTAGTTGTGAGCTTAATTGCCATTGCTTTTACAGCAGTGCTTGGAGTTAGTAATGAGAATTGCTCTGTGCTGGGCGTTGTACCAGTACGGAACAGAGAAGACAGATCTGCCCTTGACAGCTAAAGAGACACAATGGAATGATGGCAAAGGATAAAGTAACATACTGCACAGTAATTAACAGATAAATTCATGGCTCCCCACATTAAACTAATTATTTGAAAAATGGTTTTATGTCCCACTTATGTGGGAACATGAATTTAATGGTATTTCATATTGAAATGCTTTTTAAGGACAAGTAAGAATCAGACAAAATTTTTTTGTATATACATGCACTGTAGTCTTCTGTACCTAATCTTGCTTCCATGTCCCTTGGAGGGTTGAAACTGAAACAAAAGATGAAGCATTGGTGACGGCTGGGTTTAAAACTTGGATATTCAATCACAAAATGCTAATGGATGATTTGAACTGTTAGCTCAGCAGAGAGCAGAAGGATCGTTTGTGTTTCTGGACATTAATTGACAGCTATTCTCAGTGTAATATGCAGAATCACTGCATCACTGTGCAACTTGCCAAGTAGCTGTTTGCTCAAGTCACTGTTTGCTGTGGACATCTCAGGAGGTGGCAGTTTCTGCTGAGGAGCTTATGGGCTCCCCTACATGAAGACCTCAGCCTTCCTTTGTGTGATGGATGGGCTCTCTGGCCTTTCTCCTCTGGATAGTTGTTAGAATGTCAGCACTGTGAAATCATTGTGCCTAGATAGGCTAAAAGGTACACCAAAGTTATCTGAGGTGAACAGAAAGGATAATGTCCCACTTCTTGCAGTGAAGTTGATGCTAATCTCAGGTCTGCATTTGTCTGGGGCATCTGCAGCAATTGAAGGCAATGCAGAATCCAATGGAGGAACGCTGTCTTTTTGGCTGGGGCATGGCTCATCATCTGGTAAAGTAATTCTGGGACGGGCACATTTTTGTGGATGGGTGTGAGAGACCACGTGCAGTGTAGCACCCTTACTGTCTCACGTTTTACCATTCAAGTCTCCTGTTTGCTGATCATGCAAAGGCTAGGGTTTCATTCGTAGGTTTGGGGCCTCCTCTTCTTTGCTCCAAAGAAAACATTCAGGATGCATCTTCTAGACTTGCTTTGTACACCCTGTGGTTGGCACAGACAAATTACTGTCCCTCGCGGGTTAGAATTGTCGGGATGAGTGTAGATGGTGGTGGACTCCTCCAAAATATGTTCCTCTGATGTGGAAGTGAGGAATTCAGACAGTAAATGAGGCCCTTGGTCCCTGGTGGCAACCACAGACCAGCAGTAAGCCAGGCTGGGGTGGAAAGCGGCCAGAGACTGTGGGTGGGTGCCCATGTAGGCCAAGGAGAGATGGCGAGAGATGAGTGGGTTGGCAAGGCTGTAAAAATGGGTGAACAAGAACCCTTCTGCACCAGCCCCTTGGTGTAGTGAGCCTGGGGGGTGAGAGATGTGACTTATGAGAGCTGGAGCAGGTTGAATTTATGCACTTTATAGAAAAGCACTGCTCTGTGTCTGTAGGTAACTGAGGCAGCACCAGTACGAGGGCTTTCTTGCAAAGAATGGATGAATCACACATATATATTCACATGATTCACATATATATAAATCTATATATGTACACATATACTTTGAAGAATTATATCAGTTCCAGAAATTGAATGCTTTTTGTAGAAAGGCTTAGTAAATGGTGAACCTACATAATTTTAAAGAGTGTTCTTAAGAGTTGCAAGATGCTGAATTTACTCCAGGAGCAACATTTTGTGAAAGCAGACAAATTTCAAAAGCAAGTTGCAGTAACTTTGCTGCCATTGACTTTCAGCAGTGCTCTAGCATAAATCAGAAGCACATATACAAGAAGGGGAAAGAGGCCCTTGGGCTTCGTATGCTGGGATTCCTGCTGTGGGTTGTCTCTCTGTGATTAATTGAGGTTAGCCTCTGTAGCTTTCCTCCCTTTGTCTAGCTGGAGGGTTTGGTTTGCCCTTTTTTGATGTATAGCTGAAGAGACCATATGGGAACGTTATCTATACATATCTGCTGCTTCTTTGACAGAGTTAAAGAATTTGGACTTTTTTTTTCCCCTCAGTTCTGTACTATTTCTATATATTTTTTTGATTGTAAAGTGTGTCAAGTTTCCCAAAAGAGGGAATGTGGGCTGAAATGCTACAGGCAAGATTATGGCAAAGTAACTGCCAGCACTGACAAGACATAATTTGGCTCACCTCCATAGGTGAGAAATAGCTTTATGATTTGTTCTGGTAAATGCTGATTTTATTTAAGTTGTTATGAGTTGCACTGCTGTATGTTGTCATCATTTTTGTCATTTCTGGGGAAAAATTAACAGCTTCTTTTTTTAACAAAAGAGCTGAAGTGTTGAGGTTAGAGCTTTTTAAGATCATTAGTCAGTTTCTATTGAAAGGGAAATGAAAACAAGAAAGGTGGGGGAAGAAAATAGAGAAAATAAGAGTGCCTTTGCCATTATGAAATCATTTTTTTTTCCCTATCTTTTTACTGGATTGTGTAGTGAATATTTGTAGAAATTTATTTCATTTTTTCAACAGTCCCCAGCCTTTTTTTTTTTTAATGTGTGTATGTGGAAAATATTCTAAGTATGAAAAATATCATTTTTCATTTATTGAATTTCGTTTTTTTTTTTTTTATTATTGCAATGAGCCCAGTTCACCAGTGAGTTCTATGCAGTTGGTATCTCAGATCTATTTTTGTCGGTGGATCTCTGCATAGCAGTTGTCCTTGTTCTTGTTGTTTTTTGTTTTTTCTTTTTTGTTGTTTTGCAAGAGAAGGATTATAATGAGAGAACCATCTGAAAGGTACAGGGTGGGCATAAATAAACTATTTAGACCCATACAGATATGCAGAAAATGTGCATCTCATGCACTATGAGAAAAGCCAGGGAAAAAGTATCATCTTCTGAAGACCAGTTTGTAGAACATGAAGAAAATAACCAGGTTACTGTAGTTTGGAGGCAGATTTCTTGCTTTTTTTTTGTTGAAAATAATTGAAAAATCATTTTTTTTTTGTAAATTCTTGCATAATCATTTCTTTCATAGTGTTTATCTTGCCTCTTCATAACTTCTTGCACAGTACTTCAAAAATTCTGTAGCTGTCTTTCTCAGATTTTATGTCCTCACATATGGTTTTGTCATTAATTTTGTTCTTCATTGTATGCGTTGTTTTACCAACTTTTGTTTAGCAAATGGTCTGTCTGCATGCTGCCTGTATCTTCTTATCAGTCTATATTTATGTTCAGTTTATCTTGCAAGTGTTATTCCCCCCCCCCTCCAGAAAGAATCCATTTGTGTGTGCCTCAGTGTTATATTATGAAATTCATTACCAAAGGATGTTGGTGAGACCAGAAGTATGAATAGAGTGTAAAAGGGATAGAGAACAACACATCTATTGGTAGCTGTTAAATGTGATGTTCTGCATTTCCCAGGAAGCTGCTAAACTTCTCATGGCTGGAAGAGTATGCGCTCAGGTCCTTCTGCACCTTCTTTTTTTTATTTGCATTCCTAAGCATATTCTGCAGGTCAGCCTTGGAAATGTGATGCTGGGCTGTCTGAATCTTGGCTCTAGCCCATTGTGGCTATCTCATAATCTTGTGAAACTGGATGATGACATGGTCTCGTTGGTGCTCCCCAGTTCATGGTGCAGGCAACACAAAGCAATGTGAGGATGAAAACCTATAGGGAGATGCTATCTATCCTTTAATTTCTTCACCGCAAAGTTCACATTTAAAAAAGCTGAAAGAACACAGTCATGGAGTTCCCCTCCCTGGAGGCGTTTAAGACATCTGTGGACATGGCACTAAGGGACATAGTTGAGTGATGGCACTTGAAAAGTCAGGTTGATGGTTGGACTTGATGATATTTGGAAGATCTTTTCCAGCCTCAGTGATTCTATGATTTTTATGAACAGAGGAGCCACCAGTTGAAAAAGAATCATGGTTTTGAACCTACTGTGGTCTCTGAGATAACACCCGAGAGAACATTTCCTTGTGTACCAGACTGGTTTTCAGGTGAGCTAGTACCATTTCTCCAGGGTGAGTTCATTGTGCGCCTAAGGGAAGGATTAACTGCTTTGTGGTGAACCATTCAGTACTCAACAGAAGTGACAGATCATTTGTGGCTATACACAACCTTCTATCCAAGGTATTTTGCAGGCAACCAGAGACCAAGAAGGCCTAAGAGGTAGCTGCTTGCTTTGCACGGGAGTAAGCTGAGACATGCAAGTAAATAAGTATGATTTACTTGGTATAGATTAACAGGCTGAAGGATCGGTCTCAGCCTTCATTGACTGCATATTTGATAAAGTGATTGAAGTGGGAGGATCCTTTTGTTTTTTAGCTTGTTGCAGAGCAGTGTTTGGAGCTTATTGGAAGCAGTCCTTTCACACACCTGCTGGTCTCTGTTTCGGGGAGGATTCATTTGGGCATTGCCCTAGGACAGCCTGTCATCTGGACAGGAATTAGTGAACAGACTGCGATGGGCACAGAGCTGCAGTTTTTTATAATTTTACTCTCTGAGCAGTTTTCCCACTTGAAAACTGCAGAGAGCAGGGTTGGCAGCCTTTTGTTTTTTGAGTATACTTCAACTACAGAAATGAACAAAGAAAGATCAAACTTCTTAGGTTGTCTTGTTTTCATCTGCCAAGACATCTAGTATCTTTGTTCTTTGCTTGTGAGTTTGGAGTCTGGAGGTTTATTTTTTGTTCTGAGCTTTCCAGTAGAAGGTTAGAGAAGTACAATTATATATAATAATTTAATACATATAGGAGATGGTTTTAGTTTATTGGCTGACTCCAGGATCTTTAATGTATGGAAATGAAGTGTATTAGAAGAGGAGGCTGTGAGGGGAGGCCTCATGGCTTTCTACCACTCCTCACGAAGGGAGCGGAGGGACAGCACAGAGCTCTGCTCTCTGGTGACAGCGACAGGACCCAAGGGAACAGCATGGAGCTGCATCATGGAGGGTCAGGTTGGGGGCTAGGAAACAATTCTTCACTAGAGGATGGTTATGCCCTGGAACAGGTTCCCCAAGGCAGTGTGCATGGCCCCAAGCTGCTGGAATTCAAGGAGCATTTGGGCAGTGCTCTCAGAAATAAGATTTGAATGTTGGGTGGTCTTCTGTGAGGCCAGGAGTTGGTATTGATCATCCTTGTGGCTCCCTTCCAACTCAGGAGATCTATAAGACTCATGATAATACTTCTCAATTGGATGTGCAGCAGTGATTGAACAAGGACATCGGCTGCACTGTGACTGCAGAAGAGCCCTTCATGTTAGTCAGTTGGGCAGAATCTGCACCAGGCAGTGAGAAATATGAGGGCTGCTCCAAAAGTAATGCCTTCTATTTTTTCTGTGGTGGCCCACAACGTCAGAGGTGGATGTTGGTGGTATGGCAGTAGAGGTTGAGCGTTCCCACCAGTATTCTGTTACATTTTGTCACTGTATGACAGATGTCAGCAAAGGGGCAGTTTGACAAAATGGTGTATAATATGGAAGTGCAGATGAAGCAAAGGTGTGGAATTGAATTCCTCCGTGTGGAAAAAATGGTACCTGTTGACATTCACTGATGCTTGCTGAATATTTACGAAGACCAAACAGTGGATGCGAGCACATTGAGGCAGCTGGTGGTGCGTTTCAGCAGTGGTGACTGCGAAGTAAAAGACAAGCCATGCTCTGGATGGCCATGCAGATTTTCATGAGCATGGCATGCAGGCTCTTGTTCATCACTGGTGAAAATGCATTGCTAGTAGTGGTGGCTGTGCTGAAAAATAATGCTTTGTATCCGAGAATTTGCACAATGGAATAATGTTACTGTTCTCTTTGTATCTGTTGTAGTTTCCATGGAAATAAATAGGAGGCATTACTTTCAGAGCAACCTATGCATGTAGTGCCAGTAGCAGTATTTAATTTCCAGACTTGTTCATCAAAGGTCCATGAGTTTATACCTAAATGGTAGGCTATAGGCGTATAAAAAAGTAAACACACTATTAATATTGGCTTTAGGTTATGAGAACGCACACAAATGGTAACCTTTTGAGGCAAGATTGTTTGGTTTGGACATACCTAAACTAGAGGAAAAAAAAAGTGCAAACAGCTGTTTCAAGGTTTTGTTTTGCTTTGAGTAAAATATCCATTCCTAGTTCAAGGTTGCTTTATGCCAAGTTCAAGGCTGGAGGGAGACCTTACGACTGATTTAGAAAGTCCTGAAATGACTCTTTAAGCTGATGCCAGTGCATGTGGGCACCACTGACCCTTGGGTGCATGCAGCGCCTGAGGTCTTGGTGTCCCAACAGAGCCACAGTCCTGGGGACATGGCTGCTTCAGCTGGCCCCAGTCCCCACACGGCACGTTGTGTTTTGGGCGTGACACTGTGCTTTTGTGTGTTTTTTGGAGCCTGCAAGAATGTGCTTGTTTTGTGATTTTTTTTTTTTTTTTTTTTTTTTCCTGTCAAGTGAGTTGACAATTGGGAATCTACTGACAAGAGAGACAAATACTGATGCTTGAGTTGCTGGGACCTGGGTTCCAAATATTTGTCTTGGAAAACGTGAATCATGGTGATGCTAGATACTGCGAATAGGAGTGCCTTTTTAATTATGCTGACTTCAATTAAATAGAAGGGATAAAAAAAAGAAGTTCCACAAGTACTCGCTCATTCTTACACAATGTATTTTTTTAACTGTATTTATACCTTCTTCTCTGTTGTTATCCAGAAACAAATGAGTACATCAGCAGGGATGTTGGTAAAAGGGGTTAAAACTTGGCTGAATATGAAATAGTGAAAAAGGAATTTTGAATTTTAAGTGTTTGTACTGGAAGACTATTAGAGCAAATCAGGAGAAAGAAACATTCCTGTCCGGCAGCCTGCACAAATTTCCATATTGCTGATGCTAAGCGCGGGAGCAGAAGATTTTGGTATGGTTGTGCATGTGAATGACAAGAAGGTGCAGATTTAGCATGCACTAGAAAAACCAGTAGGTCGACCACTGAACAGTTGCTGTGAGCTGTCTGCAGCTGACAGCCCCAGGCAATCAGCTGGAGAAAAAACAGGATGGGTTATGCCAACTAACAGCTTTGAGGTGTTTACAAACTGCTGATTTTTGACAACTGGCAAGTGGAGGTTGGCAAAGACAGAAATATATTTTGGCTAGACGTAGGGTCAGTAATTCTGAGAACTCTGAGGGACAGCACTTGCCACTAAATATTAGTTCAAGAGATTATTTTTTGTCTTTCACGTGTTGAAGTTCAAAAAGGTATCATTCATGGCTACTTTCAGAAAAAGCAAGTGTGATGTGAATTGTCATGGCACTGACCCTAGATGACAATTTCTAAGACTTTTTCTTATAAAATTCCAGTACACACAAGCATCTCTCAGAGATTTTTGGTGGTCTCTGCCACTGCTGAATGCAGCAAGCAAGCAATCAATCACACTGAGGTGGAATTGGTTCATACTGGCCCTCCCCAGTGAACTTCCAGGAGGCAGAATCTGCTTCTTCCACCTGCTTCTCTGAGGTGCTCCTGATAGTTTATCTCAGACCTTCATTTGTCTTGTAGCCATTTATTATTTGCGTGTGCTCTTAACAGACCTGATGAAAGTTTGCTGCCTGAGTGAGGGGCTACAAAGGGTGACGTTAACTTTGGGAGAACACCACTGTATATGTCTCTGAACTACATAAGGATAATTCCACTGTAAATCAGGTGCATAATGTGAAGAAATACTCATCAAGAGGAAGTAGGAATGTCAGCAGCTGAGCCTGAATTGTTTCACTGGGAATATATTGGGCTGTTGGCTGTGGACCCAGGAGACTCTGGGAGGACTTTTCAGTTCCCTATGCAGGAATAATTGTGGAAGATACTGACCATCGTCCCCTGCCGCAGAATGAGTACGTACAACTCAGTCCAAAACCGTACTTGAAAGAAATGAAAATTTCCTGACAACTGGAAATCCTTTATTTCTGCCAGCTCTATACCTGGCTCTGATTTCGTCTCCTAATGGAAACAACCTGCAAGATCCTAATTACTGGCTGACAGCTTGGGACAGAGGAGGTAATGGCACTGTTAAAAGCAGGAAGCAGATTTCATCAGCGCTTTGTGGACTGTCCGGCCTACTCATTCATGTGAGGCGATGACTCAGCCCAGGACTGTGGTGCTGTCCCAGGTCTCTCGCTGGAACCAGATCACTCGCCAGTGAGGGTGCAATCTGGATCCGAATGAACAATGTGGGATTTAACGTTACCTTGGAGCTTCCATGTTGGTGTTGTGTTGCCAGTGGAAGGCACAGGCTGACAGATGACTTGGCTGGGAGCCTGCCAATACAAAGTCAAACTGGTAGCAAAGGACAAGCTTGAACTACCAGAGGAAATTTTTACCATATCTTGGTTCTTTGTCACATTTTTGATTTGTAGTAGTAGGTTTTTTAAGCTGGATTCACTGTATCAGCAAACCACAGCATCAGCATTAATACCCATTTTTTTTTTTCGGCTCTGTTCCCTCTTTCTTTATTAGCCTGATCTTTCTGCAGATCTGATGTGGAACTTGGCTCCACAGATGCTTCATTCGGCACAATGAGGGGCTGATAACAGCCATCAGAGGTGAGGGAATGTCTGGAATGGCATCCTGGAAGCAGACAGGCAGACAAAAACCTCCACATTGCCTCTGTTACCAGAGGATGCAGGATGTGGGCCTCAGAGCCAGAATCTGCTGGTCTTCTTCTCCAGGTGGCCTTAGAGGTGCTTTGTCTGGGTGCTCACTGGTCCTCTCTTCAAAGTATGGCTTATCTTTCCTTCTTCTTTTTTGTGTTTTCCTTTTGGTGCTTCAAAACATTTCTGCATCTCTATTGATATTTTTGACCGATCACGATTAGGGGCACAAATTACATTTTTGTTTTGAAGCTTAGCCTACGAGTTCTCTCTTGTTCTGATAAGCCTGGAAAAGTTAACATAAACTGCTTAGTAATACCATATAGTGCTTTTAAGTGGTTTTTGCAAGACCTTGGCTTTGCAGTGTGTTCACAAAAAGTAACCCCAAGTGTTCTTGATTAAATCTATGTCTCAGAAAATGATGAGAAGACATAGCCTGCGTTCTCCTCCCTCCCCCCCCAAATTCCCCATCCCTTTATGTATGTGTGTGCGTGTGTATACACACCTAGGGGGTAGGCTTGCTTTGTGTAGCAGCCAAATTGTTACACGATTTCTTAGCAGCTCTTGAAAATGTCTGTCTTTCCTGCTTTCTGCACCACCAGAAGTCTAGTTGTTTCTGTCGTTTTAAGGAAAGATTAAATATAGGTAGACCTAATATAGATATTGCACATATGAAACTGTAGGAATGCATACGTATGTAAAAAAAAGAAAATTAAAAAAAATATAGAAGGAATGAAGTGCAGCTTTGTGGAAGGCAGAGAGTTGCTTTTTGTTTAGTGAGATTCACTGCAGAACTTATACATTAAAAAAGTATACACCCAAAGCCCTCTGTGGTTTGGAGACCCCGTGGGCTTTGTTCATCTCTAAGTCTGGGTGAGAAGAGTCTCGGAGATTTGTTGTCTCTTAACTTCTTTTAAGAGGGTTTCCTTTAAAAATCTGTTTATGATTGGGGAGGACATGCCTGAAAAAACATTTGCACATAAAACAGCTGTTAAGTGAATCTCCACACACTGAGATCAAGAGAACGTGAAGAAATATGTACTTCCAAGGATCTCTCTGCCAACTTGGAGCCTCCTTCAGAAAATAAATACAATCTCCCTACAAGTCTCTGGTAACTTAGTTACTGAAAAATAAATTGAGCTACTTAGACCCTTGAACCATCCTTCTCCCCCCCTCCCGCCCCCCCCCTCCCTCTATGTATGAAACAAATGCATAAAATTGTGTTGGAATGATGCGCGCTGAAGCCAAATAGATTGATTTGAATGTTCTTTGGTATGTTGTCAGCTAGTGGTGCGCAGGAGGTGGTGGAGCTGTCTGTGTGAACTAACTGCTTCCAGTAGTGCCGCCGTCCTTCCACAGTAAATTAAAACCCCACTGAGCCCTCCATAAACCATCCCTCAGTGCCATTCACGAAACAGAGCTTCATCTGAAGGGACTCTCACAGGTTCCAGATGATGTTGTTAAGGACTTACGGTTTAATACCTCTTTCCTTCTTTTGCATGGCCCCATGCGCAGAAGGGGAGGGTTCGCTGCAGGGGCACAGCTCTGTGTCCTCTGGTTTCACTTGTTTAGCTTTAGGGAGCTTGTCAGTGCCAGGGTGTGTTGTGTTGGAGTGGCTGCAAATCTGTAGTCCCCTGCTGCAAAGCTGTGCCCCTTTAAAACCCCCACTGTCGCGGCAAGGGAAGGTCAGTCGTGCGCTACAGATGTTTTTACAGTTCGTTTCCAAACAGCTGCTTTTCCCTTCTTTCGTCTGTTTTTCCTTTATTTATCAAATCCCTCAGGACAGCTCACAGCTCACAGCCCTGGCAGTGGCTTCCTCCATGAAAGTCCTCACACGAGGCCCGGGATGGAGCAAGAGGCAGCACCTGCTGCCCCAGCGGGGCTTCAGCTCCACAGGTTGCAGCCCTCACACGTGGGGAGGAGATGGACATGGCTCCTCCACGATGGTGGAGCCCCAGGAATGCACATTTTAGTAAGCTATATCCCCACTTCTGGTGTTTAAATGCATTCGGATCCCCACATCTGTCATCCTGGAGAGCACACGTTCACCACTGCCCTGACGCATCCCTGGGTACTCCCCAATGCACAGAGATTTGTGCAGTTTTGGTACTAAATCCCAGGTAATAGGAAGTAGGAAGAATGAAAGCAAGCCATGGAGCCCTATTTGGCCAGCAGTCAAAAATGTGACGGCAGTTGCGACTCAAGCCTTGGCTCATGAGCGGGATTTTTTTCCCATTCATATACTCCTTCAGCAGACAGATTTCTGTGGATAGTTTAAGGGGGAATCCAGAGATGAATCCTTTCTCCGCCCGCTCTTTACTCAGTTTGTTTGTTCCTCAACTTGTTCATAAAATCAGAAGCGAATATGCTTCATCTGCTGCTTTTCCTTTTATTTCTGTGCAGCCATTCCTTGGTTTTGGAAGAGTGTAGGCGAGTGTGTGCTGCGGGGGGCTGCTGGCTCCTTGCTGCCCTACTTGCTTGTGTCTTGCAAGGCCAATAAACCTGGGTTTGCCTCTTCTCTAAACACAGCTTCCAATTTTCTAGCTCCAGGTTTCAAAGACTGCCTCAGTCACTGGGTGCTGGGGGTTAGGTCTGGCTGTGTTAGCTTGGAAGGGCTGTCAGCTGTTTCATCATCACATTGTCAAATCTGGGCAAGTAATTGTTGGTGACAAGTTAGCAACTCCAAGAAATAAGGTTAATTTTTCAGTGCAGATAATTGGTGGGTAAGGAAACAAGATTAAATGAGCTTGCATTTTGTGCAGCTCTTTTGTAGAAGGGCTCCATTTGTTGCCCCTCACGCTGAGTTGAATTAACCACATGATCTTGCAAAATCAGGCAGAAGATGCTACAGTTTTCTTTTTATGAGCTATCACTGCTCTTGCTTTTTGTTTGAATGAAACTAGATGGTTGTGGAGATTGTTGCTGGGATGTTTGAGGTGGGAGTGTGATCTGATCTGGGCTCAGAGAACCTGTGAAAAAGAGGATGTATGTAATCTATGAGGAGATGTTATGGAATAACAGAATTGTAGGGGTTGGAAGGAATCTTTGGAGATCATCCAGTCAACCCTCCAGCTAAAGCAGGTTCACTACAGTAGGTCACACAGGAAGGCATCCAGTCAAGTCTTGAATATCTCTAGAGAAGAAGACTCCACAACCTCTCTGAGCAGCCTGTGACAGTGCTCTATCACCCTCAAAGTATAGAAGTTCTTCCGCATGTTCAGTTGATGCTTCCTGTGTTCTAGTTTCTGCCCATTTCCCCTTGTCCTGTCTCTGGACACCACTGAAAAGATCCTGGCCTTATCCACTTGACTCCTGCCCTTTAGATTTTAATAAGTGTTAGTAAGATCCCCTCCCAGCCTTCTCTCCTCCAGGCTGAACAGCCCTAGGTCTCTCAGTCTTTCCTTACAAGGAAGATGCTCCAGGACCGTCATCATCTTTGCAGCCCTCAACTGGATTCTCTCCAGTAGTTTTCCGTCTCTCTTGAACAGAAGAACTTACAAAGGTCCGAGCACCTTCCTTCCACAACAGACTACCTTTGCCCCTGAATGGTTAAGTCTGCCTTGGAGATTTTCCTCTCCCACTTGTGCAACTTTGCAAGTGGTTAGGAACCCTAAGGTTTTACAGTGGGTGGTGTTGAATTCTTGTAGCTTAGCTCTTGAAAATAAAGCATTTAAGCAGGCCATAATAACCAGAAGTGGACTTGGATGGAGCAAGGATGGTTGCATGGAATACAGTCTAGAGCTGAGCAAGATATTTAGAAACTGTTAGCTTTGACATTATTAGTGTATCACAGAATATTTATGTAGTCTTGACCAGTTCTCAGATTTAATTTTTCTTTACTTCTGCAACTTTATTTTTTGTTGGCCTTTGAGATGCTTCACTTCTGTTAGGAGTATAATACACATCAAGCTTTTCCTGTTATTTCTTTGGAGATATTGCATTTGTAGCACTAGCACGTGTGATATGAAAGTCACTATAAGGCTAGAAGGGTATATTTGGTTTTCATATTTGCAGAGGTGTTCTTCAGAACAAAACCAGTTGTTGAGGCTTGTTAAGCCTTAACGTTCAGAATTTTTTTACATCTTAAAGTAAGACACCTTTTATTCCTGATAAATAAGTGGTCCAATCTCCTTTTTTTCAATCTGTTTAGACCTACCAGCTTTGCGTAGATGCTAGCTTGATAAGGGAGCTTCTCTTTTTCTTTAAAACCTACCTGCTTTTGATTTAGCCTTGAATTCCACAAATGCTCAAGCTGATGCTTAAACCTGTACTTGGAAGAAACTCCTTAAAGTTTGGGTGGAATCTGTGTGACTTGAATACTATCGTGTAGGGCTGAGGCATTGATGAAGTGACAAAGCAAAAAATTTGAAGGTATATTCAACGTAATGAAAGCACCCTTTTCTTTTGTTTAGCTTGAGATGAACCACCGTGAATCTTCCAGAGAACTTCCTTCTGCAAACCCTTGTCTTAAAGTTGTTACTGACTGATTAGAGGGGAAGTCTGCGCTAAGGGAGTTTGTCATCCACAATAGTTGCCTCTCATGCCTGTCAAAAAAATACATGCATCCTTAGAAAAGATGGTGGGAAGGCGATTAATTTCACTTCTGTTTGGGATTATTTTTTTGCCCGGTTTTTGACCAAAAAGGGCTTAGTTTCTGAATACTAAATGTGAAAATCTGTACTGCATGACTTCATTTATTAACAACAGAAAAACTATCCCATATGTTTTACTGGCAGAGAAAACATATTTTTACATAATAGAATTAGAACAGAAAATATTATTCCCTCTTGGAAACATTATAGTATATTAAATATGATCTTGGAAGCTATATTTCCAAACAATTTGATTCCAAAAGCTTATTAAAATTTGATGTATGCTCCAGTACCTTTTATTTACGTTGGTTGTATGTGTCCTAATTAGCTAGGAAAATGTCAATTGACAGCTGTAAAGCTTTGAATGTGCAAATTGCTACTCTTGAGTCTTCAAGCAATTTGCAGGGATACTGTCACTTATTTAAGGTTTACAGCTGGAAGTGCAGAAGTTTTTTCATCTGAATATGAGAAGAAAGTGTGCACATGAAAGGCCCTTTACCATCTTGAGAGCTGATTCATCTGCTCAGTTGTTAGTTCCATATCAGTGCAAACGTTTATATTCATGAATGTTCTGTTTTGTTTGTGCTATGATGACATCTGGAAGCCTTGATCTGGACTCTTGTTGTGCAAGGCAGTCTGCATAGGGATCGATCTTGTCTTGGGGAGTTTACAGTCTAAGAAAAAAAAAAAAAGCAAGTTTAGATGCAGTAAGGAGCAGTGCCTAAATGCTAAAAAAGAATGGGAAGAGGGAAAGCACAGTGCGTTGCTTCCAGATTCACATTTAAATAACAAAATTCATAGCAAAAGTGTGAAAGGACTATTTTAAACTGTAGACTTTTAGTTTTCCTGGTATGTTTTGTGTTATCTCACACCAGGAATGTGCAACAGCTATGTTCAGATGAAGGTACTGCTGGTAGAAGGATCTCCTAGCGAGAGCCTAGATAAGTGCAAAGCTAATGGAGACACCTCTGCTGGAGTCCTGGGCTTGAATGCTGTGGCCTCCACTGCCATCTGCTTGATCTGCAGAGAAGCATAGGAAGGATGTTAACAAAGGTCTCTGCACTGGTACCACTGTACTGTGCCTCCTCAAGCAGACATTAAATATGTCTTTTCCTGTCAATGATCCCAGGTTAATACTCGCCTGTCACCTCACTGTGACAAAAAGCAAGTTGCAGCTCACGGCAGCAGTAGGAGTGAGCACTGTTGGAAAAATGAACATTTTTCAAAGTAATTCAAGAGAGCTAAACCACTTTAGAGATCCTCCTTCGCAGTCCCAAAAAAACAGATTTAAGATGGGCACCAGCAGTGCCCATCTTCGCTGTGCTGGGGTCTTCTCTCAGGAGATTTTCTGGAGGGGTTGTCAGGAAAGACTCCACCTGGGATGGTTTCCAGATGTTGACATTTCTTCTTAAACCTGTACTGGGAACAAGCATTCCTCTTCTTATCATGTCCGCCTTGGGAATGGTTGCAAACGTTTCAAGTGGACTTTATTTGTTCGGGGCATGCTTCGATGCTGCGGTGCTGTTAAGTAGAAATCTTTGGGAAAACTGATGGAAATGTCCCCATTTCAGGAGCACACCTGCACCATAATACTCTTAACTATTGTTAAGAAAAAAAAAGCCATTTCTTGCAACTCTGGATATACATCCAATCATCTTCTTAAAGAAAGAGCTTTTAGACATAGGTTAGGAATAGAGGCAGGGGGAGGAAAGAACTCTTTTCTTTCCAGAGATGCCTTCAGGCAGTAATTGGAGATCAGAAAAATATTTAAAGACCAGTGTAAGCACATTTTAACAATACTAGAAGAAACCAAAAGCAAAAATCATGGTGTTTCCTTTGAGGCTGTTTTTTTTTTTTGTTGTTGGCATGTGCTCTTTTTTTTTTTTTCTATCATGACTGTGTGGTCAGAGGACTTTTCGTATACGTGTTCATTAGGCAATGCAAGTCCAAATATAACTTTTTAGCCTCTGTCTTTTTGTTGCATTGTGTGTGATGTTCACATGTGCTTTACTGAACATTCAAGCTGGTATCTTGACTTGGACTACAAGTCAGTTAAGATTTGATTTAAGATACTTGACGTGGAACATGAACAGAAGAAGACTAATGAATTCCTGTGTCAGCTGGGATCACAGGACCTCCATGGCTTCAGGCATTCTTAAAAATCCCACCCATAAATAATTCTGCAAATTGCTCTTCCCTCTGTACATAGCAGAAATCTAGGAAGCAGAGTGATTTCTCCTGAAGCTGTTCCAGGCTCCCTGGGTGAGCAGCAAGCTTGCAGGCAGATGGGTGCTCTTTTGCTTTTCTCTTGTGCCGCCCAATGCTTACCCCAAAGCCAAATGAGACTACGAGTAGAGTGAATTTAGCAGAATTGGAAACTGAGCCTGTCTGGCTCAACTCGAGGTTGATCTGGGCTCCTGCAGCCGTCCTTGGCATCGGTAGGGCTTGTGTGCAGCACTGCTGCTTGGGATACGCCCCAGTATTTGTAATGAAGCCCTTGCTGAGGCTGTGAACGGGATCTTTGGCCAATGATGGAAAAGCTTCCATTCGTTTTGTTGGCCTTTGGGTTAGACCCTGTGTTTTGCAGCTGTTCCTTAATCATGCTGGCGCTGAAGAACAGTGTGTTTGTTCTTACCAGTCTTCCCATTACTACCCTTGTTTATGGACTGGTGGCAAATGCATTCGTCGGCTAGCTGCCTTGCTATGCCCACGCCGTCTTCATCACCAAATATTTCCGTAGCAG
Source organism: Gallus gallus (assembly GCF_016699485.2). Taxonomy (NCBI): domain Eukaryota; kingdom Metazoa; phylum Chordata; class Aves; order Galliformes; family Phasianidae; genus Gallus; species Gallus gallus. The sequence goes on along the minus strand of NC_052533.1, from coordinate 64,159,362 downwards.
AAAAGAGGATTAGTCACAGGAGGAAGCAGGTGTGTCAGATGTATAGGAAAGAGCATGATTAAACAGTGGTATTTTCTGCTTAATGCTTCTCCAGTGTAGTGACGGAGTCATCCTTAGTACAGCATCCCCTGCAGTTCAGCTGCCAGGCTCAGGGAAATGACCAGCCCTCGGGCTAACACCTGATGGACTACCAGCTGCATTCTTTTTACAGAAAGAAGCAGCCTTTAATTGCCCTGTAGGAGATTTTCTCCTTTCTGTATATGAGCCTTCAGAGAAGGGGGGGAAAAATAACACTTCTTTATGACTCTATCGTTTCCCATGAAACGCTAATTTTTCTTTTTTCTCTTTTTTCTTTTTTCTTTTTTCTTTTTTCTTTTTTCTTTTTTCTCTTTTTTCTTTTTTCTTTTTTCTTTTTTCTTTTTTCTTTTTTCTTTTTTCTTTTTTCTTTTTTCTTTTTTCTTTTTCTTCTTGCTGACTTTTGCCACCATGGCTCCCATGATAGGTTCTGGCCACTCATTTTCTTTTGTCTTGACTACAAGTGGGTTCAGAGGCATTTTTTCTCACAGATTGGACTGCCAGCACTTGCAGAGGGGAAGTGCATATCTTGCCTAAAGCTGCACCTTAGCATCCTGTTTACATTTGAATAAATCAAAAGACCAGAAATTCGTGCTTTTCAAACCTGACTTGCAATTGCTATGGGACAGTTAATTTTGTTTTCTTAACCCCTAAAAAGTATTATCATATGGTTTTATCATATGTTGCTAGACCTAATTTGAGCTCTTCATCATAGTTTTTTGATACTTTGACACCTGGCAGAGAGATACCTTTGAGATCTGACGTTGAAATTGGATTTTGCCTGTTTGGATCTCAGTACTGCTTAAGGGGAGGAGTCTTTTTTTTTTTTTTTTTTTTTTCCCCTTTATCAACATTTAGGAGTAAATTTCACCTTCAAATGCTCCTGTACACCTGCCTCTGAGGCAGAGGGGGACAGAATTTAGGCTTTGATGACATGATCTATTGTGACTAAATACCGAGTCAGGGTAGAAATGAATTCTGCCAAGTCATGTGTTGCCTACGTATTTGTTTTTCTAAAGTAATTTCGAATAGTTTTAAGAAATGCCTGAAAACGGTTGGCATGAAGACAGAATGTTTTCAGTTTACTGTTATGCTGCTTTTCACACAATTTAGAGTAAAATCTATGTATATCTTGGAAGAGACAAAATAAGCAATAAGGACTTTGCATCTTACCCCCCTTCTGCAGTTGCTCTGCATACAGTCTGCAGCAGTAAAGAAATAAAGCCAGCACTTGTCCACTTTAATGCTCTCATTCCAACACACAAACAGAATTCACAGAGGTACCTTGCTCAGGGAGCTATTTTCTCCATAGCAGGTACCATAGCTGAGCTACAGAATGGTAATGTGTTGCTAAAAATAATCCCCATGTATTTTGCCAGCAGCTTCAGAAAAACCCCATCTAGCCAGGGGATTATCTTAATCTGGCTCAAGAGATACTGCTGAAAATTTGCAGGAGTCAAAAGCATTTGGGGTGGCATTATTTACTTCAAGCAGGTACAGAGAGGTCACAGACAAATTCCGCAGATAGTCTAATTACAGAGGAAAGTCAGTATATCCAAAACGGGCAAGTATGGATGCTGTGTTTGGTGTATGCACAGTCTTCTGAAGTGAACAGACATTTGCTAGCGAGGTAGCTCTTCTGTCAGGTGGTCACCTTAGGAATACTCTGTCACACACCTGGAGAAAGAAAATGGTGATAGAAGCACCAGGTGATTTGCATTTGGGGATGTAGGTAAGTTAAGTGGTGACAGTGCTGTTCAGAGGAGGCACAGGAAGGTGGTGGTGGGCTCAGTAATTTAGCCTCTAAATCCCACAGCTTGGCTGCTAATATCATGAAGACTTGGCCAAAATTTTAAGCCGTTGACAAATGAAAGATGATTAGGAAAAGCATGAGAAGACAGAGATCGTCCAGCGATGTTTGAATGTGAGTGGCCTTTCATGCGTTAGTGCGAACTGAGTAATTTTGTTCATAAACGGAGTGGTGAGGCATAGTGGTCAGATAGTAGGATGCACGCCGTTCAAAGATGAACGTGAAGTTATTTTATATTCTTTCTGTCATAGGCAGAAATACTTTGGTCTTCTCTGTCAGTAAACATTTTTTTTTTTTTTTTGATGAAGAGACTTCATCCAGCTGCTGTGAGGGCCAGCACTATCCTCCAAGTAATTGTATCCACTAAAAAAGATTTTTGTGTGTCAGAGGATTCATCAGATGGCCGAGGGGCTTCTTTAATTGGTCTGAAATGATGATTTCAGTGATAGACATGGATAGCAATGATGTTAGGCTTGGCTAATTACAGGCTTTCTGAGTAGCAATTAACATGTCAGAAGCGTCGTAATGCTTAAGGGAAATGCTGAAACTTTCCTTGCCTCCTATTAAAAAGCACAAATGGAAGTCTCCTGTAAACTAATGAAAAAAATCTGGCGGTGCTTGGGGAAACATTTTGAGAGAACCTGTTTGTCACTAGTGTGACCCGATCTTTGCCTGTGATGGTTGTAAAGAGGGCTGCCAGCAGCTGTAGGTTTGCTGAAAACAAAGGAGATAATGCTGTGTGTATGAGGCTCATTAATGCCCCTGGCAGCTTCCAAGACTGTAAAAGCAGCTTATCTCTTGAGAAGGAGAGCCCTCTCCCCTCCTGTCCCTGTACCCGTCCCAGCTACCCCGCAGCCCCCCCAAATTAGACAGATTAACTTCCTAAGAAATAGAGAGTTATTCCACCCTAAACTGATGCTGCTCACTCAAGCTAATCTCTGGAGGGCTGAAAGGCCTCTTGTCTGTGATTGGAATCATATGATAAAACCCTGCTTGCTTTCTGTTTTATTGTGCCAAAAAGTTTGTCTCGGTTTTTGATCTAGCTGAGAGCTAAAGCGGCTTTTAATGCATGAATCGTATGGAGTTTTTTGAGACGGGGTCTTGGGCTTGTCTTGCTGGCTTAGTTTGTCGACGTGTCAAACATGGTGCTCTCCTCAGGCCTCTACCGTACCTTCTACTTCTTACTGACAGTTAATAGAACCTCTGAGGGGGCCTCTTCATGGACAAGGGGAGATTTTCAGACCCTTTGCAGAGTACTGGCAGTGGGCCTTTTCAACCCTGGTCAAATAATGCAAGGCCTGGTTGAACAGCCTTGTCACGTGGGCTCCTGCAGTGCTTCCAGGCCTTGCAACCAGCTGGAGTCTCAGTCAGCTGTGCTGAGGGTTCAGTTTAAGAGGCTGTTATGTCCTCTTAAAGCAGTGCTGGCTTGAGAAGATTGCATCCTTGTCCCTAGAGGTTGGGAAAAATGAAGCCATGCCACCAAGCTCTGCAAGAAAAGCTTCTGCAGAGAGAGGAGTAGGACGGCAACCAGATGCAGGATGATGGCTGAAATAAATTCAGAACCCATAGTAAAGAGGCAGAAAATGTCACATCTCAATATAAAATAATAGCTTACACTTAATCACCCATAGGTTCCTTCTGCTCCTGCATAGAGGTGGACTGAATAGGAAGTAAAGCTGCTATCTTAATTTGTAGTTTGTATTTTGAAGGCTGAAGAGAAAAGAATGCTGCAGGCCAGCAAAGTCATGTCTGCCTTCCTGCATTATGGTCCCAGACTGGGGATGGCCCTCAAATTCACCACTGCTGACCTTGGCAGCTGTACTCAGGCAGGACCTGTAGAGAAGCACTAGTGACAAGCACTGATTTGGGCTATCTGCATAGTAATCAATAGATGAGATGGATAATCTTTGCCCTGCCCTTCCCTCTAATCCACTAATCTTCATTTGATGGATGCTGATTTTTCTTCTGAAGAAGAGGTCTGGCTTTGGTGTAAACACTGTTGAAGGCTATACATAAAGTTGGTTTTGGTGTTTGTTTGTTTATTTTCAAAAAAAATTAAGACTGGTTTCCCACTTTATTATAAACACTCAGTAGCCTTTTACATCGAAAATCTCTTACAATTTTTTTCTAAATTGAAAATAGTCTTTCCTCCTCCGACCCAAAAAAATTCCCAAGGAAAAAAAGAAGTCTTTCCAATGTTCAATACATCAGGGTGGTAAAATGCACCAGCTGTCAGCACATGGGTAAAGTTTATGCTCACCAGGACTGAATCCCCATGGCTCTGCAGAGCTAAAGCATGTAGGCTTTGCTTGGATAGGGGAAGATGGCATTTAAGAAGGAGGAGTACTTCTTCCACACCATATTTTCAGAGCTGATGCTGATGTTGAGGTGTCCTCTGCATTGCTGCAGCTGTAGGTGGTCGCTGTGGGAACAGTCTTCCCATTTTGGCATGAGGAGCCAGGCTGGTGGGCTTATGACACAGCCTGGGAGTGCTAATGCCAGGCTTGTGCTAGTGGAAGCTTAGGGAAATTGTGTGGATTACAGAGGGCCCCCCAGCTGGTTATTCTGTGCTTTCCCATGGTGCAGAGATTGATACCACTCCCGCTTTGTTTATTGCTGGCTGGGATTGAGAGTCCTGGGAAAAAAAACTTGTCCCTGAAAGCCCTGAAGGGAGGAGGAAAAGAGGAATTGCAGGGCATGTGGTTAGCTGAGCACTCTTTAATTTGGGAACGCCAAGGCAGGCTCTCAGGCTCTCTTCTGATAAGATGAAACTCTCTAAACTGTGTCAAAAAATGAGGCTTCCAAAAACATCTGAATTCAGATCACGGTTCAGACTGTGGCTCCCTTTGGACCTAATGTAAATCATGTAATCTCCCCTAGGAAACATAAGGGGCCTTGCCCTTTGAACCTGCAGTTCTTGGCTCATCCCTTTTATGTCTTTCCTGTTAAAACTCCTGGAAGCCATTCTTGTTTGCCTTCAAATTGGGAAGCTGACTGCTCTGTCTTCAGAGCATTTCTCAGAACAGTGGGGGAAGATTCATTCATTCACCCGAAAGATTTGTCTTGTTTCTGTCACAACACATTTTTTGAGTTCTTCATTTTCTGTCTGTTTTGCTGGTCTGAAGTTTGAGTGAGTGACAATTCAGTCAAAGTCTGCTTAGCTTGTGTCATGTGCAGGATAAAACATTTGGAGGGTTTTGATAGGGAAGTTTGGTATTGTTTTCTTGCACCCTGGGAAAGCGTGATGCAAGGGAGCCCGCGTCCCCTGCTGAACACCCCAATGCTCCTCTCCATACCAGGAGAGAAATGGGAGAGAGCATAGCATGTGCTTTGCTCTCATCATTTGAAAGAAACAAAAATAGAATGGAAAACATGTAGCACATAGTCACCTAGTCTGTACTGTGCCACACGTACCTATTTATATCACTGTGGTTTTTGGGTTGGTGGGGGTTTTTTATTTTGTTTTTGTTTTTTGTTTTTTTTTTAACTTTGCCAGTTTGCATTCACTGGTCAGAAGATTGGTAACCAGTTTCACTTATACTGGCTTTTGCATCCTCCTTCCATTCTGCAGAGGTCAACACAGATGTTACGATGACCGCTGTAGTGGAAGCGGTCACTGAGGGCTTCTCTTTATTTTCTCTTTCTGTGATGATCATAAAAACTTCATGTTTGTTAAAACATCTGTGGCATTTAATGCCTTATTGTTTTACTGCTTTGCCATCAGGAAGAGAGAAATGTGTATTTTCCTTTACAACACACCAGCCTTTGTCAGTTGTTGACCCTCTTGGTCTTGTGCTGAACCACTATAATTGAGTTCACTGTAAATGTTTAACAATGTGTGGCTCAGGCCTTGTGTTTTGGGGGATATGAAATCATATACTGATATACAGGTACGTGAATGGCTCTGCATCCATTCAATACAGGTAAGATTGTTATCTGGGGCTGTGATTATCTTGAATAGAAGACTGGATTTAACTGTTTCCCTACGATAACTTCGAGACATTCAGATGCTAATATTTTTTCACATTCCACAGGTTCCTTTTTTTCTCATAGCTTCTTTCTCTTTTAAATGGTTCAAAATACGTGGCATTTTAATTGTGCAGATGCATCAGATACTCTGGAATGAAATCAGAAATTTCCCAGCTAGGGCCACGCAGAAGTTCTCTTGTAATGAGAATCACTATGAATCAATTACATGATACTTCATTACGATGAAAGAAAACAAACGTGGGCTCAGCAGTCTTTGTTTCAAAAGAGAACTTGCAGAACCATTTAAGGCAAAATAAAATCCTAGAGAAGATCATCAAGGAGCTGGTATGAGAGCATAAAGTACTGTACAATGAAAAATGTCACAAAGGCTTCAATGTCTCAGGCATGTATGTGAAAAATTTCAGGCTGAGCCTTCCCACACTATGGGAGGTCATCAAGTAATAGCAGAGTTAGCGCTGTTTATCTCCAGTCAAAACGACACATGACTTCGTTTGAGTCTTAGTCTCATTACTGCTGAAGTGTGAAGTGTCAGGTTAAAAAGACTACATGCTTTTCACTCATAGGGATCGGTCTGTTTTAATGGGTCAGTGCAGTGCAGTGGCTCAAAGCATTGCAAACAGTTAATGTGTAATACATTTAAAACATAAGTCCTTGAGAACACAAAGTTAACCCTGTGGATGCCTGTGAATAGGACTTGTAAATATTCCCCTTGTTTCAAGGATGTGCCACAACTGCTGGCAGTGGAAAACTGAAATAAAATCAGAAGAAGATCTTTTTTTTTCTCTCAAATCCTATTGTTCTTCACAAAGGGGCCCTGGCAATCATCACTCTTCCATCTTTGCACATTGCCAGGGTGAATTATGTTATGCAAACATGTCTCGGGCAAGTAATGGAGCAAGTGACCAGTCTAGGTCAAGCAGGAAGGGACTGACCTTTTTTTTTTTTTTTTTTTTTTTTAACTTTTCTTCCCCACACTTTTCCTTTTCTGACTTTACTTTCAACATCTGTCATATTCCATACCGAAGCTTTGGGAGAGTCACAGGGGTGAAGGTGGGAGAAAAACAACTTGTCCAGAAGAGAAGGGATATTTACAGCATATTCTTGAAATTTTTGTGGAGAAAGTTTGCAAGCAGAATACTCTTGTAATGCCCACATGTTTAAAAAAAAAAAAAAAAAGTTTTATTTGTTAAGAAAACATTGATGAGACTTTCCAACATACCACACAATACTTCTGATGGCTTGTGACATCCTGACTATAGTGGTGGATGTCTAAAGTGAGTAACTAAGAAGAAATTGGTACGTTTTTGTATCTTGCAGGATCGTTACTTTTGTGATGTCTTATCATGCCTTTATGTGTGAGAATAATTGAGAAAAGACTTGGTAAGAAACAACTTACTACACTGCCTTTTCTGGGTTGTCGTGAGGACAGTTTTCCTTAGTCATAACTTTAAAGGAATGCAATAGTCAATGCAGTATAATATGGAAGAGGAGCAAATTGTTACGGTGGTAGCATTGTTCACTATGAACACCAGAAAAAGGTCTGACCTTTTTCTAACCTAGAGCAATGGGCAAATTTGTTTCAGAAAGACATAGATAATGTCAGTGTTGAGTTCTGTGGCTGTATAAAACAGTGGGATGATGAGTTAAATTAGTGTATATTGATTTGTGGCTTGCTTTTTGAATGGCTTAGTAAAAGGAAGCATGATTGAATGCATTTCTTAAAATTGAAGATCAGTGTTGTTCTTCTGACTGCATGATCTGTCAAAGTCCTCTTATGGCTCTTGTCATTCATATGTAGAGTGTGAAAGAAAGTATTTGATCAGCAAGGCCTAATGGAAGGATGTTGCTAAAGCAGGACTATAAATCTCATAAATCTTCATTTCTGAGATCTTTTCAGTATCTTCAAGCTGAAGCCAGCATGTCACAATCTGTTACTCTGAACAAATAGCTCCGTTAAGGTTCTAGTTTTGATTATTATTATTATTATTTTGTTTTAAGTTGAACATTTGTTCTTAGGAAGCTGAAAGGCTAAGAATCACGTTGATATTTCTCCCTCACCACCGGCACTAGAGTTGTCTATTTTTATTTACTTTGAGAGACGGGGAGAATTGGACAGTTGGCTGAACCACAGTAACCAGTGTCATCCGCTTCTCATTAGTTCTGATGCTTCCTTAAACTTCTGAAATCTTGAGACCATAAAGAAAGCCTACAGTCATTTCTTTTGAAAACCACACAGAATCTGGCAAAAATTCCAGTGCTTTCAAACAATGGCAGGATATACACTGTGGTCTTTGATGTATACATTGGGACGGGCTTTGCCCCCTGCCCCATTCCCACCCTCCTTCTCTCTGCAGTTTAAATTGGGCTGTCAGAAGTAGTTTCAGTGCATAACCCTTGGCAGACAGAAATAGATCAGCATCCCCATAAGCGTTAATTTGACTGGCAGTCCCCAGAAAAATGTCGGCAGTCTTGATGTTCATGTCCCAGCTTATCTTTCTGTGCTGTGTGATGAAGCTCTTTATAGGAGATTAGCTGTCCTGAAGATCAGTTGAAAAGCAGCTCTGGAGTTGGGAAAAGAATGCGCAGCATGGATGTTATTTTTCTTTGTGGTTGGGTGCAGGCAGAAAAGGATGAAAATGTGGTTCGGAAATCAAATGCAGACAACCGCTGTTCCCCTAAGAGGACTGTGCAGAAAACGTGTGTGTGCAGGAGACACTGCTGACCGACCACTCTCCACATCCCACTCACCATCCATTGGGGATTTTCAGAACCCTAAAGAAAGCCAATGGCAAGATATTTTTATATTTTTCCTGAGGGGCGATTTATTGTGAGTATCTCCTTTAAGCTTTTGCAGCTGGTGAATTGGTTTATATCTGAAGTTGAGGTTTCATCTGGACTGGAGGCTAGAATATTAAGAAAAGGTTCAGTAGACAAAGAATGGGGAGTTTATGCTGGGCAACTGCAAGTTCTTCCTGGGGATTTAAACTATTTGTAGATATAAGGTCAGCTGAATCCAAGGTTTATGGAAGGGGCTTTGTCTTCTCTGTTTCCACTCCACCCCCAACTCTTGAGCACAGTGGAATGAAGTTTTGAAAATACTGCACTGAATATTCTTAGTCTTAAATGGTATTATTTCAAAGTATAGTTGGCTCTGGCTAGGCAGGTGGCTCAGAACTCTTCAACTCTAACACATTGTACATAGCAGTTTCTATCTGGCTTAAAACTTGTGTTCAGTATGTGAGCTCTTACTCCCAGCCCACGTCCCAAAGTGCTGTAGGGTACATGGGGCTGACAGAGTCCAAGCATCTGCCCTTCATCCTGTGCTTGTATGAGCACTAGTGCAACCAGTCAAACTGGAAAGGGGTTCTTCCATCACAGCTCTCATTTGTATCACTATGTATGAGAGGCCAACATTTCCACTTGCAGAAGCTTTTCACAGCTCCATTGATTCTGTATGGTGTGCTTTTACAGCTGGCCTATATATGACTCAAAAAATCTTTTTCTCCTTGTCAAACTATTCAGAAATAGTTCTAACAAGCAGAAGTTCATGCTTCCAAACTTGTCAGCTCCTTAATGACTCTCTGCTTGGTAACTTAAAGAAGGATCTTACTGCTGCTGTCCTGGTGTGGAAGGTGAGTGTGCTGGTGGGGGACTGGGGAATGTGTTTCCCTCTTGCACAAAGGAGCTGTGGATGCACCATTCCTGGAGTCATTCAAGGCCAAGTTGGATGGGGCCCTGGGCAGCCTGAGCTGGTGTGTGGCAGCCCTGCCCACAGCAGGGAGATTGGAACTAGATGATCTTTAAGATCCCTTCCAACCCAAGCCATTCTATGATTATAGAATTCTGATGTCTTGAAATGCTGGGAAGAGCGCAGTCCCTGCTTAGTATCTCACCTGTGATCTGTGAGAATGAAGTATGCCAAAGATCTGATGCTTGAAATGAGGAGGAAGGGAAAATTTAATTTTATGTGAATTTAATTTTTTAAAAATTGTCTTAATTTCCTATTTGAGGAGCTAAGGGAAATGAATGAGTGTATCTGCCATGGAGACTCTTCTTCCTTCCTGACGGAGACAAGTCTTAACTGCCTGGAATTAGTACAGCAGTGTGCATATCAGCTGTGTTCAAAGCCACTTCCCTCCCTAGATAATAGCTGCTGGTATAGCAGAAATAAGAATTTCATGTGAATGCAAACTCAGCTCGTAAGAAGGGAGTTGGAAAGTTGCATGGTATGTCTGAGTAGAGGTATTTGTTAACCAGTTCCTCATCACCAAAATGAACATAAGCGTTTAACGGGGCTGCCCAGGGAGGTAACAGGCTGCCCAGGGGGGTGAGTGAGTCACTGTCTCTGGAGGTGTTTAGAAGTGTTTAGGTGTTGTACTCAGAGACGTGGTTTAGTGGGGCAGTATTGGTGGTAGGTGAATGGTCAGACTGGATGATATTGGAGGTCCTTTCCAACCCTGGTGATTCTATGATTCATTTACGTACCAACTCACTGTTGCTGGTTTACTACATCTAAGAGCATGAGGTATGATGCATGTGAAAAGAAACAGCTCAGCTGGAGGGTGCAGGAGCTGCATGCATGCTCCTTTCCTGGTTACTAAACAGTTACGTCTGTAGCAAAAATTGGCAATGAAAAGAAAAAAAAACAAATGCAACCATATATATATATATATATGTTATTTATATATATTTATTTATATAAATAATATAATATATTATTTATATAAATATATAATAGTTAAATTTGTAATGTAGGTAAAGCTTAGCAAGTGGACGCACGTGTGGTGAATGATCATTGTAAAGAGCAGATTTTTTTTAAAAAGGTTACATAGGCAATGAGGCTAAAAGGATTAGGGAGTATTTGATCACGAGCTGTGATTTTTATTTGCTAATCTCTCTGAATGTCTACCACTGTCCCTTGTGATCTGAATGCTATTTCCTGCAAGTGCAAAATGTTGTTACGGTTTCCTACTATCTATAGAAGTGCACAATGAAGTTTAAATAACTGGAAACTTTCTATTGCCCACATAGATGAAAAAGCAGATGTCAGTCTTTAGATGATAATGGTGAACAGCCAAATAAAGGTCAGCCAATTCTATTGGGAAATAAGGAAAATCATGGAGAGTATTTTCCAGCATTAAATAGCGTTGCTTGTCCAGCATGACACTGGTGTTAAAAATACAGATTTGTTACAGATTCCAGCAAAATATTTGATCTTTTAGATAGAAAAGGATTGAGGGAAGTTGAAAAATAATTTACATTCTGGTTTCCGTGGCATTTTTTTAATAACAAAAGCAAATGCACTTCCATTTGTTTTTATGTCAGAAGCAAATAGCTGCAATTGCTAAAATATTGGAAGGTGGAAGTGGTTTTTCAGAGGACTCAACAATGTTCTGATAAACATGTACCTACCACAGGCATGTGAAGGATGTGGCTGTTAGATCAGTTAATAAAATTACTTATCCTGCAGTGCTTTCAGTTGAGGGACGCTGTTATGAGCAGTAGTACGTGCATGGCTTGTGGTGTTTCAGTGCCTTTAAAGCACTATACAGCCCAATGCTGTTCCTCTTCTTGGAGGAAGGATGAGTGCTGCTTCAGAGGAATTGTGGTGGGTTTTTGTTTTTTTCCCCCATGTTCCCATGCTGGTCTGACCTTCCTGTGGGGATGAGACTCCTCTTGGTGGAAGTGGCAGCCCCAGGAAGCACCCAGCACTGCAGCTGTGGTTGTACTTAGAATAGCAATGTTTCTCAGGAGCCTGCTGATTTCATTAAAAAAAATGAATTAAACATCTTCATAACTATGAAATATGGTGAAATGAGGCTGTTTATATCTTTTCATCTAGTTATTTCTGTTTTCTTGCAAGTTTGTATTTTTATGTACTGTTAAGCATAAAACCTTGTGCTTCAGCAAGACATAAGCTTTTTTTCAAAACTTTCTTTTCAGTACTTCAAGTCAGTGATATTCTGGTCCCAGTCTAATGTTAAACAGCATCCCCTCAGGGGTGTTTAAGTTTTGGATGAATTATGGATTCCAGGCCTTGCTGTTTTCCTTGATGCTCCAAAATAGAAAGTGAGTGGCAGTTGCAGCTGATGAGCAGTTTTGCAAACTCAGAGCACCTAAGACTGAGTGTTGCAACATTGGAAAATCTCATTTGGGGTATGGAAGAGACACTTGGCTTCTTAATCAGGGCATTGCTGAGTCTAGTTTACAGTTACCTGTGAGACATCTAAGCTGCAATGGGGTATCCATAAGGTTTGTAAGTAATATCTAGTACAAAGACAATTAGGCAAATATCCTCAGTGTTCCATGTTGAAGCTTTATTTTCCAATAATGTGGAAATTAAACAACATAAACTTTGTTGGCAAAGGCAGCTGAATGGAAGGGGTTCTTTAAAAGAGTTGTCTTGCCATTGCTTAATGATGGTAAGGTTGAGCTTGAAATGTGCGTGTTTTTGGATAAGGCATTTAATAAGGTAAAGAACAATATGTGCTGTGTTCAGAATATGACATGTGTCTGCACCTGAGAATTTTGATTCAGCCCATATTAGTTATTTAAGAGTGCGCAGCCTTCAAGGACATTCAGTTTGAAGAAGAAAACTAACCTATATAACTTTCCTATATCAGGAAATGCTCTGTTAAAATCATGTGTACAAGAAGCAGACGTCTTTGAAGATGAGAAAGGGGTCAGACTCTTTAACAGGGTCTGTTGTGATAGCTCAAGGAGAAATGGTTTCAAATTAGAACAAGAGAGATTTAGACTGGGTATAAGGAAAATAAGTTTTTTTATGATGGAGTAGTGAAGCACTAGAACAGGTTGCGCAGAGAAATGATGGATGGAGACATTTGTGGTCAGGCTGGATGGGGCTCTGAGCATCCTGATCTGTCTGTAGGAGTCCCTGCTTGCTGTAGGGTAGTTGGACTCGATGACCCTGAAGGTTCCCTTCCATCTCAAATGATTCTATGATTTACAAAGATATTTTGTTCTACACTGGTGAAAATACAGTTGATTGGAACTAAAATAAACTTGTATTTGATTCTGGCATATATATGCATTAATTTGGGAAGTTTATTAGTGCACATTTTGCCTGAAGCAACATAACTAAAATAAGAGGGCCCTGGCAAATCCTTCTAGTCTTTTATTTATTTATTAGCAGACTAATTCATTAACTTTTTCTTTCTCTGTCTCATCCATTCTGAAAGCAATGACTTTTAAAATGGGTTTTAACAGAGAGGAGGTGGGAAAACCCAGGTTTTTTTTGAAGGTGTCTTTAAAAGTTTATCAGGAAAAGTGTTGGAGTGAGCCTTCAAAGATGCCCAGAGACCAGGGAACGTGTACTTTGGCAGCAAGATACGAATGGCATCTGTGTGGTCTGTGATGGTCATCCCATTGACCGTGTACCACATCTTGTTAGATGCGATGCAACTTGTATAGGGCCTATGGCAAACAATAGATTGAATGCACGTTAACTGTTCCAGCTGCTGTTGCAGCATCCAGTGCTGCTCTGGCTATACAAAGCAGCTGTAAAGGAGCAGCAGAAAGATTATGGCAGAGGAAAAAATTCTTTCCTAAAATTGAATCAGAAATGTGAATTTAAAATGGATACATGGAAAGACTTGTATCAGTTTTGCTGTTGCTGAGCATCAGCTTTTTTTTTTTGTACTTGTAATAAAAGCTTGTCTTTGAACACAGATTATTTAGTGGGAAAAACATATTTCATTGTGAGGTTTTTTCTCTAATTAAAAAAAAATAAACAATCCGAAGTATTAAGAGCATGATTACAAGAAAATCATTTATTATGGAAGTACTTGTTAGTAAATCTATTGTTTTTTACCAGTGTTTTTTGCATGCCCTGCCTTACCTCAATGCCTACAGCAAGAGCCGAGAGCTCTCTTTCACCCAGACTCTTTCTGGCTCACCCTGAAGCAAGGTTGCTCAAGCTTTTGATTTTTTCCACATGGTAAAGACAGAAATGTTGTCTTTGTCTCATAGAAAATGTTTTCTAACTCTGAATGGAAAGATCTTCTAACACTTTGAATGAATGCTATCTCCAATAAGTTTAACCCTCTGTCTAAAATATTTTCCAGCTCAGATTTTCATCTGATGAAAACATATCATCCAGTGATTTTTTCCATGCATATAGCTGACAGGAAGGGAAATAATGCTGCTAGAAACTCTTTGGGATCTTGAAATACAAAGGTGCCATTATTCAGACTTTTTTTTTTTTAATGGCCTTGGATGAAAAGTGTGGGTCAGAAGTAGTCTGAGAGATTGTATATGTCGACACCTCGCTGAGACATCACCAATGTGGAATTCTATATTGAAGTGACGACACTTTAAAGAAAGCCCAGAAGGCTACTTCTTAGGCTACTCAGATGAGTGCATGTAAATCAGGTATTCACAGATTTTCAGAAAACAAACAGAAAAGTTCACTGAAAAAACCTCCTTGGAGTTGGCCTATTTCCTATGATTTTCTAAATAGTGTCAAGTAGCCAGAATCTGTGGTCTAGACTGGTTTGTTCTGCTGCATTTTTTTTCTTGGGGATTTACAAACCACAGAGAGTTGGAATGGATCAGAACAAATATTTGCTCATGCACCTACTGACAAGAGCTTTCAAAATCCCCCATCTCGTTACAACACACACGTGAGCATTAGCATTCGCATGGGTTAGGTAAATACAAGGAGTTTCCTCCTACCCCAATCCCTCTGCCTCAATTTTGATTTAATGGAGACAACACTTTAAATGTGGCGTGTTTTCCTTCTGGTCTCCTGTGGTGTTTTCTGCCTGGTAATTCTCTAAGAGATTGTTATTGTACCAGAGAGCGCATTTTTTAGAAGCCTTTTTATCCCCCTCCCTTCATATCAAGCATCTCATTACTCATCTTGGAGCGCTTCATCACTGCTGTTTCTGGGTTGGAGGTTTCTCCAAGTACGATAGCAGCTGCAGCTAATAACATAAAGTACACAACATTGACGTTCCTGTGCTCCTATTTCAACTGGAGTTTACTAGGACGTGCAATATCATTGCTGGTCGCTTTTCTGCATGCAGACATTCCACGCAGCTTTAGCCTTGTCGCGTGTACGTGAGGACTGCAGTAAAAGCATTTGTTCATGTAGGCAAGAACCACACTTGTTAGGGTGGTTTAATGAGCAGAGGTGAAAGTAATTTAATGCATGTGCATTAAAAATGTTTTTGCTTGTCAGATCACCCTAACGTATGCGTGATCGTAAAGAGAAGCTCTCCTGATCCAAACTTTCTAATGATTGATGGTTTTCTTATTAAAACCTAACCGAAAATTGACCAGATGCGGCAGCTGTCTCCCTTACACTGTCAGATCCATAGCATTGCCATGTTGCAGTAAATTAAAAAAAAAAAAAAAAGATGTTAAAAGTCTTCTAAAATAGCTGATTTTTTATATCCAACGTGCTTGTCACTGAGTCATAAACTAAATTCAGTGTTTGATCAATTCAGCTGTTGACAATGCTAAAGCACTTCAAGCACGATAAAAGATAAAGACCAGTTTTAAGACCAACATTTGAAATCGGTTTGAGATTCTTACTGAAATATCCCTCTCTCTGTATATTTAGCTTTACTAGAACCGGTCGGGGTTCTGATGGTTTTCTCCAACGATGGCATGCGACCGGTCAAAGCAAGAGAGGAGGGCATTACTGAGGGAGAAGGAGTGGAAAAATAAAATCAGTGATGACAAGGCTGCATTGGGTGGGGCAGAGAACTTCTCAAATCACGAAGCAGCCGGGACACGAATCGCACAGAGCAAAGACGTAGAAGCCAAATGTCTGAAAATTAATTTGTGGGCAAGCAGCTCTGCTGGGAATTTTAACACATTCCCTTTTGTTCTTTTTAACTGCTGTCTCCAGGACCCAGTTAACTTAAAAGAAAATGCTCTCGCTGAAGGCTAGAAATGCCTGTGTCCTGGCTGCTTTTTGTACCAGAGAGGTTCATTAATTTCTTGTTTGTTAACCCGAGGACTTCTCGAGTCAATTCACGTGCTGTTTCTTTGAGATCATGTGTACGTAACATTGATTTTAATGCCTAGATCATAAGGGTTGCTTTGCCTATCTGGTGAAAATGAGATGGGGGAACCAAAGAAAAGAAAAGAAAGAAAATGCAAAGAGAAAGAATTTGGCAGTGTCTGTGCTTCTTCCTGCTGGATTTTTCTCAGGTGAACTACTCAGCTATGCTACTGTGCTAGAGCCAGGCCAACTCTGGAACTAAGGATTATTCCACAAATCCCACTTTAATCGTTCTTTTAATGGTGGTTTTCCGCAAGTCTTACTTTTTCCAAGCATTTCCCAACCTGACCAGGATTCTCCCACCTTCCGCAATGCATTGTATCTGATGGGGCTTTTGGCTGCACTGGGAGCTGCAGCCAAGAGCTGGAGCTGTGTGTCCCACAGGTCCCCACCCGATGCGGGGCTGCAGCCTCCAATCTCTTTATCAGATGGACAGAAGCATTCCAAGTATGCTTCTGGTCACCAGGGGATGTGGGGATGTGAAAAGTAATGGAAAAGGAAGGCTTAGAGAAAAGCTGCTAGACAAAGCGGGGCTTTTTATTAAGGACTTTTGCTTTATTCATTTTCTTTTAGGGATTTTTTTTTTTTTTTTTTAAGGGTGAAATTCTTTACCCTTACGCAGGTCATTAAAGCAGTGTGATGTCATTTTATTTTTCTAAAGGCACACTTTGAGAAACTGAAAGGCTGCAGGTTAGGTGAAACTACTAATGACCATTTTATGACCTCTGCTCCAACTGCCCACAGCAGCCACAGCTTTCTGTGTCTGACTGCTGCTTGGCTCTCACCAGTGTTGTGTTGGTCAACAGGAGGCGAGACTTCAGAGGAAAATAGGCACCTCAGGAATCTTTGATTGCCAATGGGTGATGAAGGAGAAGCAGCGTCTGGATGAGGAGCTACGAGATATGGTTTAGTGGCTTGTGGTAGCAAGGGTAATGGGAGGACAGTTGGACTAGATGATCTTGTAGGTCATTTCCAACCTTGTGATTCTATGATTCTAGCCTGGCTATGGAGGAGATAGGGGAGGACACTTCCCAGCAGTTCTTCAGTCTCCCTTTCACTTTCTCCCTAGAGCTCAAGAGCTAGTTCCAATAGCTCTTGAGAATTTTGAATATCCATGGGGTGTTCAAACCAGCATTCTCTTGTTGCTATGTGTTGTGAATGTGCTTCAGATTGTGGTTAAGATTAAGCAATTATTTAAGAGTATCACCTGAAAATCTGCCCCGAGATGGGATAGTTCTCACTGTCAGGGACTCTAGGCAGGTGCCCGGAGTGGTGGGCACCCACAGTGGTTTGGAACTTCACCTCTGAACAACTGTAGAATACTGAAAAAACTAGTAGAAGATTTGGAAAGGTCTGCTGTCGCCCTTGCAATTCTAAAGAGGCACAAACCACTGCAGCATGCTGGGGCCTGGTCTATGCCTATTGAGCTCCGCTCAACACTATTCAGCATCCTCAGGGGTAGGAGAATATTTCTGGATCTGATGACAATGCAGTGCACCCTCTGACTCCTGCAGCGAGCCCCGTGGTCCCTCCAACCCCTTCAGTGAGCCCCACAGTCATCCCTCCACCTCTAAAAAAAACCAGTTTGCAGAAGTGAAAGCCATCCAGCTGTCCATTACTTCAAACTCTGGACATGCCACAGGCAGAAGGACTGAAAGACACTGAAAGGCAAGTGGCTCAGCACCACGCAGTTGTTTACTCGCTCCTCTGCCTTCCTGGTGGGATGGGAAAGAGAATTTTAAAAAGCCAAAACCAACCAACCAAAAAAAAAAAAAAAAAAAAAAACCTACAAAAAATGAAGTAGAATCTTCAAACACATCGCACATTCTCTGTCCTCAGTCTTCAGAGCTGTATCATCTTTTCACCTTGCTTTGGCCAGGCTTTGCTTCATGCAGTCATTTGGAACTGCAACCCTATGTAAAGTACTGAACTGTAATGCTCAGAGACACAGCTTGGTGTCTGTGGGATTCACAGGTCACATCAGTGACACTGCTGTCACAGCTTGGTTGTGTAGCCTTTGGAACAGCATTGCTAGTTCTGAAGCACAGATGATTTTCTCTATGTATTAGTGTTCAAAGGACTTTTCTTGAATGCTGGGGTAAACATTTTCAGTGATTTATAAAATCTATAATGCTTTAGGCAGCGTTTTTACAGGGAGTGACTGCACTGTGTTGAGGAGGTACCATTTTTCAGCTGGGACTATTAAAAGGAAAGCTGCCCGTGATGCGAAGAGATGAGTACTCAACAAAACAAAAGCAGATAATGTAGCTTGCAAACGTTGTTATGCTACCTGCTTTCCTAATTGCTGCTGGTTGATTTTCAGTCTTGCTGATCAACATTAAGTCTGTCTGGTGGAAAAAAAAAGGGGGGGGAGGGGAAGAGAAATGCAGTAAAGCTTTAAAAGTTTTCCACTTTGCACAACTTCAGATTAGAACTTTAGTTCCAAATGCGCAAGTGAATCGGTTGGGACTGCTGTAAATTCCTACAGAAGGGCAGATAATTTAGTGAGAGGATGTGAGATAAGCCAGGTAACTGCTACACCATTTAAAAAGCCCTGAAAACAGTTCAAGATTCAGCGGATGTACCCTGGGCAGCTGTGTGACTGCAGGGAGCTGCCACGTGAGCAGCAATTCCAGCAGTAAATGCAGCATGACTTGCATCGATTCGAGAGGGTAGGACATGTAGCCATGGGTGCCAACAAAAAGATGAGGGTTAGAAGAGGAATAGGGCAGGGATGTCCTCATCCCTTCATGTGTGGTGGCAGAGTGCTGCCAGTTGCTTGTGGCTGCCACCAGCCTGGTGGCACCGGCTGCTCCCACAAGATGCTGCCTCTGCCTACACAAAGTCTGGCTGTGATGTGTGTGTGGGGATTGGAAAGAATAATGTTATTTTAATCATAAATTATTTGGAAACTCAATATAGAAGTAGCTGCAGATAGCTTATTCAAGAGGGGTGATTTTTTTATTATTATTTTTTTTGCAGTCAGGGTCTTTATCAGCTTCTCAGTGGGAACTGCATTAATATTGCCACAAAAATGCAAACAGTAGCGCCTTTGCTAAAAACAATTTGGCATTGCTAAGCAGAAAGATGTTTTGTTTTCCTGAGATACAACGCTGTTTCCAGTGTAGGGACGTGCCATGTGTGCCAGCATATGGAAAGAAAATACCAGTTTTGTTAATGTCTGTGCTCAGAAGTTGTTGGGAGGGGCTGTAGGAGGATGCTGCCTTTGCCACTACAAGGAGAGGGAAAGCACAGGAAAGAGCAAAAGTTAATGCCATGGATGAGATGCCCATGGTCTGCAGTGAGCCTCCTGGACTTAGCCCCCTGAAGCACTACACAGATGTCTCCTTGCCACTGCACGTGCTGGTGCAAGCTGGTCCCCAGTACTGCCTGCTGGCCGTACAGTAGGTGTCACGGTGGATAGTGTGGAATTGCCCTTTAATACTTTCTGGTGTCCCGTGGGTATTTTATGTTTGGCTAGTGCATTATTTAGTTTTTTAAAGGGCTTTTTGATTCAGGAATCCTGAAAGGAAGCTGTTGTGCAACTGTTTTAATCTGATTTTACAAGTCGGTTCCAGCTTGATTCCCAGCTCAAAGAGGAGCTCAGTTGTATTTTTCAGCCAAAAGTAGAAGGCCCTCCTCTTCTGAAGCTTTAGCATGCTATGTTTAGAGAGTGATTTGCTATTGTTTAAATTTAATCTCCATAATTACATTGGGGTTGGATTAATGATGGGTTATTTTTCCGAATCATTCTTTTCTGGCACACACAGCTGTGGAGCATAAAGCCAGGTTTTCATCGGATGTAAGCTGGCGTTGCTCCACAGAAGTTAGTGGAGTAATTCCACTTTATATTGCGGTGGCCCAGATGTGATATTATAGCTGTTTCTAAGAAAGTGCCCTTTTGGAGTTTGTTGGCCTTGACTCTTTTATTATTAGTTTTAAGCTGCGTAGACATTAACTTCCAATTGCATTACATTCATCTTAATGGAGCTAGACCACCTCAGCTGAACCCAGAAGGATAAACAGCAGGTGCAATATGAAATTCCACCTTGAGTATCTTGGCTTCTTTCTGCTGAAAAGCTGCTTTTATCATGAAGTGTATAAGCAGTTGTAAGTGCGAAAGTTTCACTATTTATATCCAGTGAGCTTCGGCTGGCTTCAGAACGGAGCTTGGTCTGTTCATGCAGTACTGCAGGTCCAGGGGAGGGGTATCTGAGAGGCAGAAGGCCCAGAGGAGGAAGGATCAGACCTTGGGAGGCCTGGAACGTAGGAGAGCATCATTCGGAACTGTGGGGAACACACTTGACATAGAGGATGGACCTGCCACCATGATCGTGGCCATTGGAGCCTGTTGTCCATCTGACAGTGGTGTACACCATAGTTCAGTGCATAAGAGACAGCAGTGATCCTTTACCTCACTGTTTCTAGGAGGTGCCTGTTCCTGTTGCTGCTGTACTGTTGCACCTGCAGGTGCACTCAGTATGACTCAACTCCTGTTACCAAGCAGAAAGTACTTGTGAAGCCTTATACATTTCTCATCTTCCCATTGTAAGAGGCTGAATGGGTACACTGTACTCTTTGGGCTGTACTGATCATACTCCTTGTTGTATTTTACATAGTATTGAGGAAATATTTCATACCTTAGTTATAAAAGTCAATTTTAATCTGTCAGTGGGACAGTGGAAGCTGTGTTAGTGCTTCAAGTATTTGTGACCTATCCAACAGCTTCATTGCTCCACGTATGATAAATGTTGTTCACTTAATGTAGAAAGGGGTGAAGTAAAATGGAGACGCTTTCTCTGATCTTTTTATGTTGCTATGGTGGCAAATCTCCTGTTAGTGACTCCAGTTTTCAGGGGCTTTCTTTACTAAAAAAAGGAGTCATGGAGGCTGAGAAGAAATGGGAAGTAATATATTTGTACTCGAGTTTAATTCACGAATACTTGTGCAAAACTCATTCTTGTGAGCAAGTGATGAATGCTTGTTACTTCTGCTGGATTGCGGTTCCAGTGGTCCTACAAAGCCAAGTCATAGCTGAAGCACTTTGGGTGCAAAAGATTGTTCAGATATTTCATGGACGCAGAATGCTCCATCCCAAGTAGTTGTGTCTTCTTCAGTTGTGACCCCTCTCTTTCTTTTCCCCCCACCCAAGGAGCCAGGTTGCCACTGAAATGATTTAACAGATAGTATATTACAAAAATGTTTGCTTTTGGAGCTGTATGTTTTATTATTTTTGGTTTGAGCTCCTAGAACATGAGCTAAAGACTTTCCTAGGCCACCACTGAGATTGTCACCTGAACACCTGACTTAACACTTCTTCAACATGTAAGAACTTAAGAAAAATACCAAATATTGTGATTCTTAGTGCTGTTGTTCTGAAAGAAAACTGTTTACTCAGGAGCAACAGTTGTCCTTTGTTTCTGCATTCTATTTACTTAAGAAAAGCAGAAAATTCCTATATGTGAGAAGGGTTTATCTCAACGATTGCCATCCGAATTAGATTTCCTTTGGTCCAAGGTGTATGCAACTCACTCTAACGAAAGAAGGATGGCATCATAACCAAAATAGACACATTGTGTTAATTTTTTTTTAATTATTATTGTTATTTTTGTGCACTGCTTTTAAAGTAACTAGTACTCTAAGCAGTGTGTTATTTTTAAACCAAGGACATTTTGTTCTGAAATTGACTATGGCAAAACTAATTTAGAATACACAAAAATCGAAACCACAGTAACCCTAATTTTGACATTCTTGCCTTTTTAACTGCTCAACAATAGTGTTGTGTTTGTATAGGATTTAAAAATATTTGTAAAGGGGGATGTAAAGAGCTACTGGCAGGCTTCTCTGTTAACACTCTGTGTGCACATCGCTCTGCTTAGAATGAGTTGTAACAAAAACTCCTGGAGTCCGTAGCTCAGACCCAACTCTACTTGCAGTGTGTGTGCCTGAATCTGTAGCCTTTAAGGATCTTCTCCTACAAGAGAGTAAGAATGCTCAGAATAATAGTGTGAGCCTGAGGATAAATTTTACCTAGTTATAGTTTATGTCATGACCTGTTTTTGTCCCTGTTTTTGCCTGGCTTGTTCCTAATGTGCTGGCTGACAATGGGAATAGGTTATGGAATGCTGTTTGCATTCAGCCTGTAGGGCTTTGTGAAGCTGAGACTTGCATGCGTCAATCTTCAGACAGAAATCAGCTTTGGATTTACCATGCCTCTGGTCAGACCAACCTGAACAAATTTGCATGGAAAAAGATTGGAAAGAAGCTTGAGAAATGATTTCTCCTTTTTGCTGTTGTCTTGCACTTTGGCATGCGCTATCTGCGTTTTGAATAATAGGTCATCTGATGTGATGTAATGTGATAGCAATACAAACCGGGTAATCCTGGGAACCAGCAGCTTGGATCTTCCCTTTCCAAAATTTACTGTTCTAAAACTTGACTTCTTTGTTAAAAATGAACTGTTTCCAGGGGATAAAAAGCCCCCAGAGAAGAACTGTTGGCATTTTATATTTTTAAGCTGTCTTGCTGAATGAAAACAGTTGATTATGAATTTGATGGGGTGACAATGAGTATATAGAACTTAAATATCTCACCACTCCCACAAAGGAAGAAAAAAAAAACACTCTCCATTGTATCATGGGAAGATACACAGCCAAAAAAGCTTTCCAACTCATTAAACTTTTATACTTGCTTCATACAAACTTAATGTAGGTTTTATTTTTCCATCCTGTGATGATGCAGGGACACTTCTGAACATAGTTGAGAAAGGCACCATCCACTTAGAGCTGTTCTGAATATGCCTTTACTGTAACAGAAGAGGCTAAAATACTTAATCTGAAGGATTAAAAAAAGGCTTACTTGTTTGTGTGTTTCAGGTTGTTTACTCTGCCAGCCCTGATAACAAAATCAGTCTGAATGCTTCCTCCGTAATCAGTGTGGTCAGCTTCTCTGATTGTCAGAGGTCCTCACACAAGGACAGGGGGAAAGGAAGAAAGTTTTAAAAAACAGGAAAATACTATTGTAAACATATCACACAAATTATAATCTGGGAAAGGGTACTCAGAGTCAAACACCATACCTGCAGCTACTCTTGATGCTCTGTGATGGATGTTTGAGTGGCTTTTTTTCCCCCCTTCTGTGGCTCGCGTTTGACTTTTTAGTAGAGGGGCAGATCTATATCCCATTTAAACTGCAAGTTTTGTAGCCTGCTGCCAGTACGGATGGTGTTCTTCCCCTTGTGCTTGTAGGTCTTTCTTTACCATGTGTGGTGTGTTGTCCACTGTCTTTAGCCATGAGTATGGGGGAAAGCAGCCTTTCTGTGATGCATTGTGCCCTTGTCCTGCTGGCCATATGAGAAGGGACGAGGGTTTCAGCAGGTTGTTACACCCGCAAGCAAGGATGTTGCGAGTTCTAAATCGAGACTCGTTGCTTCATCCCTCCGTCTCTCCAAAACAGCTGGTGTAGACATTCTCTCACCATTAATTACATCCTCTCATGTTGTAGCTGCAAGCAAGAGGCCAGGCTGGACATGCTGTTCTGCTGTGGACAGCCAAACGTGGCATCTGAGTGGTTGGACCCTGGCAAGTTTCTGAAAATAAGCAACTGCTCTTTTTTAGAATGCGTGTTCTGCTTCAGGTGTGGGGTCAACAGGCAGCTTTCTTTCCCCACAGTGCCCACATGAGTGATACCAACCAGTCCAGCGTTACTAGGGTCACTACTGGCTAAAAGTGGGGGCAGATGCTCCAGGTGGTAGTTGAATTAGTTCCTTGGTGGTATTGCATCATTTGACTTGGTGCAAATAATGACTGAGATGCTGAGTGTTACCACCTCCTTTCTGGAAGTCACAGGGTCCAGTCACCCACATCTTTCAGTCTTTTGACATCCAAACTGTCCAGATAACATTGTGAGAGTACCAAAATTGGCAGCAGCATCTGACTTGGCTGGTAATTCGTTTCGCCCTGTGGCAGCTGTTAAGGCAGCACCTTGAGGCGTGGTGTCCCACAAAGTGCTCGGCAGCAGCCATGCGGAGGTGAAAGGATTTCCAGGCGAGCTTCAAAGAGAAGGATGTGACTAAGTGTCTCAGAGGGAGCCAGGACGCTTGTCCAGCCAGATGAGGCAGCTCACACGAAAGGGCTGCCAGAGGAAAGGGAGAGGACACTGACGAAACTGAGACTGGGGGATGAAGAGTAACAGGCAGTTGGGAAAGGTAGAGAGGAAAATCTCTGTGGGCCATTTCCAGCAGTCAGTAGGTACATCTGCTCTCCAAGAAGGTCACCCATGAATAAAGCAATGAACGTCAAGTGCGTAGGCCATCATTCCTGGCCCCGCCACAAGCGGGACACGTCGATCTCTTTGTGACTCAGTATCCTGTCTGTAAAATGGGGACTGTAGCTTACCTCATAGGGTGTTGTGAGGGTAGTCTCAGGAACACTCTTGCACTTTGATGCATCAAAGAGGCGAAGGGAAAAGAAAGCGACAGAATGTGAGCACAACACTGAAGTGAGAAGGAATCTATGCTTCCATCACCGCCTTCCCTGAATTTAATCATGTTTCTAATGATAGTGTAACGGTGACTTATTCATCACTGATGTATAATGCCTCAGTTAAATGGGTGGGAATGATTTTTTGGGTTTAGTTTTTCTTTTCCCTAGGGCCTCAAAGACATAGTTATGTGTATTTGTATAATGTGTTAATGTTTTAAGCAATTTCTAACAGAAAACTAGAAGAAATATTGAGCAATTAATTGAATTCAGATTATAACTAGTTGCAGTCAAATTATACAAGCTTGGGATGAGAAGTAGAATTTGCAAAGGGTACCTTAAGCAGAGAAAATGCCAATCCTCAGGCCAGGAAAAGGAGGGTTTCTGGTTTGCACCTGAAATTCTTTATGTGACAGCTGAGGCCAGGGAGGATGACTGCGGAAAAGATGATTCCTCCTTGGTTCTCTCAGGCTTAAATAAGCTCCTGCAAAAGGAAGGGGCACCCAAGTGTTTGGTTAGCTTTAGCCCTTGAGAAGAATGCCACGTTAATCTTACTCAAATCACAGGGGAGTTCTTATGGCTAAAGCACAAACCCGGGAGCAAGAAAACAACAGCTTTTAGGATCATTAGTGAACAGACTGACCTCCTACTAACACTTAATTTTGTCTTTGCCCTTATATACTAAAACAAAATGGAGTTAATGGTCTCCACTGCTCGAAGAGTCATGTGAGACTTATGGAAATGCCATAAAGAGTATGGAGATCCATGGGTGGAAAATGCCAGAGGAGGTCATAGCTTCAGAGTTCTTGTGGATTTAATCAGGAGAAAAATGCATGAACATATTTCACGAGTCAGAGAAAGAAAAAAAGAAATCTCAAAGGAACAGGCTAGAGACGATGAACATTCATCTTTTCCAAGTACTGTATTTGGAAGGCCTTAGCTGCATAAGATTTCCTGGCACATACCAAGGCTGTGTTTGGAGAGCAAATATGATTCCTGTTTTCTTGAGGGAACAGGTGGCAGCTTGTGGAGTCCTTTTTTTGTTAAGTTTTATTCACAGTTCGTTTTTGTCTTTCCCATCTGCAGTTGAGTACGACAAGGAGTTCACCCCTCACCAGCAGCACCACAAGGAGTTCAAGTTCAATTTGTCTCAGATTCCCGAGGGCGAGGCTGTCACAGCTGCTGAGTTTCGGATCTACAAGGACTGCGTGGTGGAGAGCTTTAAAAACCAAACTTTTCTTATCAGCATCTACCAAGTGCTGCAGGAACATCCAAACAGGTAGGCCATCACCTCCTGTCCTAGGGAGGGATGATGCCAGAAGGAATGCTCATTGGCAGTAAGTTTTGTGCACATGAACGAGATGTGTTGCTGCACAGTCCTTTCCTTGTGGGAAATGGTCATAGTAGATTGCAGAATGGGCCTCAGCCAAGAAAGTCCACAGTGTGACCTTTTTGATGACATTACAAAGAGCAAGAATCTGATGTGAGGCTGCAGAATTTTAAATCAAAGACATTATATGCTGGCATTGCTTATGGATACTGAAATACGTGTATTCTGTTTCAGCTTGATACTACCTGAGTAAAAATCGTAGCCATTTTGCAAATTACAAGTGATTAGTGTAATCTTGACCTACTCTCCACTAGACCAAGGCTAAAACAAATAAAGAAAAAGGAAGTTCAACATGCTGACCACAGGTACAAAACCACTCATGGGCTTTCAGTGGTAATAAGGTAGGCAAAAGTGAGAAGTAGAAATGGTGACACAAAAATCCAAAAAAGAGTAAACTAGTTGGTTAATTTTAAAAGGGTAACATTTCCGATGAAGGAACTACACAAGGTAAAGAAAGATGGAAATGCGTGGTCAATTAAATGTCAGTGAGTGCTGTGGTACAAAGATATTTCATTAGTACTGGTGAAGTATGTCAGGACTATAACTGTTACTCTACTGCAGAGTTTAAAAAAACTAAATTCAGGGACAGCAGTGTTTAAAATAAATCTCCATCTCTTTTCTGTGAAGGTTTTCTAGATGTTTTCCTTTCTGGTCCATCTTTTTCCAACCTTGCCAGTGGTGCCATATGGGAGATTTGTTTTTGATGAAGAGCTGTTATGAGGGCAACGTCAAGCAGCTAACTGTTATTGTGCGGGGAGTGCGGCCTTTAAGAAAATGGAGAGAAATATTACATATGTGTTAGTGAAGAGCGTGTTTTGAGGGACATTATTACCTTTGTGAGTTGGCTGGAGTGTCTTCTGGGGTAACGTTACCTCAGTGCCACTTGAAGAACAGAAGGAAGTCAGATGGTCATGTGCATTCCACAGATGTTATCTGCACTGTTCATCTATGGGAAAAAAAATAATTGTGAGTGTTGGCTTGTTTTAGATTTCACATAAACAGACCCCATCTCTGTATCTGGAGGAAAATCTCTGCTGAGTGTTGATGGAAGTGGTAGATAAGCTGTTTGGTGATGGTCAGCAAAGCAGAGCACGAAGTAGGTCAGGCCTGCCTCTTTTAAAGAGAAATAATGACTTCTATGTGTATATAACAGTATTTTAGAGCAACTTGAACAAGCAAGTAATGCACTGCAAGAAAGAGAATAAAGCATGGGATAGACAACCTTACTAACAAATTCCTGAAATCTCTGTTAGGAAGTTAGCTCTTAGGTCTGTATACAGGAACGATGCTGGCACCTTGTATGTTTATTTCAAGCAACATGCCAGAAATTTGCAAAAAGCAGATTGTGCAGTGAAGTTGCAATTCATGTCCCTTGGAATGAAGTGCTTCAGCCTTCATGCGTGGTGGGCAGAGCTGGCTGCAAAAGACCTTTGCATGTAATGGGCAGCTTCTTGGATGCTGGTTTCCAAACTAGTCTCAGTGGGAAGCTGGTGAGTGTATCGTTTCTTTCATAATGAAATAAACTGATCCTCCTTCCTCTTGCTGTTTGACATGCTATTGGGACTGGAAATGGTGAGGCAGCTTCCTCTAGGTCCAGACTGCCAGCAGCTCACCATCCTTTTTGCCATGGGCTCAGTGTGAACTGCTGACCTAGAGATGAGTGTCTGTAGTTCATTACTGACCTCTGACTCATCCAGTCCCTCCAGGCTCCCTTTTTGTTTCTTTTTCCCCTTTATTTATTTATTTTTGCTGGTGGGAAGGAGGGATATATTTGGCTAAAGGAACTCGTGATTTGGGTGAGTCTACAGGACTTGTCACACCATCTGTGCATCAAGAGTGACAAAATGCGGCTCACTGATTCTTGCAGGTGTGGAAAGGAGATGACCTTCACACGTTGTCCTTTCAGCCCAAAGAATTCGTGTTTATATTAAATATAAAAACACATATGAAAACATGTTTGTGTATAAATGTGTACACATGTAGGAACTCTCTGTATGTATCTGTATATAAAAGTATATATATTAATCAACCTCTCAGTATTAAAATATGCAGATGGTAAAAGACAGGGTATTAGAAGCTGTTTACCCTCAGCACTGCCTGCAGTGTAAGTTCTGGCTCTGTTAGCTGCTGTTCCTGCTGGAGACTCAAACATACAGCCACACTGGTGACGTGGGTAGGCTGTGGATGATAAACATTCTTGAAAACAAATAGTAAGAAGTCATAGTTGTTCGCTAATATCTTTTAGT
The DNA here is from genome assembly GCF_016699485.2 of Gallus gallus. NCBI lineage: Eukaryota > Metazoa > Chordata > Aves > Galliformes > Phasianidae > Gallus > Gallus gallus. The sequence continues at coordinate 64,131,338 of NC_052533.1, read as the reverse complement.
GGGGGGGGGGGAACTTTTCTCTTTGGTTGCTTGTTTTGCCTCAGATTCTTCTAAGATGCCTAAAGGAGTTGTATTCTGTGAGTAGCGTTTATTTTTATCATCAGTTCACTTGCTTTTACTGGGAGAGTGGACTAATTTGGAGTGTAGGGTTTTCTTTTCCTGTTGAAAGCTGTAGAAGGTTTAAAAAAAAAAAAAAGCAAAAAAAAAAAAAGCACTATTTTTTGAAGGAACTTGCTAAATATTTCTAAGGCTTCTGTTGCATTTTAGTGGACATCTTATAAGCCAAAAAATAACAGCTGCCCTTGACTTAAAAAAAAAATATTGTGTCACACTTCCTTTAGACTAATAGTTTGAATAACAGCCTGATATTTCCTGACATATGATGGTGTTTTATTGCATAAAGAAGAGTCTGTACTGATCTTGAAGTTTAACTCGTGAGCTAGCAGGTGACATATAAGGAGCTGAAGTGGCAACTTCCTTCATCTTGTTCTGTTGGCAAATATTTTTTCTGCTTAGGAAAGCTCACCTCTGAAGGCTGCAGAAAATGATGTTCAGTCAGCGTTGACAGTCCCAACAGAAAGTTCAAAGGTTCCATCTTAATCGTGGCTTTTATGAGGTTAACAGTTGTCTGCCACAGTTACTTGTAGATACTAAAATTCTTTTGGTTGCAAACAACTCTTACCAGGGCATCTGGCATAAATGGATTTTAACCTCCTCGGAAAGATAGTGTGCACCACCGAGGGAAAAAAAAAATGTAAATGAGAAAAGCTTTTCCATTCCTCTCAAAGAAATGAGTTTGCAAGGGTGGGAGATCTGTAAAGAGGGCAAAGAGGAAGATTCAGTAAATCCAAATTATCACCTGAGCTCACAGCATTGAAGTATCCCTTTGCTTTGATGAAGTTTAAGGGAGTGGCTTAGTTCCGAATTCCTTGAACAAAAAATCAAGAAGATAATCTGGGTACTAACAGCATCAGCATGTGACTCCAATCCAAATGTGGGCTCTGTTTAGCAGAATCACTGGGCATTGCTGGTAACTCCCTAGGGCACAGCATGTTGGCTACAAACAAAGGAAAACCTGAGACTTAAAATCTCTACCTTCTGCTGAATTATCAAACTTATTATAGGCAAGGCTAAAAGAAAAGATAATGTGCAGCCATTTGAGACTGTCTCCTAGGTAGGGGTGTGTATAGAAAGAGTGTGGATGCTCAGAGATCAATGCTTATTGAAACAGCAGGAAACCTTCAGGGAGCAACTTGGCACTCTCCATGTTAAAAGCAATCAGAAATATGAAAGCGATACTCACGGAGTCTCCAGGCAATGAAACGCACATTGTGGACAGTGTGGTCTGAGCACATTCTCTCTTCAAAAAGAAAACATTTTTAATACTGACTCACTTGTGTCAGTAATATTTTCATCTCCCCATTCCTTCCACCCTTTCGTAAGGTTAAAAAAAAAAATAGTGCCTGGAAACTAAGCTTTTGTTTTATAACCAAACCACGGCTCGCAGCCGCATTTTGTCGTAGCACAAACTGCTGGAGATGCCAGTGGGATGTTGTGGGGAGATGAATGAAACCTTCAGGATAGGTCAGCTGTTGGTTGTGTGGATTTCTGACTGCGGAGCGGAGATGAGCGTGGCAGTGCTGGGGTGGCCTCTGGTTTACTCTGAGCGGGGTGGCTTTGGGGATCGAGATGGACTGTGGCCTGTTTGAAAGCTGGGGTGGGATTTTTTCTTCCTATTTTTCTTCTATTGGTATGTGTAGAAAGTGGAGAGATGACCCGAAACATCGGTTTAGGAGCACAAGTGGAGTTGGTTTTCCAATGCTTGTCCCTCCTGGGCTAAGCACAGGCTTGTTTCTGAGGTGAAGAACTGGTTTTGTGGAAGACCAGCAAAGCCCTCTGTGACTTCCAATAGCTTTTGGGATTGGATTGCTATGTGAGACCTTTGCAAGGGAAAGGAGGAAATTAGTTTGTCTCTGGAAACAGATCATTAATTTTTTCTCCTTTCTCGATGTTTCCTCGCTCTCACCCAGCGAGGTGTCAGGTCAGGAGCAGGGAGGGAAGGCAGTCTGTGGCTGATCAAAGATGTTAGTCCTCAGATTGGATCATCAGTGTGTTTTCAAGTGTAAATATCCTGTTAATGCAGACCTCGCAACACTCCCCCACTGTCTAAACAACCGATCTATGAAAAACACAGAGGCCTGTGCTAGTGATCAAAGGCAGATACCATACCTTAATGGCCAGCATTTATTAAACAGTTTCATTTGCACCTGGAATGAAATATGAGAACTTGAGAAAGATTCCTTCAATGTGATGAGACACATGTGGACATCAGGGTGCCCTCCCCAGCCACTGTCTGAAGAGAACATTCTTCTGCTGAGTACAGCTCCGGAAGGGTTAAGGCTGTCATCACTTTTTAGCTGCCAGTTACAGCGGTAATAAAGTCTTCCTCTTTGCAACAGGATATTTATACAAATAGGATCCGAGCTTCTAATCTAAAGGGCAAAATGATTTGCCGGCAGTGTTTATAGCTTAAAAAATAAATAACTGTCCTCAACTGGATTTTGGACTGGGTTGTGTAACACAGATGACAAAGCCAGCATCAATCTGTTTCAAGTTAGGGTCAGGTTTGTATACAGTGTGCATATATTTGTATATGATAGAGCTGTTTCCATGATGCTATAGAGAAGTGTCTGTCAGCATTTCAGTTCAACTCCCACCGTGTGTATGCAATTTGTTGTGTTGTCGGGTGGTTGTTTTTAGTAGTTTAAAAGTCAAAGTTATTCTGGATGTGACTTAACAGTTCCATAACCAGATGGCTTTTTCTACTAAAACTAAAGAATGCTACGTAAGTGCCTTGTTTCTCTTACATACTACCCGTTTACGCTCTCCTCCATGGCTCAGAAATGCTGAGGTGTAGTACTCTTAACCGTCTCTACAACTAGAATGTCCCTCTAGTGTCCTTAAATCACAGTCAAGGAAATAAGAAATATGTGTCCTATTCATCTGATAGGGGGTGATTTCTTTCTTTTCACTGTTGTTGTGGGTCGAATGTTCATTCCCGAGAGCTGTGAAGCTCACAACCTGGATGTGAGGAAACACCTTTGCACTCATATCAGTGCTGGCTTTGCTGGGATTTATCACAGACCTGTAGGCTGAGCTTTCCCCAGTCTTGGGCTGGGGGAGCCACATCCAGCAGCCAGCTCAAGGTTTCTCACCTCTTTGCCAGGTGCAGCCTTAAAAACCCTCTGCTCTTCCAGTGAGTCTACAGGAGTTATCCCCACGCCCCTGCAGACTTTACCTGCAGGGGCAATTGTAGTGACACAGGACAGCCTTTTCAGCACCTGGGAGCTTTTATCAGACAAAGCAGCGGTGGTATGAGCAGTGTGAAGCTCAGCTGACCTTCCTGTCCCTTCAAATGCGTTCCTGCACTCCATTCTCTGCTTTTCCCTTCAAATCAGTACCCAGTCGCTGGCCTCCTATTTAGTCTTGGAAGTAGCTTCATTTGCAGGCTAGAATCATCTAATATTTTCTTTCTCATTTCTAAAAACTTCTTATAGGATGGGCAAATCCTTTCACCTGGCCCAGAGGTGGCATAGCTTCTTCAAGTCAGTTAAACAGTCTTTCTTCTTTTCCCTAAAATGATAGAGACTGCCTTTGCTTTCCATGACAGCTTGTTGCAGGTGCAGGCATTTCCTTGCCTGAAGCTCTGTGCTTGATGGATGAGATTTTCTATGGTGCTTTTCAATCTCTGGAGTAATGGTCATTTAAACATACAAAGTTGTTAGGACTTTATATAGCATCTGTTGGCAAAACCTCACACTGTATGAGCTTCACATACAATATGTTCTATAAGTAATAACATTTTTTAAGAATTCACAGACTTGCATCTTTTGAAAGATGGTGGATCTACAGTTCTGAAAGGGCTGTGATTTCCAGGTTTTATTCTACTTACAGCTCCATTCAACTCTGAGATCTGTAAGAGTGCAGTTATTTGTCGCTAGTTGATAAGAGCAAATAATCTGTGTATTCTGCTATGTGCAGAATCATTTTTATAGAGAGCCAGTGTCTGTTCAAACTAGAGACTCAGATCCAGAGGGACTCAAAAGAAAAGAGTATTTACTAAGTGTGTTAATTAAAATGTAAATCCCATGCATTTCTGCTCAGAATTCCCTTTTGAGAAACTGCTGTTAGGCAGTCTAGACTATTATGTCAACTCGTCTTTGAAGAAAAGTAAACAAAAAGGTTCAGATGAGGAAAGTTTTAGAGATTTAGAGTAATTAATGCTTTGGTAAATGGCTGTTGATGCGTAACAATCCTTTAAACACCTGGGTAATTGCGAGCTTTGAAGTTGGGCCAAAAATGTTGTTCTGAGCTCTGTAATTAAAATAAGAGACCTTTAACTTGGTCATTTTGAAGGTGAGAGTTCTGTTTATTCTCACTGTCTCCCTGGTAAAACTCCTGCCTTCTCAGGGAAAAAAGGCCAGGGAGGGTGGGAAAGTAAAAAAAAAAATTAGCTCAACGTATGCAACTTTATATTTAGCTTTTTATAGCTTTGGTGTTTTTGGTGTAGCAAAGTTCCATGCTGTAATGTGTAGCCCAAACAGAGAAATTACTTTAATGGGAATGTTTCACAATATATATTTAATAATAATATATATATATATCACTATAATTACTTAGATTAATCACTTGACCTGGTTACTAATTTGACTAAATTCTAATCTAATTAGTGTTCAATTAAAGAGAATTAACACCCAGAGACATTTTTTTTTTGAAAGGTTTACACAGAGGTTTCAGTTAACAAAATATTTTTCTTATGGGGGGGAGGAAAGCACTGAAATTAAATGCAAGCTGTTTCTCCTGTAAAAGCCCCGAGTGCATGGTTGGGATGCCGGTTTTAAGAATAGTAGCTATATTTGATATTTATATCTGACAAATCATATTACTCTCCGTGGACACTGTAGCTAAATCCTGCCTTCTGAATCACACAGGCTCCATTTCTCTGGTAAACTGTGTACTTCTTTCTGTTTATTGCAGCCACTTGTGATTGCTTTGTTGACCTTAGCTTCTCAGGCCTCCTCCAGTGTCTTCTGAAGGCCATGGAAAGACATCCATTTCTTTCCTAGGACTTGAGACAATATTTTGGGCCCTGGTCCTGAACAGAGAGATCCAAATTTGAGTTAGGAATCCCTAGCTTGCTTCTTCCTCTGTGGAGACCGCATTGCAGCTTGTCAGTACTTGAAGGGATTGCAGGAGGGGGATTGACTTAATGGCTTTAAACTAAAAGAGAGGAAATTGGGTGAGATGATAGGAAGAAATTATTTACCCAGAGCATGGTGAAGCGCTGGCACAGCTGCCCAGAGAAGCTGTGGTGCCCCATGCCTGGAGGCTCAAGGCCAGGTTGGATGGGGCTGTGGGCAGCCTGAGCTGGTGGGGGGCAGCCCTGCCCATGGCACTGGGTTGAGACTGGGTGGCCTTTAAGGTCCCTCCCAACCTAAGCTGTTCTATGGTTAATGTCCTGTCTTGTCTCGGGAAGGTTTTTCAGCTCCTTGACTTAGTTCCTTTTGTTTCTCTTTAATAATACATATTATGCCTGCAGCACTCTCATCGTGGAAGTCGTTCATTAAACCTATCCAGATGGTTAGGCAGACTGAAAATGTGAGACTGTCGAACACTATAGTAACAGTAAGAAGTAACAATAGTTGCCTAAAATCCCTGAGGCAGGCTTAGGCAGAGATGATTTACCTTCTTGTCCACTCTTAAGATTTCACCTTGAATATGGACTTGTATTTGCTTGTGTACAGTACTCTTCAACATGGTGTCTGCGTTCTTCCAAAACCATTTCCTTCTTGACCTAGCTGTAAGGGGAAGTCTGTGGCATTGTTTAGTTCAGACTGAAGAAGCTGATACATATACCATTGAGGGCAAACCGTCTCCACTAGTTATAGTTGCCAGTTTCAGATGTTGTTTTTCCTTTATCCAGCAACATCCTTCACTTGCAGGAGACCCCTGCTTGTCTGCTGTGTGTGGGCTCCAACTTTTTAACTGGTAAGGTCAGAGAGTATGGACTCAGTAAACAAACACAGAGAATGAAAATGGTCACTGCCATAGTCAGCCTACAGACCAGAATCAGGAATGGGAGTAAGGCTACTCAGCAGACACTTCCTTCTTTTGCAGTCCTAATAGCAGAGGATTGGAATAAAAATGTTCTCTGTGGTCTTTAGAAAGCAGAATTTGAAGAAAAAAAACAGAAAAAAAAAAAGAAAGAAAAGAAGACGATGAGCAAACACAGTTAGGTGGCTGCATTTCCATGTGAATGTATTAGGAACAAGATGAGGAGTGTGGGATTCACATCACTGAAGCCTGTTTCTGTGTTGGCAGCTATGTTGCCACAAATGGCAGCAGTTGCAGGTTGTTCCCCCATGTGAGCCATCCCTACAGGAAGGTTCCAGTGGTTTCCCACATAATTCTAGAAGCAGAGGATTGCCAAGTCACAATGTTTTGTAGCCTGGTGAGGTTCAAGTGACAAGCATTAACTGAAAACAGACTTAAGCAGAAAATATGAGCGTGTTATATGCTAATGTCTATCTGGTATGCGTGGTATCTGCAGTACCTGAATCTGCATGGCTTCATCCAGCCAAGCAGGGCAAAAGCCAGCTGAATGGAGGAACTGACTAAAAAACAGTCCTGTATTAACTCTTTATTTTTAAAAATTGTTAACTGGATTGGAAAGCCCACTTGTCCCTTTTTCTGCATTTAATGAATGAATTTAAATTTGTCCAGAGACAGTGTGAAATAGTTGGCTAAATTGGAGCATTCTCCTTTGGTAGCACTTGGTCAGACAGTGTACTTATCATATTTTTGGAGGACTCTGAGATGGGGGAGACCCAATGGAAGACAAATCAGTAATGATGGAGGAAAAAAAAAAGTGTGCTTTGGTAGAAAGAAGAGTTACATTTAGGCATAACAATTCATTGATGTAAATACACCTTAGGAAGTGACTGGGTACTTTACAGTTCAGCAGCATGAATATAAGGATTATAGTGAATCACAAGGCGATCATGAGTTAACAGCGTGGGTTTTGTGAAAAAGCCAAAATACTATTCTGTGGTATGCGAGTAGAAGTACAGTCTCTGAGACGCATGAAGATTATCCCTCCACTGTGCTCTGGATCAGTCGGATCTTGATCAAAGCTGGGTCTGTAGAACAGCAGTGAGAATAGTCGAGTCTAGAAAACATGACTTGCAAGGAAAGACTGAAGACTTGGTGTTGTTATGAGAAAAGACTTTTGTGTCATGTTAGTTAGAAATTATAGATAGAAAACAAAACAGAAAAGCTTCAAGTGAAGGATATTCACTTTCCTGGAAAGACGGTGGAGTTCTAGAGACTGGAAATCTGGGAGATCAGGTGAGGCAAATATCTCATAGGAGTGACGTGGATGTAGTTGATCAACCTGGTCTAGAGGGAGGTGTCCCTGCCTATAGCAGGGGAATTGGAACTAGTTGGTCTCCCTTCCAACCCAAACCATTCTGTGATTGTGTGTGTGATCCTGTGAATTAAAGTCTAAGCCTCCTCTTTACATTTTTGCAGTTGACTAATTCCATATGCTTGAGTGTTCATGAAGGCCTATACAGGGTTTGCTCTTACAGAGTTCCCAGCAGCTTTGCAGCCAGACCTGTTTGATTTGGGATAGATGTCCCAATCACTCACTGTAGTTGCAGGGGAAGGTCAGAGTCATCCTTGAGCCCTCTTCCCATTAGAGGAGCAGTGGCAAAGACTCCTGTGGGAAAGGCTGCTGAGTCAACCACAGAGTGCGGCTACCAGTGAGGCAGAGGAAGGCCTCCACGTTGTAAAAATAGCCGCACGAGGAGCCCTAATATACTTAAGTGCTTATTTTTCCATGTGTGATGTCATGTAAACCAAGCTGCTGGGCAGTATGACATAGCAGTTGGCCAAAAATAAAATGTAACTCAATCAAAACTTCTTTTCTCTGAAGTTAACCTTTGATGGGTGGAAGGGACAGGTACTCTGTTTTTCCAGTAAGTTATTGTTAGAAAAAAAATTCCATGGGGGCAGAGGCAAGTGAAGATGAGACTGGTGCTTGGTATCTACTTTGTGATGCTGATCCCCATGTTAAGGACAGGAATCGTAACACTCTTATACAGAAAAGTTATGCATGTAAGATGTATGCAGGATTTCTCTGGGTCCTTCATTAGACCTTTCAATTTCATTGAGCTGAATTCTTGTGCTTGCTTGATCCTGCAGAAAAGGCATAGATTTGATAGCACTTGAAGCTGAAGCCCAGGAAGGAGAGCCAGTACCAACATCCTTGGAGCAACCCTCTCTAATCCGTGTTTCTTAAACCATAGCAAAATGTTTTTATGGGGCATATGGTAGTTCATCTTGTTTCAGTTTTTGATGCTTGGCGTATTACTTGATTTTTTTAATTTTTATTTTTGTCAATTGTGGTTGATCTGCTTTGTGGAAGTTGGGCTGAAACCACTAAAACCCTTTCAAAAAAGTCATTGAATGCCTGGAAGTGCTGGTAATTTGACTGCTATCCTGCCAGGGCTAGAATTACTCTCTTCAGGAAGAAGAGTGGCTTATGAATCTCTTGCTGATGGAGAAACGCCCAGACCTAAGGACTGAGATTCCTTTCCTCTAGCCTAGAAAACAGTGGAAAAAACTTTGCAATCTTGTTTCACATGCAGAAGCATGTGTACGGTGTGGAAGAACTCTGGATACAAACAGGCAGAGTTTGGGGGTTGTTTTTTAATAGCTGTAAATATTGCTTTTAACGATTTTATCTTTTGTTTTCCCCAGCACTATAACAGCAGAAGCTAGGGGAGAAAAACCCAGATATCACTATCTTGTCATTTCTCTGCAGAGCCTCTGACCTGTTTCTGCTGGATACGCGGGCGGTATGGGCTTCGGAGGAGGGCTGGTTGGAGTTTGATGTCACTGCCACCAGTAACATGTGGGTGATGAATCCTCAGCACAACATGGGACTCCAGCTGAGCGTGGTGACCCATGACGGTAGGTTATAGATCAGTTAATGCGAGTTCATCTCACAAGCCTTCTGGATGCTGCCTGGAAGTGGTGTTAAAGGCATCCAGTTGTAATGTTGGGAATGAGCAACCAGCTGAAGCGATAGCATTTCACAGAAAATTTGAAAGGTGGAAAAGGAGAGAAGGGTCTGCAAGGGAATATGAAATTGGATTTTGGAGGATAAGCAGTGGGGACAGAGAATGTCTAGGTGAGCACAAGGTGACAAAAAAAGACAACAACATCTTATCTCTATTAGGAATAAGCCTCTAACTATATGTTTTCTTTTTATTACTTCATCTTAGAGTTTGGTATGCTTGTGGGGTCAAATGAGACCAGAAGGACTGTCCACTCTATTCCCTAAGGAAATGTTAGTGCCTCCCCACATGTGCTGAGTGCCCGTTCCTGTGCTCTGACCAATACACCTTGTTTCTTTGCCCTCTGCTTTCCTCGAAGATCTCCTAAAGCCATCTCTGCTCCTTGTGTTTCACCAGCAGCTGAACTAGTGTCCTAAGACATCCAGGCTTTGTGTTTTATGTCTTTCTCTATACCTATTTAAGGCCTAAAATGGAGCAGAGGTACCATAGGAGTCTGAAGAGCTGAGTGCCACAATGGAGCCTCTTGTCTCGGATGGACAGGTTGCTGTTGTAAAAATGTCAATAGGTTATAGTGGCAGAAGGGAAGCAATAAAAGAGAAACAGCATGATCAAGAAGAGAGGAAATAGTGTTTCTGGGGATGCCACAGCTTTGGAAATAGCAATCCAACTGCACAATTTCTCTAACTCTCACTTTCCTGTTCAACTTGAAGGTTTCAGTGTAAATCCTAGAGAAGCAGGCCTTATAGGGCGAGATGGCCCTTACGACAAGCAGCCTTTCATGGTGGCGTTCTTCAAAGTGAGCGAAGTCCACGTGCGGACTACGAGGTCAGCGGCAAGCAGGCGCAGGCAGCAAAATCGAAACCGCTCCACTCAGGCTCAGGATGTTTCCAGGGTGTCAACTGTCACAGGTAATCATGAAAAGCCCTTTCTGGCTGGGAACTGGGGTCGCCTCTTGGGATGTTTTTTTTTGCATTGATGTACAAAAGCAAGAAAGGGGATCTGAAGTGGGATGCTGCTCTTTGGGCGTGCAGGTTGCATCTGCAATAGAACGGGAGAAGGAATATCACATAAGAATACTTACAGGAGTCCTGAAACCTAGGCTGGAGTGCAGACCATTCTGTGAAATTACAGACATTGATTTCAGTTTTTGCCTAGAATCACACCGTGTGAAATGCCAAATTTACAAGGCTCCATCTTGGTATACACTGGGATCTATCATACTGCACATAGGCATTTCTAGGAGGATCTTTTGGTTTTCTTTGGAAAAGCTGGTAGAACAGCGCAAGATTTCTTTTTTCCCCCCAGTGGGAACAGCCGTGTAAATGGTAATGTATGTTTCCATGTGTGCAATCAGACTTGCTTGTTTGCTGTGGAAAGTTTGCACATTGCAGGTGTTGTACAACAACCTTAGGAGTGCTGATGTGTGATGGTGGGACAACTCTGAAATTCTGACAGAAACTGAGAAAGTCCTGCCGTGTACGTCTTGTCTGCTTTCCAGCTGCTCTGCCTTATATCACGGCGCTGCAGTCCTTCATTCATTGCGTACCTTCTTTCCTCTCAAACATTTCAGCCCATTCCAAGCTACTTGATTAATTTGCCTATGCTGCCCCCTTCTTTTCCGATAGCAGCCCTGCTGTTCCAGTGCCTATAAATGACCATACCCCCAGGAACAGAGGTGATTGCCTTTTGTCAGTGTATCCCAGCGTATCTCATGGGGGAGATGAGCCGGTGTGGCCAAAACTGCAGTTAGAATCCATTGGTTGCCTTCTTGCTTGGGCAATGCTTGGGCAGTGGGCAGGCTGCACCCATGGTGGCACTGCACATGCTGACAGGGTGCAGGTATGGCTGGCATCAGTTCTGTGCTGGAGGCTTTGTCCTCTGGGGCTGGCAGGAGAGCTGGAGAGAGCGCACTGGGAGGAGACACAGGGAGGCAGCATCCATCTGCCACGCCATCCTGTTGCACTTTTTTGGGGTCTGGTGGCTGAGCAACCTCCCTGCCCAGAGCATGGGCACTGTTTATCCATATAGGCACTCATTTCAGAGTCAGGATAGGCTCCAGCTTCTCCTCCTTAGCACTGTAAGCTTTGCAGTGCTAAAAACAAGTTTTATGTACTATTAAATTAAAAGATATAGCTCAAAGCTCCAGAGGGAAAATATATATTGGGCCAGAGGGCCATTTTTACACTGCTGCCTTCTTTACTACACCAGGCATCAGATTATAAAAGTATAAAAAGACAAAAAGGGAAAAAATGTAGCTGGCTGTTCTGTGGTCTCAAGTGCTTTTTTGAGCTCTCATAGCTCAAAGACAGCTTTAATTTAAAACTTGGAATTTGGCAGTTCAGTCATCAACAAGGTATAGTTGAGCCTCTGTGGATTTCAGGCGGGGAAAAGGAGGGGAATTTAAAGTTAAGATGTATGTTTGTTTGGTTTCTGTGTTTAGAAAAGAGAGACTGTGTCAGCTTATTTTCCTTTCTAAGTGTGACACTCTCAGAGTCTGTTCTCCTTAAGAAGTGGTTGATTTAATAGCTTGGGAGGCACCGGGCATCCCGAGCAGGGATGACTCCATGAACTAATGTGCATTTTCAGCATTGATGAGATGACAGGAAATTTTTATTTTCTCTTTTAGTCGAGTGGGTTCCCGTGTCCATGCTCCACTGACGTACAGCAGGGCTGGGGAAGCATTTGCCATGGGACAAAGCAGGATGCAGGTCCAGAGGTTACCCTGACAGTCATTTCACTCCTGGGGGTGTCCAGATGCATTAGGATCCAATGCAGGCACGGTACCATGCATGGTCCTGGCCTGCACATCTTCCTCTTTCCTTGTATCTTGCATCTCATCCGGTTTTTGGTGCACGCTTGTCCTTCAGCATGGATTGATACCACCTATCAGGGCTTGAAGGCAGTTTCTCTCCTGGAAAGCCTAGCAGCTAGCTGGAGCTGGTGATTTTTTTTTAAATGGATCGAACCTTCCTTACCATAGTGAACACTTGGTTTGTTGGTTGGGTTTTTCTTTTTTGCTTCAATCCAAAAGTGAACCCCTTTTCCAAATGATGCTGTAATTTGGGTTATGGTAGTATTAAAAAAAAAAAAAAAAAAGCCCTAAAATGATCTAAAAATGGAAAGAATTCCAAGTCTCACTGTTAGGAGCTCTTGAAGTGTACTGCTGGATTTGGCACTGGATCTGGTGAGCCAGGGATTGTGCAAAGGCACGCTGCTGCCTGCAGGGTTGGGACCCTGCTGTGTCCCCTGTGATGTGCAGTTCTTGTCCTGCAGTCAGTACCAAGCACTTAGAAGCTAAGGTTATGACTGTGGCGTAAGAATCCAAATAGTCTGTAGTTTTTCGCCAAGAACGCTTATTTCCCTGAATTGCAAACACATAGTTACAACTGGAACCGGCTTATATAAAGCAGAACTGAGTAACCCCCATGGCTATGAACTGCTTTGACATCGAGTCCTGCGTCAATGCATTCCTGGATCTGAGCTCTGCTCATCTGCAGAAGGAGAATGAGCAGGATAAAAGAAATAGTGGTTTTGGTTGTTGAGGCAGAAAATCATGCATCAGTTCAGGCCCGGGACATGGAGGTGCGAGTTGGCTGGGAGGAGAGTGCAGGTGTGTCTCTGTTTCTTGTGAGGTCTGGAGGCCATTGCCCAACCATTTTTGCAGTGGGCTCAGCCCATGGCCCCAGGCTCTGGGCTGACCATGTTGTTACCAGAAGAGCTGGAGAATCTTCAACCCAAGAGGCAGCAGCCCTTGAGTGTTAAAGCATTGCTGCTGCATGGTCAACTCCTCCATGACTGATTTTGAGTGGTTCTGTGTGGAGCCAGGAGTCGAACTCAGTGGTCCTTGTGGGTCCCTTCCAATTCAGGATGCTCTATGATTCATGGACCACTCCCTTCTTGGGTTCTTCTCTTCAGTCTCAGAGACTCCAGGGCGAATAATATGAGGTGCTCCATCAAAGCAGAGAGGCCCTCAAGGCAGCACTTCCATGCAAAGATTCATACGCTGTGTGGCACTCCAGGCAGGTTACCCTGTGCATGTGGGAGCTCAATGCCACAAAGGGCAGAGCATGCAAAAACTAAAGGTAAATAAGGCCAAATGATCCCACAGTGGCAGGGATGTTGTTCATACATGTTGTCTTGCAACAGATCTTCCATTTAGTGGAGCACTTGGGTGCAGCATAGCCAGCCCTCCTATGTGCGCTGCCACATGCATGTCCTCTCCAGCCTGACATCTCCCCTTGTTCCCCCACAGCAGTCCGCTTTCATGTGAAGTGGGCTGTTGTTATCCACACGATCAGTTTACACTGGCTTCATCCGGACTGATCACCGAAGTCAAACACCAAGAAGGGGCTGGCCTCGGAGACCTCTGTCAGAGCTATTTTGGACCACAGAGGCGATTAATTACCCTGTGGAATTTGGTAAACTGGCACCTTGGGAGCAGCGAGGGTATTCTCAGGCAGCTCAGTCTCAGTAAATATTTATATCTTCTTTGCCAGCACTTAACGTGGGAGAGGTTGTAGGAAATCTGAGGTTGGTGTGTACCTATCAGTAGGAGGAAGATCATTAGGGTCAGACTATTCCTTCTCCTCTTTCAGTGATGCAAATGCCAGTGTCCAGCCTTAAGAGAAACATCTGTGCTGGCACAGGGGTGGGCTTGCATCGTGGTGTGACCTCACTGAGGGCAGGCACAACAGAGAAGAGCCACCCTAGTTCTGCTGCTGGGACTGTCCTGCCCTATAAAAAGCCTCGAGACTAATTTTAGGTGCAGAAAAAGAGGTTTATGGTTGTTTTCTTTGTTGTTGCTGATTTTTTTTTCAGTCTTGCAGCCTCTTGCGAGTGCCAGGCTGGTGTTCCCAACCAGAAAATACACTAAATCTACAATGAGTCCATAGGAACTCTGTAGCAGCTCTGTGAACTCTCAGAGGTTGTGGATGTCTCTGGCACTGAGCATGGCAATTTGGGCTAAAACAGTTGAGCACACTGGCCTGGGGCAGCTGACACTGCTTTCTAGAGACTGGGGATAATGTGTCATGGAGGCAGGTTCACTAGTTCAGTGAGCTTGAGCTCTTGATCAAAAACTCTTTTCTGACTCATAATTACGTGGCTGAAGGGCATGTGCCAAGCCCCAAACCGTCAGGAATGGATCATTATGTGTGATGATATCCACCTGGGATGGACAGTAGTTGGTGTGCAATGAAGGGTGTGACTTTGGTGACATTCACGATTTTTTAGGGCCAGTTTCACACAGTGTGAGAACAGACTCATAGCATGTTCTGTTTGTTAAGCAGTAATTTTTTCCTCTGTTTTCTTAAACTTCTGATTGCTCACAGTGTTCCTTCCCACTCCTGTTTTCTCTACTTCCCTCACCTTCTCCCCTTTCCCATAGGTAATTGGGGTAACTCATGTTTGGGAAATACTGTAGTTCTGCCTCCTTGGTTAGGAGTGCAATCATAGAATCATTAAGGTTGGAAAAGACCACTAAGATCATGTAATCCAACCCATCCCCACCATGCCCACAAACCACGTCTCTCAGTGCCACGTCTAAATGTTTCTTGGACACCTCCAGGGACAGTGACTCCACATCCTCCCTGGGCAGGCTGTTCCAGTGTCTCACCACTCTTTCTGAGAATAATTTTTCCTAACATCCAACCTGAACCTCCCCTGGTATGACGTAAGACCATTCCCTCTCGTCCTATTGCTTTTACCTGAGAGAAGAAGCTGACTCCCACTTCACTGCAACCCTCCCTTCAGGAAGTTGTTGAGAGTGATAAGGTCTCCCCTGAGCCTCCTCTTCTCCTTAAGTGTTACCTACCAAATTGCATGTTTCCCATAGAACAATTAAGTCGTGTTTTCAGGTACTAACCTTTGACCACGAAAAGTATCTTCTCATTTTTTCCCCCTCGTTATGACCAAATCCTTTAGAAACATCTCGTGATAGGAATTTCAAGGACCAAAAAGCTTCTTTAAGAACAAAACAAGCAAACAAACAAAAAAAACCAACCCAAGCGACAAAACAAACCAACCCACACCCTAGTTACGGCTTGGTAGGTCTGGTTTGCAAATGGAAAGGTTGAACAGGAAAAGTCTGAGCTACTGGGCATGGCTGAAATAGCACATGTTTATGCTGCAGCAGCCTGAGAGCCGGCTCTGCTCACCTGGTTACGTTTGTGATTGAAGCAAAGCTATTGAAAGCCTGAAATGCAATCCCAAATGTTTAAAACCCAAACTGCTTCTAAAAACAGCTCCCTAATCTGTGGTGGTTTGGAGGCTGGGTTTGTTTTGAGGTGTGGGTCTTTTTTCAGACCTCGGTGTTAACTGTACCCAGCTGTGGTGCTGGGCTGCCCTTAATGTCAGTTGGATGTGCTTTTAGTATTATAGTTTTCTTTTGAATAAATATTTGCATTTGTAGTTCCCCAACTTAGGGTGGGGGGTGGGGGGAGGGAGAAGAAAAAGAAAGGCTTATTCAGAGCCAAGGAAAAAGTCACTAAAAATATTTTTCTATCCCAGCTGCCACGTTTGTGGAAAGCTGCGCTGGGACCGTGCCCTTTCACGCAGCGTTAGGGGCACTGGGGGCTGCTTGGCCGAAACGAGGCCTTGGCATCCGCATGTGGCATCCGCCCTTGTATGGCAGTGTGCCGGGCCGCAGGCAGAGTGTGCAACAGGAGTGTAGGCCCCATCGGTGGAGAGCTGGGAGGCCAGGCCCGGCCCCAGGCCCTGCTTGGGGGACAAGCATGTTGGTGTCCCCATCCATGCTCAAGGCTGGCTCTTCTGTTTTCGGCCACAGGTGTTGTGTTTTCTTCACCTTGCCGTGAGCTCTTGGGCATGGCTGCTGGGCCATGCGGCCCAGCTGGATTTGGGCAGCCACAGGGAAGTGAAAGGCCCCTCTGTCACAGCATGAGTCCTCCCTTCGCCATGGTCCCAGGTACTCGTGCATGGAACCGCCTCACTTTCCAAATATAGAGAGGAAATTCCATTTGCAGTCAAAAGCTGCATTTTGTAGGCATGTCAGAGCAACTGCTGCATGGTCAGAACTTCACCATGTGCTACGGCAAGGGTCGGAGCTGGGCACCCCATGCTCCTCTGTGCAGTGGTGGCAGCACAGAGCAAGTTAATGGTGTGAGCTCGTCAACTCTTGTGTCATTTGCAGTTCAACGTGTTGTGGTGGGCTGTGAGAAGTTTTGCCAAGTATGGTTAATGCAGATCTGAGAGGCACCTCTGTGCAACATGGAGCCACCAATTGGGCAGGCTTGGGGAAAGGCACATGGCTTTTTTGACTGCAAGACATCAGAGCTGTGCAAGGACTTCTGCTAACCATCACAGGGCAACAAGGATCCTCTGAGGGCTTATGATACCTTCAGGAACTGTGTGTGTTGTGAATGTACCCTGGGGAAGCGTGCATTGGAAACACGAGCAGCAGCAGGGATGTGGCACGTGCTGGGTGATGGAGCAGAGATTTATTTTTAAGAAATGATTTAAGCAGAGGTGTTTTACGAGCACCGCTTGTCAGGTTTTTAGGGGAGGTTGAAGGAGTTCTAAGCCAGTCACTGTTACGCGGGTGCCACCATTCCCATAGGTATCTTAAAAATCTCAGCCCTGCTTTGGCTGTCCGTCAGCACTCTTCTCTGCAGTGCGCACATCTGCCCAGCTGTGTGCTCCAGTGATCCTCTGCCTCTTTAACTTTCTAAATCCCTGTTTTGTTCTTTTTTATCCTAACAGATTACAACAGCAGTGACTTAAAAACCGCGTGCAGAAAGCATGAACTTTACGTTAGCTTCCAAGACTTGGGATGGCAGGTGTGTGATGTTTCTCACTGGGTAAACTAGACATTTTGTTATGAAATGTTAGCTAAACAGTGTCACGGCAATTCCACTCGAGGCTGCCATTATGCTTTAAAATGTCCCTTGTGCCTCCCTGCTAAAACCAGCCACGGGGAAGGGCAAATAAATATTGATAGTTGTGACATTTGACAGAATCCAGAGGAAGCGTGATACTTTATGGGATACAGATATACAGCCATCCTCTGTCACTCATGGGAGTCACAGCTTGTATCTGCATACCTCTAATGATAAGGAAAAATAAATGGTTTAAGTACCAGTTTTAACAAAATCTAGTTTTCCTAGTCATCAGCCCAATATTAACCTTCCCCTTGTGTTAAAATCCCTAACCAGTGCCCCCAGAGGGTAGAACTGGCTGCAGTGGGTGGACCAAAGATTGGTTTCAGTTGCAACACTACAAGGCTAGGGGGGGGTGTCTCAGGCAAGCTATTTAGGGCCCCAGCTCTAGTGCATTAAATGTCACATTTCAGTGAATCTCCTCCTCTTCTTGTTTTAATTCAGCACCTTTTTGTGTGCAGAGCTTGCAAAACCTTGCCCCCCCCCCCCCCCCCCCCCCCCCCAACCTTTGCAGTGCTTCCTTTATACAGCACTAAACCACAAATGTATTTACATAATCAGTGCTTGCCTGTGTATCAGGAGAGCCACTGCTTTCAAAGAGCAGCTTGCTTAACCAGCAGCAAATTATGGGTGAATGAGTATGTCAAATGACGGGGTAGTTTTGGTGTGCCCAGGAATCCTTGTGTCAGCAATCACACCACAAGCTTAGTTAGAAAGCTGTGGCAACAGTTGCTGGCTGCTTAGTTACTGCTGTGGCAAAATTCATGCTAACCCAGATGTGTGTTGACACCTCAAGCCAAGGGAAGAGAAGTGTCTCCTGATAATTGGTGATGATGACTTTAAAAACACCTTTCTGCACTGTTAACACAAGGACCATTTTTTTGGTTTTAATTTACTTTTGGCTCTTTCGTAGCAGCAGGAGAAAAGCTGTAATTTTCTTGGCGTTGTCCCTATGGGGAAACATCACTTTTTTTTTCCATGGCATTGTGTTCCTTGCTGGGAGAGCTTTGCCACCTGCAGCTCAAGGAGGCCGTTCTTCCCCACGTGTAGAGAAGTTAGACAGAGGAAACTTCCTCCAGTGGCCCTACTGGTAGTTCAGCCAGAGGACCTAACCTGCAGGAAACACTGGAGCCTGAAGGCATCCAAACCACACTCCTCACAAAGTGCCACAGCAGCAGTTTTGGAAATAAGACTGTTTTCATTTGTGGCAGCGAAGTGTGTAGCAATGCACCATTCTTTGGACACGAACATCAGTGTCCATGGAAAAGTCACAGCTTACAAAAAAAACCCCAAAACTTTCAGTGAAAACACATTTTCCCCCCTCAAGAAAAAGTTAGTGGAAAATTTTCAGCTGGTCTTAATTGGGTGCAGTTGTCTGTAGAAGCTGGCAATTTTTTAATGTAAATCACGTTCCATTTGTTTCCTAAAAAGGACTGGATAATCGCTCCAAAGGGCTACGCAGCCAACTACTGTGATGGGGAGTGCTCCTTTCCACTCAATGCACATATGAACGCAACCAACCACGCCATCGTCCAAACTCTGGTACGTAAGTCTCCAGCAAGACCTGTGCTAAAGCCATAGGTGAGTTTGTGAGTGAGTTACCATCGTATCAATTATGTTTTCTTTTCGACAACAGGTTCATCTTATGAATCCTGATTACGTTCCCAAACCATGCTGTGCACCTACCAAACTAAATGCCATATCAGTTCTTTATTTCGATGATAATTCTAATGTAATCTTGAAGAAATACAGGAATATGGTAGTAAGAGCCTGTGGATGTCACTGACAAAGTCTTCACGTGGACTCTGTGGTTCTACCATGAACTTCCATGCTACCTTCCATACTTTCATGAACTACCTGACATTGGGAAAAAAAAAAATAAGGTTGATGATTCACCTTTCAAATCACCATTTATGTGCCTTGTGTGAGGAAAGGGCTTGTGGAACCACACGCTGTGGCATGAGCAAAGAGCTGGAATTCTTAAAATGCGACCCTATGCTGCAGTGGCCGCTCAGCTCTGCAGCGCCGGAGCTCGCAAAGCAGCAATATGCCTGCACACGTGCTTACTTGGCTGGGATGGTCTTAATCTCACCTAGCAGCTTGGCCTTATCAGTTGCTTGGATGTGTGCTACAGTTTAAGCAGATGGACATCCAACACCTGAAACCAGTGGGGTTTTTGAGGGGAGAGGGTTGCTACAGAAAGCAGTTACTACATCAGACTTAGAATATACCATGTGTACAATAGTAATATGAAATTTCTAAGGGTAGGAATTGCCTTTTGCCTATAAAGACCAGCTGTTACACCTCTCCTGTTTGTTTCCTCTGAAACCTGTCATGATAGTACGCATCTTAAATTGTGCCAAAGCAAATCTTTTGGGTCCCTTGGTCTACGAGCACAGTTTAAATCTGATGCTGCAAGTGTAAGATGGCTTGGCTGCACCCTGTGTTAGAAATGTTAGACTAGCATGAACTTGGACCGTGGCTGGTCTTTCCTGGTCAGCGTTTAACTGTGAGTAGCGTAACTTCACCTACTTGTTCTTACACGACTTCCTTCCACTCCCTGAGTGGAGCTGCCTCATCTTACTACCACTTGCCCAGGAAGGAAGTCTGGACACTTCTCCAGCTGTAACTCAGACGTAAAAGTTTAGGGGCCATTCGTTCTCTAGTTGGACAATTTATTTACAGGAAGACAAAAGGTCAGCAACTTACTTATTCAAATATTTGGCCAGCCTTTCCCCTTCAACTCACGCAACTAACTAACTGGTATAAAGGATACATTCATACAGTAGCCACGGTTTGTCTAGCAGAAGCTAACAGCAAATTGTTTCGATCAATATTAAACTTGTATTAAATGCACTTACCTCTGATTCTTGCATTTAAAAGGCTTCTTGTAAATACAAGCTATAATTTATTGCACTTTTCACTGTATATTCATTGTGCTGTATCATTTATAGAAAGACTGCTTTTTAAAAAAGTTTTTATTTAGAAAAATCTCAGTGTAAACAATTGTATCACTTCGATTTTATACAAGAAACTCATGAGATTGTGCTTCACTAGAAAGTTGTTAAAAACATGATAATAAAGGCTTCCTTTAAGGCAGAAGTATGTACATTGATCTAACACATCTGCCAGTACAACACTTAGCTTCCACTGTGGATTTTTCACCCTTGCACATTTTTAGATTGAACAGAACCAAAAGGTTCTTGACAGACAGTGAAGTCCCAGGAGCTATCCACTGATTTCCAAGTTCATTACTGTTTTGCTTTTTTTAAAAATGAAAACAAACCTACTCCATATGATGGATAAAATCAGCATTTTGACAGATTAGTCAAATTAGCCTGTAGTCCGTCATACTTATTCCATGAGTTTCTGTGCACACACGGGATGGCAGAATTCAGTCCTTGGTTTGCTGCTGTCATTGTACTGTGACAGTACCTGCAGTGTACATTCTTTGGCTTTCAACTGTCAAACATGGAGCATCTTGTGCACCAAAGAATAGATCCGTATCATAATCCAAGGCAACACGGAGTGCATGGGCCTAACATTCAAACTTAGCGACACTTACTTACTCACACCTGGAAAAAAGGTTAAGGCTCAGGAAGAGTTGGGAACTATTTTAGACTACTGTTGAACAGCAGAGTGGAAAAATTACTTACATTGTACTACTTGTTCTCCAAGTGCTCTGACTAAGGAGCAGGTCAACACAAAGTCTGGATTCAGGTCAAGGTAGGAAATGCATGTAATCAGCTCTGAGGTCTAACTGATCGTTTAATATTAACGAAGTAGCTATAATAGAGCCAGTTCACTTTGACTCTATATAAAGTAGAGCATAGTTACTCCTCTGGAGCTAAAAAGAAGCAGTCTACAACAAAAAACATCCACCTGACACATACACTATGGCAACAGTAATGTTCAGGCACATGTTACAGTACCATTGCTTTCATTATGGCTAGACCTCCCACGCTGAGAGGATTAACAGGAAACAACCAGCTCATGGTGGCCTGGTATCTTCCAAATGTGTGTTTTCAGCATCCTGTGACTTTCCATTTCTTAAGCAGCAGCCATATTAAGACAAGCAGGTTGGAAGTACCGTTGTAGAGGCAGTAGTTATTTAATACAGCTGCAGCTTTTAGCTTTCTAGCAATAGCGTGCAGTTTGTAAGGATTGCTTTTTTTTAACCAAATCTAACCTGAAGACAAAAATATTCTGCTGGTGCCCTTAATTTGGTTTTCTTAATGTATTTTAGTCTGAATGGAAACCATTTACACTTCATTGCGGGAATGCAGAAATGTAGCAATACTACTAATACTGAAAATATTCTGTTTGCACAGTAACTACTTGTTAGTTTTCCTTCCCAAGTAGGGTATCTTGTCTTTAACACACACAGAGGGAAGATACCAATGTTCAGTACATTCCATTTCCTAAAAACAAACAAAAGAACAAAAAAATCCCAATTCCCACCCCACCCCCCAACATACTATTTGAAAATTAGCAATGACTTAAATCCCTCAACTACTGTACAGAGACAGCCAGGGACAGAGCATTGAGACTTTTATTACAATTCATCCCTTGCCTGACGCAAAACAAAGCTATGCAGTGATTCCAGATCTCTCGTTCCGTTGTGTTCACTGACTTTCTTTCCACCTCGGAAAAGCAGAAGCGTAGGGTATCCACGTACCTTCAAAAGACACACACACACACACAACAGTGAAACTTGTTACTGATCTCCAGACTCACTGGTATTTATCTGACTCTGAAAAGCTACCAAACCACTCTGAACAAATATAAGCCAATTTAATTAAAAAAAAGAAAAAGAAAAAAACCACAACAAAAAAGCACCAGAACTTTCACTGCCAACCTGCAATTTCTAAAAGTTGTTAAGTGGGAAAATACATGGTACTCTAGGCTCTTCCATCAGCAACTGGAATGCCCACTTTATCTTCCATTGTGCGGCCACCAGATCCACAAGCCAACCTTTATTTTCTAGGAAGAGAACATCTCAGTGGCTATACCACAGGACTACTGGTTTCAGAGGGCTGCTCGTTCTTAAAGTAGGGCCTCCTTCACCTTTATCCAGTAGTGAGAATGACCAAGTCTGAGCAAACTATCAATGAATGAAACTGTGCCATCAGGTGCATTTCTGGGCTACGTTTTTGTTTGTTTTTGCTAATGGAGAACACAATTGTGCCAATACCAGGCACTCATAACACAGCAGCCAGCTGGGCTGCATGCTGGAGCTTCTAGCTTTGCTACACAATACTATCCAATTCATCGCCGCTCTTTCACACTTACAGAAAATCTGTTGCAGACGTTACGTTCCACAGTGCAGTCTACTTCTGCTATTTTGACATCAGTCAAACCTGGAAATTGCTCTTTGGCAAGGCTCTCCCAAGTTGGAGCCAAGTTCTTACAGTGACCACACCTAGAAACAAAGAGAGAGATTTGTTTAGCAGATACACCTTCCCGTTTATCTCTGTCTTACTGCAATATCTGTAAGTTTAACAAGCTGCCTTTCCTATCCCCTAATGATTTAGGCCTCCAACTCCCTTGCACTTTATGTCTGTTAAATGAGCTAAGGAAACAAAAGGGAATGATATCTCTAAGTACAGCACTGAGGTAGTTTCATTCTCTTCTTCTGGAATGGTATTCTGGTTGTCAGCACTTCACAGAAGAAAACAAAACCAAATAAAGATGAGCACAGAGAATTTTTAAATGAAAAACACGATCACATAGATACGAATGTGTTTTGAATAAGATATAGGAGGTTTGCAGTACTAATTAAGTTTTTCAAACCATGAATTAATTAATAATAGTTCATCAGGTAGCATATGCCATTTACGTTTAGTCTAAATGGCCTGAGTTTAATTACCTAAATGAGATTTTAATTTCCCTACTGAGTTTCCTCCAGTTCCTAATTGCCTCCTCGAGTAAAGCAGCATCTCCTAGTGCTGGAAATTCAATTTTAATAGACACATTTCTCAGCACAGATTCTCTGTTTGAGAGACACGCTGGTAGTTGAATGCACTTTTCCATTTAGAGTGCATAAACTTCCTGGGAAGAACTTTACTTTGAAGTCTAACTACTATCACTGTGCTTTCAGGTACAGCCACAATGGAGTGGTGTGATAGTTAATAAGCTTCACTTAGCAGAAGGAATATCAGACCCTATTGTGATTTGCATTACATATAGAATAATTCCAGTAATATCATCAACAATACCAAAAAGCCTATTTCTACTTTATTCCCCTTATGTTCTAGAATAAGGGAATATATTCCCTCTGTAGTAACATGAGAATGCAGTCCACAGAGTACACACTGAAGGTCTAGTGTCAAAAGAGAAAATGATGCTGTAACATGGCAGGAATTACAGTGAAGTATTAATGCTGTTGATAGTTTGAACAGGGCTTGGCCAAGTTAATAACTTGAACTTCTTATTGCCTTCGAGAAGAACTCCCAAAGCACTTTAGATTTTAAGGCTGTGCTCATTCTTTTCTAACCAGCTGCACCTCAATTGGGTAATTAGAACAGCCCTTTAATTGCCCTGAAGCTAGAACTGGATTCACAAAAACAATGAAAGATGTCTCTGCTAAAAAGTTCATTTAATACAAGCCTACATATGTTTAAACGACCTTGTTAATGTACAACAGTATAAAGACATTTTTGACCATGCACAAAACCTACCAGAAACAGGATGATTTTTATGCTTATTATGCAAGTTAACATGAATATTTATCCAAAACTATCTGAAGGACAGAACTAGCAAGCAATATAACAGTGTTTGCTGAGCCCAGCCTAACTTAATTCACTTGGAAGAGAAAAATGTCATTTATAGGCAGTGCACCGTAACTGTATACATAAGCATGACTTTGAGAGCTAAAACTACATATCAGCTACATAAATATAAGCAGTATTTTCCTAAATGGTAGCTTTCTAAACTTTATAGCCAGGGAGAGCATACTGACTAAGAACATGATTCTTTCCAGCAACACCCCATCAGATTATCACAAGTTGGTTAAATTGCCATGCTATTAAGAAAACGTAAATACAAATCCTCAGTTGTTTTCAGTTATCTCTGATTTTTCTAGAAGATTCTCAGATGGCCAATTCCTACGTCTGCCAACAAGCTTTGGGTTCCAACTAGAATCTTTCTGCTCTGTGCACAGGTGTCGACTGAATACTGAATTTAACGAGTTCTGCTGGTGGCACAGTAGAACGGGCACAGAATCAATCTCAGTCTCCCACAGTGCACAGAAAGGATAAAGGAAGTGAAGAGAGAGCAGTAAACAGAGTTAACGTGAAGGTGTGTGGAGTGGGGGCTGTTTCTTAACACAGTGGTGTCAGACACATTCCCACATCCAAAAGCAGATCTAGACATAACACAGGCAGCAAATCATACTGCAGTAAAAAGGGTGACAACACTGGAAAAGACTGCATCATTTACACTACACAGAAATGAAACTTTCCCTAGTACTTCTTTCTTACAATCAGAAACACAGTCACACCTACTGGCAAAGCTAAGAGGCAATATTTTGATACTCCTGAGTACATCTTAAAATAGGTTGCATTTGCCTGTGTTGCTTTGCAATAGTTATGATCTACCGCCACAAATAAAAGATCTTTCTATATCCCTCAAGGAATGGCAGGTCTGAAATCAGAGATGCATTATCTTTCACACAGTGAAATTCAACTTAATTTCCTTATGTCCTCCCACACTGGGTTTCTTCTTCTTCATCCAGGAAATGGATGAGAAAGATAACAAACAAATTTCCTGAAATTCCATCAGACATGTATAGGGTAAAGTCCAAAAACCAGAGAGAGAAACTTAATAATTCTTTTAGTTTCAGAAAGGAAAATATTCTGTGCTTTTGTAATACAAATAGGGTCTTATCCCAGCTTGAATGCCAGGCTCTGCTGGACATGCCAGAGATGGCAGAGGCCAGATAGGAAGGACATCATTACTTTTTTTCCCCAATGCTTTCAACTCAGTGTGCACCTACACGATCTGCATCAATCATTTTTACCACAGGCTGCTGTAAGAATACATTACACGGAACATTTAATAAAGTGTTAAAGTTGTCACTTGTGCCAATTAGTTTCTTAATCAGATATTTGAAGAGTGACAACCCATTATCCAAAGCTCTACAGTCTGTACCAATTTTCAGGTGCTCAAGTAATGCTTCCCAGAAAGGCTGGTTGTGGCGCAGGGATCCCAATGGTTGGCACGTTCTCCTTTCTCAACCAGCACTGCTGATAGCCTTCCTTCAGCTTACCCTAATCAAGGCATAGGAGCATGCTAAGCCTGTGAAGAAAGCTTCACTCTTGTTGTTACCTGACATTAGCTGGAGGTTAACACGGTAAAGCCTCTCTATCAGCCTTTCCACAGAGAAGAATCCCAGGAAAGCTAAGAGACCAAATTTTTTGCTGCAACTCTTGCCAACGCACTCATTTTTCAGTTAATTTGCACTTTAGATCCAGACAACAAGTGCAGTACTACAGAGAACTCAAAGGCCTACAACAACTACCACCCAAATTAGAACAATAACTCTGAAAAGCAGATACAAACTTCTTACCATGGAGCATAGAATTTAATAAAGGTGATTCCCCTAGCAATGGTTTCATCAAAGTCCTTTTCAGAGAGGGACAGCACTGCAGCCTGCTAAAAAAGAAAAAAAGGAAAGTAAAATCATTTTTGTGTGTTTAACACTGGCCAAATGAGCATTTAGCTACCTGAGAGGAAAACTCAAACTGGGAAAAACAGTATTATTGATGGTTATGAACGGGATTAAAAGCAATATGCCTCACATTTACCCCTTAGCTGCTTTCCGTCCTTAGAAAGATCCGTATCTGAAGAAATAAAACATCCCCATTTTCAGGGGACTTTACCGACAGGCAAACTTACAAGTAATGGAAAGAAATCACCTTCATTTCAATATACTGTCATGTAAGCATTTCAAGAACAATGCTGAGAGCAGTTGGCATACAGCCTGCGATGGCCAATGGAGAGCTTGTTCCATGAGGAATTTATGGCATACCAGTGATGTCTTGACAGCTGATCTCCCTCTGCTATATATCCCCATGTTGCAGACACAGAGAAAGCTGTTACCAGAAACACATATCTGCCTGCCAGGAGAACATCACTACACCAGACTCACATGGATGCCATGAAGAATTTTTCCTCCTGATAACATCAGGAGCAGTGGCACAGGAGAGAAGGGAGGACTGCACGCTGCTTAAAGACAGCCTCACACATTGTATGAGAGCACAGAACCATAACTAACTGGATTTTTGTGTGACACCTTTACAGATGGGAGGGATTCAAAATAAATAAATGAGTGAATCTCATGCCTATAAAGGTTTCAAATTCAAATGAAAGCAAAACAAACACAAGAGCGCAGCTGCCAGGATTATCAATTCTGCAGTGAAAGCTTTATGAAGAGAAGCCAAAAAGAAACTTGAATGCAGACAATGACAGCATCTGTTGGTCACTCTGCCTTAACACATCTGGATCATTTTGAGTACTTTGGGTGAAGTGTGGCAGCACTGAAGTCTCACAGATATAAAAGTTCAACTTTTGTGAAAGGACTGACATGTAGTATGTCCATATAAGATAAGAACCCACACAGGGCTGGAACACAACATTGGCACACAGATTTGGAGTCAGAACTCATGGCTTTTGCTGCCTATGGTACCAGATGTGGCTGCTAGTCACAGACAGTGCTTCCTGGCTACACGGGCTAGAATACTGTAGACTGATGAGAAGAAAACCAGAACCAAGGTGTCTGAAGATGAACAACCAAGAAATGGTGGCAATACTGAGTTGAGATGTAAAGTTGCAAAGAAAAAGTTTAGTTCTACACTGCATCTACTATTACTTAGCCAAAAAAACCTGTCTCCCCACCATCTTTTCCCTTTTGCATGTACAGTGGTGCAGTCAAGGTGTAAGTGGGAATTTGCATCACATGTAGTTTATGTTATTTCTCTAAAAATAGAGTGAAGACCAATTACTTTCTGCATTGTACTAACACCAGCTTGTTAATGTCTTCCAAATATGAGGTCAATTAAAAAAAAAATGTTGAGGAAGATGAAAATTGCATCTCTTAACATTACTATTTGGAAGCCACCTTAAGCAAGATGAGCAACTCAACTGGAAGAAGTCAAATAGGAAAGGTAATATTCTCTTGTGAGAAGCTGCATATAAACTGTATTTACATTAATAATACAAACATTTTTTAATTATGTAAGTACAATCTACATCACAAAGAAGCGTAAATCGCCATCCCTTAATTTTTGGGCAGAATTGTGTTTTCCATGTTTGATGACGTGGAACGCTTAAAAATTGTCCCTAATTATTCTACCATACCAACTTTATGTTCAGCTGCAAGAAAAAATGGCAGATGAAATGCAGAAGTGATGAAAAAAGACAAAAAATTACATGACGTGAAGCACAGCTATGCAAAGATGATGGAGTTATTCCTGACAGTCCTTGGCAATATTCGTAACCCCTACAGCTGCTACAACCAGGATTAAAATAAGCCTCAAAACCCAAGGAGTTTTATTGCCACAGCACACACTGCCCTAACACATTTAAATCAATCTTTGTCATCTTTGCCTGTTTGTTGTTTCTGCAGATAGTCTGTAAGAATGGAAATGTGGCTTTTTTTCAGTGGCTCAGCACCGCATGCCATCTCCTAAGGTTCAAGTGAGAATCTTACAAGTGACATTCATCTCCCTAGCAACAAAGTATGCTGTCACACATACGGAGGTGCCAGCAGTTCAGCACACCAAACAAGACCACACTTACCACACTGTCTGAATCACTTATTGAGACCATTAAAATAAAAGGAGGTAGTTATTCATTACATTCTCTAATTCATCAGGTTAGTAAAAGTATCAGTAAGATTTATGGT
Source organism: Gallus gallus (assembly GCF_016699485.2). NCBI lineage: Eukaryota > Metazoa > Chordata > Aves > Galliformes > Phasianidae > Gallus > Gallus gallus. The sequence continues at coordinate 64,103,397 of NC_052533.1, read as the reverse complement.
CGGATTCCCGTCGCTAATTGCTGAAAAGAAAATTAAGAAAATACTTGGCCCAGCTTACATCTAGAAACTGTGGGTCTAACAGAGAGAGAAACACATGGAAAACTTGGACAGGCTGCTGAAACTTTGTTAATACGGTTGCAGAGTGCAGGAGCACCTACCTCAGCTTGGGTGGGTTCTGCAGGCGGCTGTGGGGCCTCTGTGGGTTTACTTGCTGGTGGTTCTTTCCCAGAGTTCTGTAGTTGGGAATCCACATATTCCTTCAAGGAATCAAAGTCCCTCTTCCCTTTGTACTGGTCACCCTACAATTATCAAATAGCTTGTGTGAGTGTGCATGAGTAGTTAACCTAGTACAGACATAGGTCACTCCAAAAGCAATGCGTCCTATTTATTTCCGTGGAAATGACAACAGCTATGAAGAGCACAATAATACCATTTGATACAGCTTCAAAACAACTACTATTGGCTCTTCATTTTCACCAGCGATGAACAGAGCCTGCATGCCACACTCATTAAAATCTGCACCAGCAGTGGTGACCCACTGGCACTGCTGCCACTACTGCAATGCCCTACCCACCAGCTCACTGTGCTACCTTCCGTTTCGTATCCATTATAGCAGGACGGGGTCAATCCACATTCATTCCTCACAGGGCTTCTGCTACCTCTAACCAACATGGGTGTTGTGATGCCAGTCAGTTATGACAGAATGGGTGACGGCATTATGGACAACAATGCTGGATGGCTGAACCACCCTCCTCTTCCTCCATGTTACTGAACAGTACAATACTGGCTAGAAGGACTTCAGAAATCTCTGTGTTTCATTATTGGAAAGCTGCTGTTCTTGTGGGTTTTTTTACTTTTAAATATATTGTATCAACCCACAAACAAACATGCAATGATGATGGCAGAAAGTCACCAGGGAACACCAACACTGCTAGTGGAGACAGGCCAGTTTAATGTCAAGAGAAATACATTGTTCAGACGAATGGCTGAGATTCATCTTAACCAAATACAATAGCAGTGATCCGAGCTCTTTCACTGCACCCTTTACTCACTGCTAAACTTCAATAATTATGAAGGATTAAAAAAAAAAAAAAGGTCTGGCTTTTGAAAAAAACACAGCTAACTTTTCAACACTGAGTCATTACAGTTCTGGCAAGTTATCTTGCCCTTTGTAGCCATGTTAAAAATAAAAACAAAGCAGTTGGAAAATCATTCTGGAGCACCAGCAGAACATTTCCTGTTCTTCAAACCAAATCCATGAACAGACCAGATTCTTACTAACTGAAAATGCTTCTAACCTTGGATGTGCCATTTTGTCCAATTCGAGCTCTCTCTCAGTTGCACATGATAAGCAACACTACAATTCATAGCATGTTTGCTGCTGTTCACATACACAGCATTTAAATACGCAGTATGTAAATATTTTACTTTCCCCAAACGTCAGAACATGGTACCCTTTGATACATACTGTGAAAATTGCATATATTTTTATTATTCCTATTTCATTTAGTGTTCTATAGGAGGTAGAGTGTTAAGACAAAGGGAAAATTCTCTCTCATAGTAGCACGCTTCAAGGTACTGCTTTCAGATTTATCAACACCGATCAGTTGTTTACAGAGAACACAGCAAAACATTCTAACTTTTAGCTGTGGATCCAGTATATCTCTTCTAGTACCAGTTTGAACCTGCAACATCTTTTGTGTCACAAGAGGACTTTCATATACGACCACTTGATCTTTCTTCCCAGGATCCAAGCGTAGCCCATGTATTATTCAGGACAAAAGAGTCTGCTCTTTTGCTGAGCTTGCAGACTCACCTTTTCACCATTCCTAAACCAGAGGAGTGTGGGATAGCCACGAACTTGATTTTCAGAGCAGACCTCATAATGCTGGGTACAGTCGACCTACATTTTGAGAAAAAATTACAAACCATTCAGTGCATAAAATAAACACACAATAAGCATCATAGCCTCCCTTACATTCAAAAATCCCAGAAAAATAGACAAACAGTCAATACATAGCTTGGCAAAAGCCAGTGCCAAGTATTTTCTTGAGAACAGTTATTTCTGCCTTCCAAATAGTGTTTTGGTTGTGTCATTGGGAGTTATTGGGAGCTATGTGTGTTTTTGCTTTGACTTCAAGAGGGACAATGGAGGGAGAGAGGGATAAAAAGGAGAAGTAGTAGCAAAGAACAATGGGAACTTAAGTTTTCTAGTAAAACAAATCCTTGGAATACTGACGTGCAAGAGCTTTTAAAAAATGGATAAGCCAATAAATCTTCACCTAAAAGTAAGATTACTCTTTAAAATCAGAAGACATGCCAACAGCTAGCAAGTTAACTGGACTCCAAAGGAAATTCCAAGTGCATAGCACCATTCAATTCTAATTTGTCATAAACCAGTCTATAAAGTTACCTGCTCATAATCTTTTCTGAAGCAAAGCAAACAGATAACTTAGGCACTTAAGTCTTTACTCTACACTCAGATTTTGAATTTTACATTAGAAATACTTTGACCCAGATCACTGATTGGTTCTAAATATTAAACACAACCATGCCAGCAGATAGCACTGCTGCTAAGACAGTATTTCCCCAGATTACACAAAGGTCATGGTTGAGCCTTCTTAGAAACAGCTGTATTTCCTTTTTAATTACGGACCTACAATCTTAGCCAACACATTTCAAATAGTTTCATAATGTGTACAGTTAAACTAAATTGACTAGGCTTCGAGACAAATCTTTGTGGCTTTATTAGAGAGCAAATATCAGTAACAGGGACAACTGTGAACACCACAGACAGCTGAATATGATTTCTGAAAATTTTTGCTTTATATTTCTCTGGATAACAGAATGGTAACTTCAAGAAGATAGTTAAGCTAAGCAATGATTTTATCAGGCATTCTGAGCTCTTGGAAGTAAATCAGCATTTACAAATTTGGTGCAAAGGGTATAAAGCAACATTCGTTTCTGATACTTTATTCTCAGAGGGGAGTGTATTTTATATCAACCTGGTCTCAAAAGTAGATACATGTCTTCTCTGGAGTTTAACCACGCTGATCTGCTCTCTGCATCTATGGCATTTCTGAATTAGCAATTATCAAAGCATTTCATAGGGAAAAAAACAAACAAAAGTCAAGTTCATCACCCCTAGTAACAGCTGAAAATACTGTGACAGCAGAGACATGAGATTGCTGGTTTCTTGCCCCTCTGAGGGACACGAAGCACTGCTAAGTGTCATGCAGTCATTCAGACCAGCGAACCTATCTGAAAGCTTAAGGATATGGAAGTTGAGCCCTGTCAGCTTTCCACTACTGACAAGTACAGGGAGATTCACATCATTAGCAACCTGAACTTAGGTATGGGTCAGCAAATAAAGCCAGTGACTAGAATTGCCAGACCACCTCCATACCTCTGCATAGAAGTCACTCCATGTACAAATATCAAGCTCCCATGGTAAATACACCACAGAATCTGGTTATCATCCCTAAGGGAAATAGTAAAGCAGGACAAGGTATCAGTTTTTAGGGTGGGAGACCCCCTGAAAACTTTAGAAAGCTCAATGGGGATAAACAGGAAAAATTTAAAAAGTATTTAGACTTATTCCCAAATCTCTCAGAAAAACAGGCAGGAGCATTCAATGTTTCTAACAAGTTCTTGCTTAAAATGAGGGAGTCCTGTTAATGGTAACTAAACAACCAGCTCTTCCAACATGAAGTAAAATACTGAATGTGCGAGAAGAAAATAACCATCATAAAATTAAAATAGGAACTATGACTATAAAGGGATTTAAGAGCTGTTATTTCCAAATCACAGAATAAACAGCACAACAGTTGACTGAAACACCTGTATGCACAAAACATCTTCAAATTAAGAAAAGAGTACATCACCTACCTTGCCAATCTTTACAGTTTCTGAATGTTCAAAGGCCAGAGCCAGCTGTTCCCAAGTTGGGGCCAAAGCCTTGCAGTGACCACACCAAGGGGCAAAGAATTTGATGAAGTGATTACCTTTGAAGTCAAAGACAAAGAAAAAGATTTAACTCTTTTGGAATTAATTTGGCTGCCATTAAAGGCTAGGTATTAATCTCTGTCTGCAAATTTATCATGGTATTTCCTGGGTTAAAGATAGGCAACACTGTGAATAAAAAGCCAGGGCAGAATATTTCAGCAATTAGGTTTTCAAAGCTGTATGCGGTCTCTCAGTGTTGCCAATTTCCCTGAAGATCCAAACAGCTTTACAACCTCAAGCCAACAAATGAGGTATTAGAACTATGGCACTTTTAACCTAACAGTTTTCTAAAATACCTAATTCTAGAAGTCAATCACTTGTCCTATTACAGAGTAGAAAGAACCAAGGCATATGTATTTATAACAGCATAAATCAAAGTATAAATTGGACTTCAACTTAAAGATTTCTAGCCAAACACAACTGCATTGTGTCCCTGAGCTAAGTAATTTTCTTCATTATATAACTCTATTTCTACCTTTCAAAAACTGCTGCCTTTGTAGAATTTCATGGTGTTTGATGAGGAGAGTCTCCCTACTGCCTCACACTAATGCATTGTTTAAAAGTATTGTCGTAATTGCAGATTACCAGAATATATACTTTCCTTTAATTAGGATTACTATTAATTCAAGTTGCTGCCTGCTCTTGCACACATCAAAGCAATGCTCTCTTAATACAAAATAAACATGAATTTAATTAAACAAACAAGCCAAAAAAAAAAATCAACAACTTAATTTGAAGGAAAAAGACAGTGATTGTGGGAAAGGTGTTTTTTTTTTTTTTTAATAGAACTGTAACCCTTTGAGGACCACTGTGGGGGCTAGAATTTGTAGAACTTCTGGTTCGGGGGTTTGCTCACAGAAGAACAGCAGCCTGGGCAGCCTGGTCTGGTGGTTGGTGACCCTGCACATAGCAGGGGAGTTGGAACTCGATGATCATTGTGGTCCTTTTCAACCCAGGCCATTCTATGATTCTATGAAGGAGTTCAGACAAGAGATACCACAAAATCACCAGGAAATGTAAGCTGCAAAAGTACATTAGTCTTAACTTGCCTATTCTGCATCAGGAATACCTTCAAAAATGGTTGACTAGCTCTGCTTTGATCAAGTAAAGACCATACTGAAATTTCTCATGAATTAATTAAGAACATACAGTCAAAAGCAGCTATTCGGTATCATTTAGTCTGTGATAGTAAAATTTGATTGAAAGAAAATAAATGCATCTTTTAGCCCTACAGCACAAAAAAGGTAGAGACTATTTTTAAGAACCAAAGTCAACCTTCCAAGTGGAACTCCTAAGCCTTCAGCTAAATTTAAGCACTGCTGAAGTCAAGAGAGGACAACAGCTTTACAGACCATCATAAAGCTGCTCGACTATCAGATATCACCGTGAGAATGCCTCCTCCAATGGTATATGAAAGCCAATGGACACATCTTAAAACATTCACACGTGCACTACATGTAACAACTGACAGAATCTGCTCAGACTCTCAAATTGTTTAGTACTTAGTGTTTCCCTGATGGCTGAGCGAAGATCTACTGTAATTTCCATGTAATTCCCTGTTAAGGCAGACATACAGGGAAATTTTATATTTCCTGCAGAAAATCCTCCTTTACACTTAACGTGTTTCTAATTCATTAATTGGTTTCTGTAGGAAGCTTTAGTGTCTGTTTCATTCATGTTATCACATGGGCACAGACTGTTAATTTAATCTGACCTTAACTCTAAAGCCTTCTGGTTGGAGTCCTGTTCTTATGCTTTCTATTGGTGTGCAAAGTGTACGTAATTAAACTACAGCATTTTTACACAGCATGTAGGTTCATCCTCTTTATTGAGGCATTACTGGAAAATTAAGTGGGAAGGAGGTACGTTAAGAACTAACATTTCTGTTTCACACTTCCCACTAGGTAAGTCTCTGTAAACAAGTATCTCATGCACGTGAAAGAGGTTACCTTCTGCTATGTGCGTCTTGAAATTGTCTGCTGAGAGTTCATACATTCCCTGCTTAGGTTCGGGGGCTTTTGGTGGTTCCACAGCAGATTCTGGATCCTATTCAAGAGAAAAGTTAATTTTTACCAGTCTCCAACAGTAAACACACAATATTTGGTTCCTGTACCATGCCATTCTATGGTAGTGCCTGAAAATTTACATTCCTAAAGCTATCTCCCAATTTAGCTTGATATTTGAAAGCAAAACGTGAAAAAGACTACCACACAGACAAGAGCTGTCACCATTATTGGAAAAACAGCCTTCACTGATGCTGTAGTATTGCCACAGTGCACAGTAATTGCCATATATTTATACACTTAGTTCATGTAACTCTCTATCTTCAAGTCTGCCACCAAACCAGTATCAATGGTATCTTGGCTATTTAAAAATATGTAATGAAAAAGCAATTTTTGGCTGCTGTAGTGCAGGAAAGAGGAACCTAGTGGTCCCATGAAGGCAGCAAGAGCAGAAGAGCAAATATTTTACCAGTAATCTGCAGCAAACACACCGGCACTTAGCAAAAGCAAAAAGCTATTTCAAGATACCAGGTTAGACTGGGAAAGAATAATTTAAGAACCACAAAGTACCTTTCATGAATTAGTTAAGCATTTAATGTAAAGTCATTAAAAATATCACTGTTTGTGTATAATCATTTTCTAATTGCGTTCAACATGTAGTTTTATCTTGATTAGCAACAGCAATTAAAAATTTAGTTTTAGGCAAGGTTTGTCTAATATATGGAAGTGCTAAACTCAACGGTTTTCCTAGAGATGATATTAGTTTAACTTATTTAACCAATTAGCTTAATCCTTTTCTGTAGACTGCAATGTTATCAGCTAATAATCGAGCTAAAGATAGCATCCCACATTGTTAAGAGGAAATTATGCCCAACATAAATGCAATTTATCGTGTATTATAGATAAATCACTTTTCTTACTCCAGAGACATTATAGCCTAAAGGTGTTAAATGAATTGACATAAAGAATTCAATCTTCAAATATCAAAACGCTAAACATTAAGAACTGCACTATGTAAATTCCTGTAGTTTTAAATACAGGAACAAAAGGTAGCTCATAGGATATCAGATTTAATTATTATTCTAACTTATGTGGAAGCTGCTCCACATCGTTATTCTCACCTGACTTTTATTCTCAGGAGCAGACTTCCTGCCAGAGAGCGAAACCTAACCTATAGATAGATCAGCAAGTCTGCAGAAGGAAATATTTCCTTTTCCTATTCCCTTTTCACTTACAGATGGTTCCCCATTCAGTTTTTCCAACATCCAGTTTTCCAGCGCCTGGAAGTCTCTAGGGCCTTGGTACTTCAGAGGTTCTTGTCCTGGTTTAAGCAGCTTTAAGCTAAAGGATTAAAACGTAGAAAAGAGTGAAGTAAAAATCTACACATGTGAAACATTCCAAGGAAGTTAAGACGCTTTGCTAATTCACAGCTATTCTGCTTAGGCTGCAGCAACAGGCTCTCTTGATTATTCCTAATTATTCATTTCAACATCACACATCTCCCTCAACTTGAAGGGCAACATCTAGAACTTAGAACACCTTTTTCATTCCCGTATTAATTTTTACAGGGGATTTAAAAAACAGACAGTTTTTTTTTTTATTTAGATGTTTTCCTTTCTCTTCTCGTTCCACCAGTTGGAAAAAAATGAACATATGAAAGTGTTGAAAAGCAACACAATGCAAGTGATATTACGTATCCCAAGATGATAATAGATAACCATTCAATTCTTCCTTTCTCAGAGTCTCTGCCATTCTTTCTATTTTATAAGGAACGGTGCCACAATATAAACTATACAAACATACAAATGCAATCAGTGTTTGCTTCTGGGGATGCTAAAATAAAGTTGTAAAATTCATTCTTTCTTGGTATTTCTAGTGGAACTAAGCCACAGATTGCCCTTAAGGACAATTCCTATTTCAATGAGGACTTGGCTATTTATAACTCTCAGCTTCTAATCAGTGGCACTCATCTGCATCAAAGCAAGTGTAGCCACGGGTTTATGTCAAGTTCGGTCTGTTGCTGAGGTCAGCAGTAACACTAGACAAAGCGAGCCCAGGGAAGGAAACTGAAAAACATGGGCTGTGGAAGGTGCTTGAGAACAGGGTACTATGAGAGAAAAGAGGACAATTCTGGCCTTTATTTAAACAGTCATTTCCAAGACATAAAACAGTTTCTTCGGAAGAAAGAAGAGTAAGAGTAGCATATATCACATCATACTTGGCAAGACAGTAAAAAGGATTAAATGGAATATAAGAGATTCACGGGGCTACAGAGAAAACTACCAAAACACAGAGCTTAGAAGTTAAGCTTCAACAAGTTGGCAGAAGATCATGGAAAACTAAAACAGAAAGACACAGGACCAGATCTCCTTTTATACTTACGTAGGGTATCCTCGGACGCCAAACTCAGAGCACAGAGGAGTGTCTGCAGTACAATCCACTTTAACAACATAGACCTGTGGGTTTTCCATGTTGTTGTATTTATCACCCAGATCATTCCAAGTTGGCTGGAGACGCTGGCAATGCCCACACCTGCAACAGCATGAACAAAATATTTCCTTATAGTTGCTCTCTTTAGAAGAGAATGAATCTTTGGAAAAGCCATACACAGAATAATCAGAGATGTTGATACATTTAGAAATAGTTAAGTTGGAACTCTTCATTACTCAAACACTGCTACAGTAAGTAACAGTGAATAGTATCATGTACTGTGTGACAACATTGCAAATGCCTTGTAAAAACTGTCAAGAGAAAGCCCATTGAGCACCCTCTGAACCTAGTGATGCTATTAAGAAAAGCACTGTGCATTTCCCAGCTGCCTAGAATTAAAATCACACGAGGCTGACCAGCTTTCTCTACTCTCCAACATTTCGAAATACTGTGTCTTTTAAGCAGCAGGAAAGAAGTCCTTCCAGAAGGATTTCCATTTCTCTTTCAGGGCTGCTTTTGCCAGTCCTTCAGTACATGTAGAAATACGTCACTGGATTAACCAAAAACTTTTCAACCAGTATGAAAGCTGTTTTTGCCCTTGACATGACCTGCAAGGTCAACTTTTAAACAACTAAAATGGTGTTAGGACGTCAGAGGAAACAGTTTCTTATTCTCTTCAGATCTCCCATTTAAAACAATTTCACTCATACAATTGGCTGAGTCCACTCATAGAAAACCAGGTTCATACCTTTCCAGCTTCCCTGATACCATTAAGACAAAAAAAACCCAAAAACCTCACCATCTTTCAATCTTGGTAAGATTCTGTTGCAGTTGGTCACGCTCGGTAACATATATTCCCACCACACAGACAAATATAACCTCATTCTGAATTATAATGGTGAAGGAATACAATGAGCTATTACTAAACTTAAATATTCCTTAAATATTTAACTTCAGACTGAACACTCTCAACCAACCCTTCATGGAGCTCCAAGAGGAGGACTTGGTATTCTCAGTGAATACTGACTGATGTTCAATAACTGAGCATGGAAATCTATGAAAGGCAATCTCAAGTAATTCACACTCTTTTTCAAGTACACAAAAAAGCTGCCTTATTCACATTTAACACCATGAACTCTGCTCTACACAGTTCACCATTCCCTTCCTTCTTCAGATTACATGAGCTGAAATTGAAAAAAAAAACAAGAAAAAGACTCATGTCTGAATCAGAAACAAACTAGTTAGCCATTCTTGGTTATCATAAAAATTCAGTTTATAGTTAAAGAAGTAAAAGGCAAGACAGTCTCTGAAATACTTCCTTCAAGAATGCCTAAGACGTAAGTAGAGACTATATAAAACCTGAGAGCTCAAAACCAAAGACAGCAAGCCTGTATAACATCATGCATCTCTCTTAGTCTCCTGAACCTACACAGTTATCACTTCCCATTTTATATCAGAGGGACTGGAAGAGAAGAGCAGCCAGCAGGGATGGTAGAGACCTGGCAATCAACAAGCAGCCCTGCCTTTCCTTCCCTACATAACCTCTGTTTACAAAGATAAATCAATATGCAGAAGAGATGCTACAGAAAAGATTCAGATTGCTGAGAACAAAACAAAACAAAAGTCCTTCTTCTTGTACACTACTAACATCGGGACATAAGGAGAGAACTTTTTTTTGTAAGAGTCTGTGGATAGGTTGCTCATTTTAACTCTAAGCAATGTGGGCCCCAAGTGCTTGTGCCTGGAGTTTATTATACTGTGGCAGTATCTATGGAATACCACGCATGCTGCTTTACCTCACACTGATAGATCAACGCTCCTCTTACAGTATTGGGGCTTCTCCCCTGGAAGACCTGATGGTGGACTTCCTAGACTAGGAGTAGCTAGTGAGGAACAAAGATGTTTTTGGATGTCAACAGTACATCCAGTGTTCTGCACTTAGCTAGGGTAACTCCACAGTGAGACATGATGCAAATCATCATCTAACTTAAAAACACCCACATGCCCTAGGTTAGGTAGGTATAATGGTGCAAGCATCTTAGGACCAGCCCGCTCTGGATAAAAGACTCCAGCCGAGATCAATTCCAGTCAAGAGATTTCAATACAACCACAACAAACTCTGGCAATCCAGCATGCTAATGCTTCAGCTCGGTAGACTTCCAAAATATGCTAAAAGATCACAGTGGTCAAAATAAAGCAATGAAAACTACTCATCTCAGAGTCCTTCCAGCTAAGGAATCAGGGTAGGCACACAACTGGCTAGGCCAAAATTTTAAGCTATTTAGTACCACCGAGAATCAAACCTGTTCAAGTGTGGATACCAACGAGAATAAGCTGATGATCAAAAGTCTTAAACATCTGATGGCAAACGACCAAACAACCTGGAGTAAGGCCCATGGCAATGTTTGTTTGAAGAATTCTGCAGAAAATATGTTGTTCAGACTGCCATCTGATCCTACTGATGATAAAACTACTGGTGTACATAAGCATCTCTCTCAAGCATTTGTATGTTTCCCTGTTCTCCTCTCTTCCCCTTTAACATAAAACCTGGACCTGTTGCTGCCTGTCAGGAGTCAGAAGTCCAGACCAAGGGAGTTGAGACCCAGGAATCTGGATTAGGCATGTTAAGCACGAGAGTAACGTTCAGAGAAGCTGCAGCAAATCTGGGAAAGGACACAGCTTCCTCACACTCATGTTGGGCAGAGATCCTCAGCCCTCCCAAGGGCACAGAGTGGTCCAAGTTTGCAAGGCCAGAGCTCTCTCTGATGCACAATGAGGATGTGAAGCATATGCTAGACTCTGCAGTGGCCATTTTGGCATTGGGTCTCCTACAGCAGCGATCCAAGACAAAAGTCCATATGGCTTCAGAGATGCCTGTGAAATAGTCAGTTGAAGCTTGAGGAGATGCAGATATTACCTCCTGAGTGCTCTGCATAGCAATTTCTTTGACCTTATTCTCAAAGGTTCTTCACCAGCAAGTTGAGCTTCTTCCGTTTTGTAACTTTCAGAGAGCAAAGGAAGACATCTGCTCTTTCAAGCTTTTGCTTAACATCTCTATATGTCATAAACAAGTTGATGGCAGTAACAACAACAACAAAACCAAAGCAACTCTTCATTTTGTAGAGGAAATACTTCTCTAGCTTTAATTTCAAACAGTATCATGATATACATGTGCCTCAATGGCACCAGGTGCCAAAAGGTTAGCTTTGGACCAAAATGTGCCTATTGAGAAGACATCGTCCCATTAACTTTATCTCAACCAAAGAAAACTTCGGGAGAAAAAAAAACAACCCTGAAAACAAAACTTGCAATAGCACTACTGGATAAGTCAGATATGGATAAAAAAGGGGGAGAGCGAAGCAGAAAAGGAGAACAAGAGCAATTACTGGAGAGGCCCAGAGATGAGAACTACTGTCCCATTGACTGGTTATGTCCATCAAAGTCCTGTTCTCTCTCACTCACGCTCTCCCAACTATTCTCGTGTTAAACATGCCAGTTTAGAACAAGAATCCAGCAGATGTCTTGCAGATGTGGTAGCTCCCCAGCTCTGCTAATACTACCTGTGGCCTTGGGGACTATCATTTATACTGCTTGAAGGCTTTGGTTTCAATTACTTTTGCAGCAAACTTATCCTCACATTTCCAACAGCAAAGAGGATGAAACTTCTTCAAGAAAGTATCTACAGGGCCGGGGACGCAGGGACGTGAAAGCCAGCAAACCCTCAATTTCGTTAATACAACAAAAGCTCTCAGTCTGCGTGCAAAGCTCCTGCAGGCTGCTTGCACGGGTCCCCCGTCCCACCGCCCTGACAGGGCTGCTCTGCGCCGTCCCCATTCAGCCCAGCCCACCCCAGCTGCCTCCCCTCGGCGGAGGTCCCATTTTAGGGCCGGAGGTCTCATTTCGGGTGCCGCGATTCGCACCAGGCTTCACCCCCTCCCCGGCCCGGCCCTCTGCAGCCGCCATTTACCACGTGTGCCGCCCCTCGCCCCGCGAAAGGCTGACAGAGCGACCCCGCGGCCTCCCCGCCACGCCGACCCGGCCCGGCCGCCTCCAGGCGCCACGTCAACGGGGGAAGAGGCGGGCTGGGAGATGCCGCGCAGGGCCAGGCCGAGCCGTGCCGTGCCGTGCCTGCCCGTCCGGCGCTCCGATACCCACCACGGGGCGAAGAACATGACGAAGTGCGGGGCGGCGGCGGCGCCGTGCCGCAGCATCTCGGCGCTGTAGAGGTGCCGCGCGTGCGGGTCCGCCTCCGGCTCCTCGCCCGGCTCCGGCTCGGCCTGCATCGACCCTCCGCAAAGCACGGGGCCGAGCGCGGCCCAGGCGAGCAGGCGGCACCAGGCCGGGCCGGAGCGCAGCGAAGCCATGGTAGCGACGAGGCAGCGAGCGGCGGAAAGCCCCAGGCGGCCGCCGCCTCCCTCCCTGCCCTCCCGCCTGCCTCCCCGCCCGCCGCCAGCCCCCGCCCCCTGTGCTGCCCGCCCCGCAGCCCCACACCGCAGCCCTTCGCTCCGACTGCGGGCTGAGCGGGGCGGTCAAGTGAGTGAAGAGGGAAGCGTATGCGAGGGCCGTCGCTAAAGCTCACAGGAATCGCAGAGAGGGTTAAAAAATGAAAGCTATGTATAATTTTATCTCAAACGTTCAAATTACCTTTGAAAGATATGACCTCTTCCAAAAATCTTTATAAGTGAAACGATTGCAAAATACTGATACTATATTTACCACCAAGCTTAAAAAAAAAAAAAAGAAAAAAAAAAAAAGCCAGTGGGGATAGTCCAGCACACTAGAATCGTTATAGAATCATAGAATGGCCTGGGTTGAAAAGGACCACAGTGATCATCCAGTTTCAACCCCCCTGCTACTTGCAGCGTTGCCAACCACCAGACCAGGCTGCCCAGAGCCACATCCAGCCTGGCCTTGAATGCCTCCAGGGATGGGGCATCCACAACCTTCTTGGACAACCTGTTCCGGTGTGTCACCACCTCCTGTGTGAAAAACTTCCTCCTAATATCCAACCTAAATCTCCCCTGTCTCAGTTTAAAACCATTCCCCTTTGTCCTATTGCTATCCACCCTCGTAAACAGCCGTTCCCCCTCCTGTTTATATGCTCCCTTCAAGTACTGGAAGGCCACAATGTGGTCTCCCTGGAACCTTCTCTTAGGTAGTCACCTGCACCAGGTTAAGTACAAATCTAGCTTTGTAACAGTAACTTTTTCTTCAAACAAGTTTATCTTTCCTTATTTCTGCGCTAACCAAGTTCACTGACTGAATAATCATTAATTCAAAAAGGGGGGGAAAAGAATGGAGAAATATAGATTATCCCCCCTCTTTAGCATATGAAAAAGTACCAACGAAACCCCTTAAGCAAAAATAGCAATACAGAGAGGGTGGGAATGAGTAATTCTAAGACTTTGAAGAGCCGTGTCCCGATACCAACAGGTGAGCTCTCCAACCACAGACAGCACCTTCTCAAGCTATTTTTCATGCAGGGGTATTTTTGTTCTGTTTCACTCTGTACATCTAGCATATCTAAAAGTAGGCTTTTTCATTAAATTAAACGTCTCTGTGACCTTAATTAAATAATAGATTGCTGAAAAGCCATTTTAAAATCACTTTTTAATAAATTTGCAAATCCCCCTCAGTGCGATCAGATACAGATCGCATAAAAATGACAGAAATAAATACAGTATTACTTTCAGATGTAGTAGAAATAGAAGTACGGTTCACAATTCCCATGGTGAGCAGGGGAGCCAAGGCAGGTCACAGCTGAGCTCTCTTTAATCAGCAAGAAGTGCTGCTAGGTCAGAACTGCCAATAAGAATGAATATTCCTTTGCAATTACCTCATTCCTCTCTGTAAAATGCTAATAAAATTAATATTGATCATGTAAATCAGTGTTTCCAGCTTGCTCATTTAGAACTTGATTAAAATCAAACTGTCCCCTCGCTCCAGCCCTCTGGAGCTAATGAACTTCATTTTCAGCTCTTGTCCTCCTCCCATTAACTGCACTGGGACCATGGCAGAGCTGGGGGAGAAGGGCAGCCTCAGCTTTGTAGTTCTTCATAGGTCCCCCACATAGGTCTCACCCATCCCAAACCGTAATCACATCCCATCACACAACGTAAACATGTGCCAGATAAGCATGAAGAAGACTTCAGCCAGTCAACACCACCAGTTTCCCCCTCCCTTTCTGCCATCTCCATGCTGCACCACCCCCTGATGGCAGCACACAGTACCATCCCACCTCTTGCTTCTCCAGCCCCCACCTCCTGTGCTCATGCATTCCCCAAGGATAATCCATCACAGCTGCAAGTCACTGACACCTGGGAGCTGCTCCTCGCAGACATGATCCCACCCTGGAGCAGCTGAGCTGGCAGGACTTGGGAGAAGGGTCCTGAGACAAAGAGTTGCCAGTAGCTGCCACCTCTTCTTAGGGAGAGATTAGCAGCAACAGGCTATGCTTGCTGCAACTGCTCCTCGCTGATCAGCAGTTAGCAGTGGCTAATCTTTGGATGCAAACAGGTACTGCTAGCTCTGACTCTCATAGCCTTCTATAAGCCCTGCACATGCACCCCAGTCCCAGTCTCCTAACCTTTTATCCATGTGCTTGCCCACACATCTGGAAACACAACTCATAGAATGTCCTGAGTTAGGAGGAGTCCACCAGGGTCACTGAGTCCATCTCCTGGCTCCACACTGGATCACCTAAAATCCAAACTGTGTCTGACAGCATTGTCCAAATGTTTCTTGAACTCCAGCAGGTTGGGGACATGACCGTAGTCCTGGACAGCCTGTTCTATGCCCACCACCCTCTGGTGCAGACCCTGTCCCTAACCCCCAGCTGCCCCTCCCCTGACACAGCCCCATGCCGTTCCCTCGGGCCCTGTCGCTGCCACAGAGAGCAGAGCTCAGCGCTGCCCCTCCACTCCCTGTGAGGAGGTGCAGCTGCCACGAGGCCTCCCCTCAGCTCCTCTGCCCTAGGAAACTCACCCTGGGATCCTTGTAGGCCGCACCATGTGCAGAGGAGCAATCCTGATGCAGCTCATTGCTGCCTTCTGCTTTGCCCTGCAGAGGTGGCATGTTACCAACAAGTTATTTATCCACACGTGGAGGTTGGCCAGGAGGTGTACTTGGTGGGCAGCACGTGGCCAGAGACAATGTGCATGGCATAAGAGTGGATCCTGGGCCTGTAAAGGAGCTCAGAGGACACAGGAATTGGTCCATGTAACATCATCCTATGAGCCTGTTTGTAAACTTTCTTATCTCTATTTTAAGATGAGTGAGAAATTTTTGCCTACACTACTCTGAAAGTTAATTCCTTGCTTAGGATTATGAACATTTTTCAAAGGCAGCATTTATTTATTTATTTATTGTTGACTTATATCAGACCATTCCTATGCCAGCATCGGCCTTTAGACAAAATACTCTTTGCCTATCACTGATAATGTCTGGAGGTAGAGATGGCATCCTTTCTCAGCTTTCTTTCTGCTAGTCTAAACAAGCCAACATCTCCCACACATTCACGACTGTCCCAGAGGTCTTCCACACAAACCAGACCAGCAAATATAAAAAAAACCCCATCCTTTCTTCCATTCACACACAGCTGAGCAGCCAATGCTTTTTAATACCTGTACATCTTAGTCTCCCTATCCCTGATGTTAAATGTATCCCTAAAATGTGATTAGTATCTTATGTAAGAGCTCGTCTATCTTGGAGATGTTTCCCTTCCATTCATGTTACAACTACTTCCACCTTATGCTCATCACATAAAAAGATGGTGTTACGTATGCATCCACTTTGTGTGTGTGTTTTGTTTGGTTTGGTGTGTTTTATTTTAATGTATTTTCTTGCTGGCAACCTAAGCAACATAGAGCAAGTGACTGGCTGGCTTGCTTGCCAAAGTCCGGAAGTAGGTGCTCTGCAAACCAAAGTTTGATTCACACACCTGTGTGCCACACTTCTTCTTATTCTATGTTACTCAATATAGATTTTTTACCACCTGATATAGAGTTCTCCCCCTATTTGCAGGTGGGAGAAAATAACCCCTTAGAAGCAGTTTTGTTGATCTATTTTCTTACACTTCTCCTTCCTCATATCCATTTTGTCCAATTTCAAGGACTTTGATACAGCCAGGCTTGTTTTCTTAAGATCTTCCTGTTTCTGCAGCATGTTTTACAATAGGAACTGAAGCTGTGTGAGCGGGGAATACTCATGTTGGGAAATAGTGAGGGAAAACAAGAAGCTGCCTGAGACCCACAGGAAAGAAATGCCGGAGGTGTCACCCAGTCCAGATAATGAGTCATTTGAGCAGGAAAAGCTGAGCCTCAGGGTTTAAGATCTGCATTGGCCTAGCTTAGATTTGCTGCCTTCTGTTATTTAGGAAGATTTTAAATTCTTTTTTTCCCCTTTGTTTATTTATTTATGTATTCTTTTTTTAATGAAAATGACATATATACACTTCTTTGTTGCACTCAGCTTTAGAGGAAATAAAAATCACCTTTTAGGAGTCACTCTGACTGCTCAAAAATAGTCCTGTTCAATTCCTTCAGACAAAAATATGGCTCCATGTCTTTTACCTTAATCAAGCACTTCCAGCATTTTTCCTCCTTTTCAATTCTTCTTTTCTTCTTCTTTTCTCTTTCTGTTTTGGGAACTGTTCTAAAACTACTGGAGTTTTTTTCCTCCCAATCACAGCAGAAGACTAGACTGAGTCTCCTTGATGTAGTGCTTCTTCACAGCAATTGGCAGCAGTGAACAGTATTACAACACAGCTGATTTCAAGATATCAGGGAACACCTGGAAAATCAGAGCAGCTTTTACTACACATTGGACAGTCTAATAGCATACAGGATAAAAAGAAAAGTCGGTTTCAGTGCAGGCTACCAAACTGCACTGAGTCAGTGCACTGCTGCCATTTACGTTCACCTGTGGCCCCCATGATTTACAGCAAACACAAGTTATTTTAGTGTGTCATCATATCTCAGGTGTATCACTTAGCTTGCCACATAAATGTCATTTTCTAATTTACATTCCACTGTTAATTCTATCTACGATCCACACGAGAAAAGAAAAAGCCAAACTCATCTGTACAACCCCCTAAGAGACTTCCAACGCCCAGAATAGAGCGTGTTGTATTTTGACAGCTGTCCTTTGAATCCTAAAGCATAACCTCTCAGGGGGCAGAGCGTTACGTAATTTTAGTGACAGCACAATTGTCATTCCGCTAGAAAGAAGGATATTGTAATCTCAATGGAAAAGAAAAGCGACACTGCCATCTGTAAGCTGATAGCCCTTTTTCTTTGGTAATTTGTACCTCTCGTGAAGGGTTGGGAGCGGAAATTATTACAAGCTGTTGAAGAAAATGACATCATTTTGCCACCCACAAAACACTAGGAGTTTGACAACCCAGAAAATGGCACAGCAGAAAGGAAAGAACAATCCAATTGTATGGGAGATCTCTTGCTTCTGGAGGAAATGTGTTCTCATTGTGATGGCCGTCCACCATCTCTGTGGGACTCTGACCACTACGGCCACAGAACCCAGCTTCAATAGCTCCAGTGGCTGAAGGAAAGGAGGACATAATTGCTGGAAACACTACTCTCTCCACGGTCTTTAGATTCCTTTGGTTTGGTCAAATGAACCGGATTTTTCTTTTGGGCAATTTACTTTCAATTGTAAGTCACAATGCTACAAAATTAATAAACAGGGAAATTCAGTTATGCAATTAGAAGTTGTTGGGAAGAATAGCATAATATAGATTGAAGATTTCATGGATCATAAAGAAAGAATTTCCTGTCTGTTAATTTTGCAGCTGCTTTAATGCGTTCCCCTTAATGATGGAATACTGGAGGCTATTTTTTTCCATGGTTGAATTCTCTTCCATTACACGGCACACACCCTCTTAAGTAACCTGCAGCTGCTTTTATCTGCCACCACTAATACTGGTCCATTGTGATGCCTGACACATTACAGAGCCCCTGTGATTTCTCAGCGTAACCTGAATGAAACCAGCCTGGAGAACAAGAAATGGGGGCTGCATGCAGGAGCAGAATTTTGGATACTGGAGCTATCCAGAAGGTGAACGAAGTTTTGAAGGAAAAACATACTTGTGTAGACCGTTACTCATTCGTGGTTTCTGGCCAGTTCCACATGCAATACAGTAAGAAAACTGTTTTTAATTATTTTTTAATCAGCACTTTCTCCCTGATTTGTTTTGTACCCGTTTGGTGGCTCGTAACCAGGACCAGCATACTCTAATATCCACCCAAGGAAAAGCTGGACTCTGAGGTGGTTCTTTCAAAGCCAGATGCAATTTAGGGGACAAATAAGGGCAATTTCTTTCCCTTCATTTTCTTTTCTGAACTGCAGCACCACCTCTCTTTAGAAAAGAAGACTCAAAGGCATGGAGGACTATAATTCTAACTGACAGAGTTACCATTACTTAACATTCAGTTTATGCTTCCAGTGTGTCATGTAATCTAATCTGGAAGTTTGGGAAGAGTAATCAACTTCTTTCCTCCCTAACAGCTGATGTCAAATGCAATATTTATGGTTTCACAGAAGCTAAGAGGAGTGTACAGAGAATCGAGAATAAAGCAAACAGCCAATCTTTCACATGGGAGCGAGCTGATTAGGATTTAAACAAGAACACCCTCCTTATGCATCTCACTCACTCAAAACTTGTCTCTTTGGTTTCTACAATCTACAGTTTTGCACCTTTGATGCAAGGAATTTTTTCTCTCTAGCCAGCTTCTTTCTTTCTTTCTTTAGCTCTTTGTCTTATTTCTTTATACTTCTATTTCTCACTATTTCTCTTCTCTTAATATGGAAGTTTTGCCCTTCAAAACTTCATTCACCTTCTGGATATCTCAAATTAATTGAGAAGCTACTGTATACCACGTTGTTTATATTATGGCTTAGCAAATTAATTCTCTAGCTATCATATGATAAATTAAAAAATAAAAATAAAAATATAAATAAAAATAAAGCCACCACCATACTTAATACTGATTGTGTTTCTTTCCACAGCAGGCTAACATTCAGCTCCCTTTCTATTTCACAAGAATATTTCACAAAGCCATTCTAGACATTCAGACACATAACCTACTGGCCACATTCACCTTTGATCTACAAAAGACAAAGGTGTCCAACAGGGTTCTATTTCACATCACCAGAGGAACAGCACTAGGTTGAGAGGAAGAAAGTTTGGAGACTGTTAAATTGTCACTAAGAGAGAAAAGAGGAAGAGGAAAGGGAGGAAAAGATGGAAGATGGTGAAATATTTCCCTAAAAACATGAGGGAGAGCACTCACTGAAAAAGAAGGCAGCAAAAGAGAGAGGAAGCCGGTAATAACATTGATAACAGCGTTACAAAACAAAAACAAAACCAAATGAAAATCAAGAAAATAAGATTACAGACAACATGAAGCAAGTCAAAACTGGCAGAGGAGCATGTCATCACTCCCCTGAACACAGAAAGTTATCTAGGAAATCATTAGAAATGAGTATAAATCTATTTCTGAACACAGTTTAAAAAACGGGACAACTGTAGGTAATGGTGATTAAATAGAAATAATGTAACCATGCAATGATTTAACCAGATTAGGTTTTTTTAGCTCACCCTGAGCAGTTTGTTCAAGGCCGGCTTTTTAGAGAAATACATCAAAACACCGAGCAGGTTAAGTGCTGTGTTCAACACATCTATTACATCCACTCTTTCCTGAAATGGAAAAGGGGCTGTGATGGGATCTAGGGAAGTTGTTGTGGACACCTGGAGGTATTGCAGCTTCTCTGTTGTTCTCCTTTGTTGTCCAAATGGTTCGCAAGCAGAGAACCTGAAGAGCAGCAACCATGGCTTTGCCCTTCCGTGCTGCTCTCCATTGCATTAACAACCAGAGGTTTGAACATCAATTATTGTAATGAGAAATATTAAACTGCTCTTTCCATACAGAGCATTTAGTCTTATCTAGTGAAACTAGTATGCCAGAAAAGTATTAGATACCTATATTTCTGATCTAATGTTTCAGTAAATATGACCAAATCGGTGACTGTAGCTTTAGGCATTCAGCCAGAGCAAAACTAATTTTCCGTGCTGATGTTCTTGATGAAAAACTCAGATACCTCAGTTTAACAAATCTAAACATGCTAGTTCTCTGTGAAGGCTCAGCTTGTGTTATAAAAACCAAACTACCCTTTCCTTGAGTGCCATTTTGTCAAAACCTATTGACTGTATGTGTGCCTACTACTAACAAGCATTAAATATTTTTTCCTTGCTGTGAATTTGAATGCAATTTGATAAAGCTCTGGATCTAGAAAAAAACAAAAGTCATATAAGTAGTCAGCTCTAGCTTAATACATTTTGAATGATTTACTTTCTATAGGAACTGTAAGCCACCAGCTGCACAAGGGCAGCTACTCCAGAATAGGATATTTATCTTCTTTTATTCCTTCGGATTGATCTACAGCAATTCATTCTCCCTCAAGAAAAATGAGAGGTGTTCTGAAAGCAAAGAACAGACAGCCAATCACCTAGGTACAATGCACATTCTCACTGTGTCTGTACACCAGCGTGGCATCCTGCAGTCACCTTCACAGAGGCTGAAGCAGAGACATCACCACTGACTCAGAGTGTTGTGCCTCTGACCTCTGAACAGCTTACCCTAAGCTCAGTCTGCTTTCTGCCTCCATGTCATGCAGAAGACAATGCTCTATGAACTCATGGCTGTGAAAAGTCATCCAGGGAATCTATAGCCAGTATGATATTTAGAATGAGAGGTAATGGCCTCAAGCTGTGCCAGGGGAGGATCAGGTTGAATATTAGGAAACGTCTTCTCAGAAGGAGTGATGAGGCAGTGGCACAGGCTGCCCAAGGAGGTGGTGGAGTCACTGTCCCTGGAGGTGTCCAAGAAACATACTGATGTATCTCTGAAGAACATGGTTAATGGCCATCGTGGGGATGGGCTGGTGGTTGGACTAAATGATCTTAGTGGTGTTTTCCAATCTTAATGATTCTGTGTTTCATATCCCACCACAGCTCCTGTCTCTACCAGGCAGGGAATAAAGGAAAAGCATTTGCCTGTGGGCTTCCATCAGCTCTTCACACTCTATTGGGGGTCCTAAGGTTGCTCTTAAATGCAGGCAGTCAACAGTAAACTCACTCACAAAAGTACCATGTTTTTCCAAACTGCCAGATAAATACAGTGCCTTTTATTCCACGTGTTCTGCTGCTCACTTTCCTGTTTGAGGTGGTGCAACAGGCAGAGAATTACTCTGTATGATATTCAAAATGCATTCACTCTCACACACTGCTTACAGGATTTGCATTGTTGATGCTGATCCATGATGCATGTACTCAAAACTGGCAGTTAGCTTAGGGTCCAGATTTCTTTTACACAAGAGGTCCCTTATCCTCTGCACACAACAGAAGCTAAGCCTTAACTATCTGCTCTACATGCATACAAAACACTGTACAGAGTCTGTGATGGCAAGTGGATCACATCACTAAGTCAATAATGCAACAAAGGCATTTAGTAGTCATTGCTATTGCAGAGGGCACAGTAGTCAATGTAAGCTAGCCATGTATTTCACTCTCTAGAAGAAAAGGAGAGAACCTTTTCTCTGATACCAGCAAAAGAGCCTGCAAAGTGGTTGTGCTTTTATCTAAACTGCAGTGTTAACTTCAAGAAATCTGAAATTCTCTGGAAAGGCTGACAACGTTCAAACAGCATCTTGGAGTTTTACATGTTATTCTACAAGCATCAGGACAATAATGAGTGTAAGGAATAATGACAATAATAACGATAATGGACAAGTTTGTTTTGGATAATGGGAGCAGCAGAAAGGTGAAGCTCAGGGTTCACATGTGGTTCTTGTTCACTTAGCATTTAGTCAGTGTGACTCAATTCAAGTTTAATGAGTCTGTTCTGCATATATTTATTCAAATTCTAGTGTAAATTTGAAAGAACCCAAGCAAAGAACAGAACTGGGTCTTCCTGTCTACACAGTAACCATACTTTAGAATACTCTAATGAGTGATAAATATTTGACATGTATTGCAAGGCATATTTCTGCTTAAAGATCCAGGAAACATCCTTCCTTTCCTTCCTTTGTTTGGAAATACGTACCAGGTTCTGGGCTCTGCAGAAGCTTTCAGCAAAAAGCCATCTCAGACTTTGAACTAACCACATTAAAACAAAAAGGCATGACGGCAATCAATAGAACAGCCTTCTTCCTCCACGTGTGAATGAATCTGGAGGCTGCCTGGAACAATTGTTTTGACCATAACATCAGCAGGCTGAAATAACTACCAGAAGAGCTGGGAAATGTTCTGATGTTACCTCGGGCAGTGCACCAGCCACTGATCCTGTACAGGTTGGGATCCTGTTTGCCGTGTGGCAGATCCGCCTTGAGCAGGTGGCACTGCGATGCAGGCACTTGGCTCATTCATTGAGGTGTGCTGCTGGCAGCTGTGCCCTTCTTTGCTACCTCCACGTGGATAGGGCAGTGCAGCCTCTCTAGATTAGACTGTGTACATGCTGAACACAGAAACAGGAGCTGTTTTTTCAGGGAAGATTCTGTTTTTAGAGCAGACCTTTTGTTGTCTGCATGCTGTGCTAGCATATATATAATGGTATCTGTTAGACTGAAATGTCCAACACCTTCAGTGGACAGGCACTGCCTGGCTGAGCCTGCTCTGGCCACCATCATCTCCAGTAGCCCAGCTGAAGCCTCTGATGCTCCCAGGTTTAGAGGGTCACAACAACCATAAAACCTTACTGCTGGATCACTGCACAGTGACAAGCCTGCACTTCTGCTTCGCTGGCCCAGTTTCCCTCTGGAAAATAAATTTTTACATAATTTGCAAGTGACTACTCTTCTAATACTTGCAAATTACTTCAGAAAAAAAAAGAATATACCATAAATAGTGAAGATATTCTTCTGAGCACTCTAACTAGCAAATATATATACAATTTATAGCATATAGTTAGCTTTTAATTTGCTTTATTGCCCCTTTACGTTTGTTGTTCCCTGTTCATTATGACACATTCACTCCTACTACAGTGATGCTACTGCTGTCACACAGTTCTCCTTAACCCTCACTACATTTCAAGGATAGAGATCTATCAAATCATTCAAAACAGGGATATTAAAAATGTAACAATGAAAAATCAAAGCTGAAAAATAACATTTTTAAAATCTATTATTACTACTAACATCTGTTGTCACAATGACATCTGGTTTGGGAGCACTCTTTGCTCATATAATTCAGGTACAGAAGGAAGTAGAGTTCCTTGATACAGCTCCACAAGTCAATACAAGTCAGTGACTTTATTACACTGAGTCATTCTTTCAGTAACCTTTGTACACTCAGCATCTGATGGTGAAAGCAAAAGCGCCGTTCTAGCATTCTAATTGAACAACTACTACTGTTGGACAGTAATGGAAACCTGAGTCATAAATCTGAGATGCAAATTCAAACTTCTGCAAAGTTGGAGGACACACCAAAGTCAAAGGCTTTCTGTCCCTCCCACCTCTAGAAGTGCCATACCTCCTCCAGATCCTTATGTCTTCATCAGTTATTCAAAATGAGATACTGAAAAGATGGGCTCTCATGTTCCTCATTTCTCATACTGGCTTGCCTGGAGTCCCACTGAAGCAAGTGGACCTGGTGTTAGGATATAAACTGTTAATTTTGCATGATAATGCTGTTTAATATTCTAAGTTTACAACCGTTTTTGTAAGGCACTTCTCTGAAGGCACCTTAGGACACTGCTTTTCCAATCAGCGACCTTCACTCAAGTTGTAGGTAGGAAGTTGAGATGGAAGAACAACTTTATAACTTTCTGAGAGAAACAGGGAGGAAAAGGAGAGATGAATTACTCCATAAAATATTCTTGCAGTTTGTAAAAGGCTTAAACAGAAAGCACACAGTGCAGTAGGAAAGACACTAGCCATGGACAGAATAAGAGGAAAAATACTGCCCTGAATTAGAAATGAACACAGAAGGGAAAACACTGAAGACACAATTAGAAGGAATAAATGGTCAGTGGACAAATGTCCTCCATAGATTCTGTGTGTGTTCACGATGTGGCACAGAAGTGACATGCTGGTGACTTGGAGGTGGAAAAATCATTCTTCATTTATGTCCTGGGACAGTGGAGTGAAGGATGAGGATGGTGTGTTGATTTACAGGCTGATCTAGTGAAAGCTCCATCAGACACCGTATACTGCAACAGAGTTCCAGAGGAACACCTGCAGAAAAATCAAAGTTACGCCTTCTCCTTCACTTCTCATGGCCCAGCTTCCATCCTCCCTGCTAGCCATCAGGGAAGGAGCATACAGCCCTGACAACTGTATATGACCCACTCTCATATACAGAGACATTGCCACGTGTGGGACACAGCCACCTCCACGTATGGTGACATTGCTGTCACTGTGTGTGGTGATACTGCCGCCTCTATGTATGGGGACATGGTCACCCCTATGTAGGGGAACACACCACCCCCATGTATGAAAACATTACCACCCCCATATATGAGGACATTGCCAATATATAGAGAAATTCCCATGTGGAGGCATTGTCACCATCATATAGGGATATGCATGGGGACATGGCCACCACCATCTGTGGGGACACTGCCACCTCCATGTAAGGAGACATTATCACCATCCTATATAGGGACATTGCCACTGTCACGTATAGGGACATTCCCATGTGTGTGACCTGGTCACCCCCATGTATGGTGACACTGCCACCCTCCAAGCCATGATGAGCATTTTCAAGAGTACCATGTAAATACAGCCCTGGCAGTCAGTGTCTCATCTGTCCAGAGGAAAACATTTTTCTTGCATACTCACATGCTACTGAACAACAGCGACTTGCTTTACACCAGTATGAGAAATTCAACTGCAGCATTGGCCTCTCCACCATATTCTCAGGGCTTGTGCTATTTCTCAGAACATTACAACAATGTAGACGTTATTCTTGTGCTGAGCTCTGTGCAACAAATGATAGTAGTACTATTTAATGCTTTAAAGCAGTGTCCTTCCAATGCCTGACTGCTCATATTTAATGAACAGGAACTACGGGCAAAGCTCAGTGAGACAAAGCCCACTGCCAGCTGACCTTTCAGCAGATCCCAACCACCACCTCCTCAACCTTCCCTCAAAACCAAGCTACCGTCCCACACACAGCATGTTTTTTTGCTGTGGACTGTTCTGGTGCTGTGTATGTACCCTGTCTGAAACCGTGTGCTCTGGGAACCTTCAGCATCCTCTTCATCAAGAAAGAAAATTGCTTTTTCACAAGTGTAATTAATTATTAATACATTTTAGGAGGAAAACATCATGCATAGTGAGCTTGGAAAGCTGTGTTTGTGGAAAAGTCAAGAGACCTGCTAGCTCTCTATTTCCCTGATCTGCTTAGATGCATCAGGGGATGGATTCCAGCAAACTCACAGAGCTGGATTATATTAGGTCAGGTCTCACCTTGCATATTGTTAGAGGGTTATTTGCCTTTGCCACTTTCAAATGCTATTTTAAAATAGCATCAGGTGCTCTTTTTCAAGCAGAACACTGACGTTCAGTCTGAACTCACGTTCAGTACACAATCCATGCTCAGGCTCCTCAGCCTCAGCAATGTGTGCCAGGTGCACTTGCCGAGTGCTAGCTGACTGATGCACAGGGAGGGGAGAAAAACCACAAACAGCTGTGTCTGTCTACGTGGAAAGGAAGTGAGAAGGCAGTTGTCAGCATTACACAATTTCTAGAGCTACTTTACTCAAGAGAAAAGCTCTCACTGGCATGGCTACTAGATACAGATTTTGGGTGTAGTCTCATCCCATCTGTGGTGAGGAAGAGCTCGGGGAAAGCTGATCTGACTCCTCAGAGTCCTCTCCGAGCCAACGTTACTGTTGTACACGAAGGAGTAGTCCTTAAAGAAGAGTGATGGGAAGAGCAGGAGGATGAAAGTCCAAGTGGAAGACTCACTGGTAGTATCCACCCAAAGCCAGCTCATGTCAGTAATGGTAGGAAGTGTTCCTCAAGCTCTTTGAGAAAACTCTGTGTTGCTGGGTGTGTGAATATAGTACTGTAATCAGTATGAGGATAAAAAGTGCTACCAGCTGCCAAATGCATCCTGAGGGTATAGATGGATAGAGAACATTCTTAATGATAAGTTACAGTCTAATATGCCTGTTAACCCTAAGTGCAGTGGAACAAAACTGAGTCTTGGCAGCGCACTACACACTCTTTCACCTCCTGAAACGTAACTTCAGGACTCTTCTAAGCTGCTACTTAAGTCCAACCAGTGTTCCTTGCCTTTCCAGGTCAGATAGCTACCAAAAGCTGTCAGGAGCTCCAAGCTCACTCCTATACAGCCAATCACACTTCACCAGAAGTGGCCACACAGCTTGGTCTCTTTTTAGAAAAGCAGTTCTGACAGCATCCCCTTCTTATTCCATCAGAAGGTGTTTAACATTCTCACTCCCTGGATTACTCTTGGATATAAAACAGAGTTTATGCTCCTCATCCATAGTACCTTACCATTAGACAAGAGATCTACAGCTTGTTAAAGATTAAATAATGTCCAGCTTTGTATTTCCTACAGTTCCAAATGGCTGGAGAAACACATTCCAGCATCATCACATCCTTGTATGAAAAAAGATCTAGAATCCAATCGAAAAGCAGAATTGAACCATAGGTAAAATTGCTACACAACCACAAAAAGGATGCAGGAAGACAACCAAATGCCAAATGTTCAGGCCTCACCTGGAGTTTTGACAGCCTGTGGAGCATACATATACTGCTGTGAGTGGCTCTCACATCACCTGTACTGCAGAACGTGACAACTTGCTCATACTCAAAAACCACAGCACTTCATATGAGAAGATAATTAGACGATACATCTGGTTTAATGAACAAACCACACCTCAGCATCAAGCTATCTCTGGGTTTTTATTGGTGTGGGTTTGACTCTTGGGAATCACCTGCTGCATTATTCCACCACGTCACCAGCTACAAGAGTGGCTGGGCTATCACAGGGCCCTACATTGACTGGATGGCTTTCATGCCTACTTCTGCCTCCCGCCAGGCCAGGCCTGCCATTCTGGCTCGGCTCTAGGCCGCATCCTGCTGTTTGTCAGTGGCAGGCAAGCAGCAGCACTCTGCTTAGGAGCCATGCAGCGTGCTGGTGATAAGTGGCTCTCCGAGTCCTTTCTGCCAGTTGTTCTTGGCAAATGGAGTGGGGAAGACTATTGTTGTTGCTGGCTGTTATCTCTGCCTCTGAGACCGCTTGGCAGAGGCACAAATACATCTCTGGTGTGGAAACAAGCTGCTGGATGCTGGATGAGTCAACTCATTAATAAACAAAGAGTTACAAAGGAAACGGGTACTGGTCTTAGCAAAATAAATGCATAAAAAGTTTATTGGATGCTGTGGTGTTTGTCCTCCCCAGCATGACACTATTTTATCTCGGGCCCCAGCCTTCCTATTAAAAAATGGGGAAGTTAGTACTTTATCAAATCTTAATCAGCTTAAATGTTGATATATTACTTACATAGCATGGAAAGTATTTTCTGCATTGTTACTGACGAAGGTGGGTTATTTTTAGTTGCTACTTTATATCTTTTTCTCTGTTTCTAAAGCTTCTCTGCAGAATGCACCACTGGTATGAAAAACCTACCATGTTCTGTTGCTTACCTTATTTCCATTAAGGAATCCAAGCCAGATGCTCTGCAGGAAGCTCGACATGAAGTATTAAACTCTCATACTGTTCTTACAACAGCACTGGTACAGCTTCACAGATTAAGTTCTTCAAAAAGCAAAGCTTATTTACAGTCAACATCTACTAAGCAAGAGCAGGAAAGGTTTGGTGCAGAGAGGAGCCACCTTGTCTTTCAGTACCTTTGCAAGAAAAAATGTATTCCAGGTCCCCAGACAGTTTAATTGTGTTGATCTATTTGCTTTACAGGAAAAGTGGGATTCTTTGCATCTTCCCAGCAGACGCTCCCTCTGTCTCCCACATCATCCCAGCTCATAGTTGCCCCCCTACCACTGTTCAGAGGTGCACAAGATGCAAAGCCACCTCACCTCCCGCAGAGTGTTTCTGACAAACAGCATTCTCTTGGATTGTTCTTCCTGCCTAACATTCACCAACAAGTTTAACTCTGGAAGTAAATCACAGGTGACTATCGAATGCATTCTCCACATACAGCATGTTATGAAATACATCTATTTCTGCATCTACGTAGAAAAACAGCTAGC
The DNA here is from genome assembly GCF_016699485.2 of Gallus gallus. Classification (NCBI taxonomy): domain Eukaryota; kingdom Metazoa; phylum Chordata; class Aves; order Galliformes; family Phasianidae; genus Gallus; species Gallus gallus. The sequence continues at coordinate 64,074,703 of NC_052533.1, read as the reverse complement.
TGGAAGAGGAGGGGGGATTCATAAAGAAAAAAAAGAATGCAGCAGCTGAGTTTTGCTAAAATACTGTTTTTTTTTAAATGCATGCCTATTCCAATTAGTTACCTAACTAATTGTGAATAACCTAGCAACCATTACATAAGCACATTTAAACAGTGTCTTTCGCACCACAAGTAAAATCCACAGAAACCATGTACCTAAAGCTGAGTCTGATGGGATGCCCTCATCTGCATGAGACAGTGTTGTGCAGAGAAGGGTATCCAAAAATTAGGAAAGGTCATGATCAAAAAAGCTAGAAGAAAGTTTGCTAAATGGAGCCTTTCAAATGAAGGGTGGGCAATTTTCCCAGAACATTTCACCTGGAAAGAAGCAGTCAGTCAATAGCAGCCCGTAGAATGGACTAATCAATTGCATGTTATGTAAAAATCAATTCCTTTAATCAGTTTCAAAATAGATATAATTAGTTCTTTCTCTTCATTCTTGAATAATAAAGAAATGTGAGTAGACATGATTTATTTTATCTGCACCATTTGCTGTATTAAAGACTCATTCTTTACTCTCCAACTTAGACCTCCCAAGGTTTCTCCCGACATACTTCACACTTCTATTTATTTTCACTGTCATTTTCTTTTCCCATCTCAATCCCATCCCTTCTGAATCAAGCAACCTGTGTGCAGTAGTCTATGTGAGTACACACTATGTATCATGTTGTTTTATTTTAGTATTGTTCTCCAGTCTTATCTTAATACTACCTAATTTCTCATAAAATTATTTGCCCTCCAGGCAAGATCTGAAGAGATGTTTTCACTCAGTTTTCCATAACAACACGCATACCTTTTTCCCTAGGTGGTTTCAGTAAATTTAAATTCTAGTACATATAAGTAGTCAGAATTGTTCTCTCGGTCACTTTACTCCACAGTCAAAGGTCCAACATCAAGCCTTTGGTAGGTCCTCCTCATCCTTTCTAAATGCAACTGAGTAATTTTTTGTCAGGTGTTGATTTTGCCCCCCCATCATCTATGTACCTTTCCTCCAAATCAAATATTAGACAGCGCCAGCACCAGTAGAAGACTTGGGGAAGTCTGCTTGACTTTACTTAAACTTATGAAAACAACTTGAATCCATCTTTTCCATTAAAGTCTGAGACCTCCTGCCATAAAGTAAATCAAACTGACCTTTTCATATTCATATACAAACAAGTAAATAAATATGTAGAACTCAGCTCTGCCACCTCTGGCTTATCCTCTGAGAAAAAACACAGCCCAAGATGAGGAGAGTGAAAGAGGAATGCTAGAGAACATTTCTCTACAGTGTCCAACACAGGAGAGGAGAACAAGGTGGGAAATAGGAAGAGCGAATGTGCCCCCATTTCTTGGCTCTACCAGTGCCACCCTGCTTGACAGCAGAGGGGACTGACCACTGCTGTAAGTATGCATATCCGAGAGATCTCCTCTCCACTACGTGCAAACATACCCATTGCCAAGGAGCTCATGTGAAACTCAAAAAACAAGTCATAAAAATGAAAAGAAATTAAAAATAAGTGGGGGGGAAAAAAAGGCTCAAACGCTCCAATCCTCCCAGGTGTAATTACAGAAAATAACAACAAAAATGAGGTGGCTTCTGGCATTTTTGGTGTTCTGAGGCATTTACTGTTTTGAGTCTCGACTGCGGTAACGCGTAGGACGCATAAACAACCAAGTTGGCCAACCAGATGGGCACACGATCTGCTAATTGGGGAAAGTCTGCCCTAGGATCCGGCCACGGTTGACTGCAAAACAGCCCCCAGAAAGTCAATTTTTATTTCCTTTTTTTATTGTTTTAAAATACTGGATGAACCACTCATTTAGAAAATTAAACTAATATGCATTTCGTAGGGCAAAAGAAAATTCCTTTCTGAATATGTATTAGCTTTCATCACGTCTCTACAGCATTTAACAGCAAGAACCACAGGGAGAGAATCTACAGGTTTGGTTTTAGACTTAAAAGTAGTATTAGAGATTACACAGATCCTAGGAGCATGATGTTATACTTATCACAAAATGTAGCCTATCCAGTGAGGTATTCAGGGAACAAACAAACAAACCAACCCACCACTTTGGGAGGCACAGCACAGTTACGTGTTGGAAAGAAGTATGATTTCACACCTTTCCTTTTCTGTTGAAAAGTACAGAAAATAAATTTTCAGGCTTCTTGACTCAATTATTTGTAGTGTAAGAGTGTAATTATTTGTAGGTGAAGATCCTGTTTTCCACTGGCATTAAAATATCCTGAACAGATAATAAATTCCACTGTAATAAGCTGCACAATTGCTTTAAGAAATAGACTGCCCATGGTTTCAGAACCGTATATCCTACAGCGTATTTATTTTCAAGTAGGTTAACACTCGAGTCAGTGATCCAATTTTTAGTTGTTTATCGTTAAGTTCAGTCTAAGATTTAGCAAAACATCTACACAAGTACTACTTACTGAGCTCTCTGGTCATGCTTTTTCCTCTATCTTCTGTATGATCCTGTAATGGGGAGAGGCTCTGATTTGCAGTCTGGGTTTAACTTTGTGCATGCCTAATTGCACACGCAGAGGATTATGTAGATAAAACTGCATACTTGTAATTGTGAAAGGTGGTAAGTGAAATCATGTTCCACATTGTAAATTACGACCTTTAGATTAAACATCTGTTGCCAGCTCAACGGCCATTGAGGAGTGTTAGTAATAGAAAATGTTTATTACTGCTTTCTCCTGTCAAATTTAGGAAGGAGCTGCAAAGAAGTCAAACAATAGTAGCTAAAAGAAGCAGACCACGCAGCCCTACAGCAGGGTGGCATCTCATCAGTCTGAGGTCATTTGAAAAGAACGGGGCTGAAGCCTGTTGGGCTCCACCAATACAGCTGTGGAAGCTATTAGCCAGGGTGAGTATAGAAACCAAAGCAAAAATAGCAGTGACACCTTCATATATCCCTGTTTCTGCATCCGGAGCTGGCAGGTAGGAAAGAAAAAGAGTAGACTAAATTTAGCTTTGGATTTTTTTTTTTTTTTTTTTTTTGAATGTGTAGAAGTCACTGTACTTCCTCAAAATGGGTAAGCCTCCTATGGTGTTTAGGTTGTTCTATGAGCTGTACTTCACAGGTAGTTCACCCTGTCCAAATGATCCCTTGTAGACGCTGAGTAGGCACCTGAAGATGCCAAGTACAAAGCAGAGCAGTGAAACTAGCACAGCTGCCCCAAGAGGGGATGGGATGACTTGGGCACCTTCTCTCAAAAAAGTAATAAAAGAAAAACATAGAAAAGCTATATGATACGTGTATCTTCTCATTAAATCAGAATGATGACCTTTCAAATAAATTAGTTTCCATATTTCCCACTTAAGGCTACTTTCTTCAAACTTCATCCAGAAGAAAGAATGAGGGCAGAGGTGCCATTAGGAGCTTCTGGATTTAACAGTACTTGATTTGGATGTGCCCTGTGTTATACAGTTTTGCAGATGTAGGACAAATACAACAGGCAAAGGTTCCCTGTGCTACCTTGCTAAAATCATAGAATCATAGAATGGCCTGGGTTGAAAAGGACCTCAAAGATTGTCTTGTTTCAACCCCCCCCGCTATGTGCAGGGTCGCCAACCACTAGACATAAAATGCTTCCCTTCGGATCAAAAAGCACATTTCTTCAAAAGTATTTTCCACCTGCTTGGTTTTTGAACACCAAAAGTGAGCTCTTCAGTCATCAAAAGCATCAACTCCCCTCCTGGGAGCAGCACTAGATTTACTACTGTATAGCTCTACAATATCTATTATGGGATTCAGGTTTGCAATCCTACCTACGAACTACTCCAACTGAATTAAGTGATGAGTAAGCTGAGAGTTACATTTGACAAAGAATCTGCACAAGCAGCATCTGAGCACATATTTACTTTTTTCCCTTACACGGACCAAAAAGTGCATGAAATAAATGCAGACAGTAGATGTAACCAGACATTTCAGACTGAAAAGATACTAAGATAATACCAGTAATAACTGCTTTCATTGGGACTCAAGGCAGGGGAAGATGTTTTTTCACTACTCCATTTTTTTCAATTTATTTTCCTGTTATGATGCAGTTCATATAATATTTTTGGTTTTATTTCACAGAGGTAAGTTGGCAAAATAATAATATATGTATACGCATATACATCTTTATTACCGTTTCCTACCTCTGAATAAGTTCAGTTCAGGGTGCTTTGCTGTCAGGTTCCTGTTCCGCCTCATGCAATTGATGTAGTTGCTGTTGAAAGCTCATTAAGAAAGAAACTATGCCTGTCGCCCGACAAAGGAGGATGTAAAAGCTCTCCATTGTTCCCATTCTGTAGAAAAACAACGTGCCACAGCCAGACCCCACTCCCAGCCGTGCCAAGTGCGCGCTAATTTATTACCTCTGGATGTCTGATTCCAAGTGAAGGAAACTGGAATGTCATACCTTCATTCAGAACACCATCTCATGGAATTATTTTTTCCGGATTCCTGGGAAGTTGAAATATTTGAGAAGAATATCAGGAACTGTTGTTTTAGCCTGTTTGGTGAGTAGATAATTGCCTTCCAACTCCACTCTTTCAGGAAATGATGTGAGTGTTGCATTGTTCCTAGACGGGGGCAGCAATGTTTTTTAACAAGACGCATACATATATATTTTTAAAAGAAACAAAACACAACAAAAACATGCAGCCTAAGCCGCTGCACCGGCCCAGACTGATTGAAGCTGGTGCAGATAAGAGGTTGGCCCAGACAACTTGTCCGCATTTCACATAACTAAGAGCATTCTTTAGCGGGGATGTAAGCAATGCTTTTTATTGAAGGAGAAAAGAAGTCCAAAACAAAACCCTTTATGATGTGGGAGTAAAAAGCTCATTATGTTAAGTGATATCAAACATGACCAGAAAAGGCCCTGGGGAGAAATTACACTTTTTTATTGGATTCTGTGGGACAAACTAGCCTGGGAACTTGAAAGCACAGGGAACGTGCACGTGGAAATCACGTCATGTATGAAGAATAATTTCTCAGCGTGTGAAAATTATTTGGAAATAGTTTTCAGCTAAAGTTTCTCTTTATGGCAGCTGTTTCAAAAGGACCATACTGAGGCAATGACCCGCGGTAGCACTGATACAATAGCTGCTGGATAACCTCCTTGCAGAGCTCTGTGGTCTTAGTCCAGCCCTGTGTTTACGAGGAAAAAGTAATCAGCAGTGAAACTCAGAACAAGAGGCTAAGGCTGAGCATCTTGCTTGATTTTTATTGAAGACAATTGCAGAATTCCAATGCAGTTTTTGAGTTCCAGTTTAACTTTTGCTAATAGTAAAACTGAGACTCAAGAAAGCATAAAGAGGAAACCACTGTTTTGTTTTTGGGAAAGCCTGCAAAGGGCAAGAGGGGCATACAGGAACTCTGTCTTGGCTCTTCATGCCCTGCTTTTACCATGGCACTTCTCTGCAACTTGCTTCTTCTAAAAACTAGCAAACTGGTTTTTACATTTTGCGATCCTTTGGTGATGGTGACCACCACCTCAAGTGAAGAATACCAACTGCTACCAGGTGGTGTTCCAGGGCCCACATCCTCTTTGTGGCCCTCCATTGGACTCACTCTAGAAGATCCCTATCTTTCTTGAATCGAGAAGCACAGAACTGGACACAGTACTCCAGATGCAGCCTCACAAGGGCAGAGTAGAGGGAGAACACCTCCCTTGACCTGCTGGCGACACTCTTTTTGATGCACCCCAGGATACCATTGGCCTTCTTGGCCACAAGGGCACACTACTGGCTCATCGCCAACCTGTTGTCCACCAGGACCACCAGGTCCATCGCTGCAGAGCTCCTTTCCAGCAGGTCAGCCCCTAACCTGTACTGATGTGTGCAGTTCTTCCTCCCAAGGTGCAAGACACTACACTTGCTCTCATTGAATGTCATCGCATTCCTCTCTGCCCAACTCTCCATTCTGTCCAGTTCTCCATCATTCATTTCCTCCCTTCTTCAGCATCCGGCCAAGAAATAAAAAATCAATAATTAAGCAGCCCTGGCATGTAAAATTCTGTTAATGGATGTCTTAAAGGAAATTACTTTTGCTGTACCACCTGCAAGTTGCAGCTGCACAGAAAATTTGTAAACATGAAACATCCCAGTCACCCCCCCCACATTTACAGATATTTTTATGATGAGAAACGACAGCCTGTTTTTGTGCCCTCTTCTCCTGGATATGTGGACATGAAGAAAGCCTTTCACACACAAAATGAGCCAAAGGTACTGTGCTACATTGGCTCTATGAACAGCATTCGTTTCCCATGCTCGGAGCATCCCAGATGATACATTCAACACACATATTTAATGCAATGTACACTTCTCAACTTGCTCAGGATGCGAATACTGAAGTCTTGCTATCTCTGAGTGCTCCTTGACTACAGAAAATTAATTCAGTCTTGCAACGTATTGCTGGCTCGTTACTCTGAAGAATTTCTTTAACCATTCAGACTTTGATAGTTTAAAGGAAGATTCCTCTTTAGGATTCCACGCAGTAATTAGCTGTTCAAAAACCACACTGCTAACTAATTGTACTACTGTAATGCTTTCTTATGATTTTTAACCTTGTTTGGAAAATATCGTCTATGTTTGGAGTTCTTTCAAATCAGTACATTGGAGCAGTGCACAGTATTTCCTATTTATGTAATTCAGGTTAGAAGCTTTTTAGATGACATAGCAAACATTGGAACAGGTTTAGAGACATCTGGAGAGGGGATTTTCAGGAACCGGAATTTCTTTAATGAGGGCTAAAAACATCTGGAAAGGACAAACTTGGGTCTGCTCACAAAGGGCTTCCTATGACCTCAAGCAGTCTGGAACTAACTTTCCAGAAGCTAAAGCTACTGAAAAGTGCACTGCACGGACTAGGACACACGCTGCAGCAAGAGGCACTTTTGCATACCATGGTTTGGGAGAGCACATGCTATGTGCCATCCTACAAGCTTTGCAAGGCGTGCTTGCAAATTTACTTCATAATTAACTCAAAGACAAATAAAAATACTTACCCGGGTCCTGCAGTGCAAAAACTAAAGTTTTTTTCCTCTGATTACAGGGACCATATGTCATAAAATGCTGGATAAATGTATAGATTGTGCCCCTCCCAGAATGTTAGTAATGAGTAACACGCAAAGTTACGAATAGTGCTTTGGTTCTCACCCAGTGCCATTACATTAGAAGCAAGAACAACCCGAGCTGGAAGAGACCCACAGGGATCACTGAGGTTAACTCCCAGCTTCACACAGGACCGCCCAAAATTCAAACCATACGTTAAATACGACATCTTTTTAAAAATAAATGAATAGATAAAAGCAAAACAATGCTATGCAGAGGCGGGTCTCCCTGTATCCACCCAGTGAGTCATTAGGGAAGAGGACTGAAATACAAGGCTTTACTAAAAATTAGGTTAAAAGCTTCATTTTAAAGTACAGTGCTATCCATCGTTCACTGTAATTTTCCTGAAAGATCATACAGAAGGGGTCAGCTTTTTCTTCACTGTCTATAAAATTGTATTAAAAATATACCTGAAAGTTCAGATGTAACCCAAATAAGGTGTTTCGGAAGGCACTCTGAGACCTCTACAAGAATCCTAAATCAGGAAGCACAAATCTGAGCTCTGAATTTTCAAAGCCAAAGTTGTCAGGACTTCCTGCAAAACTTTCTTCACTGCCACTTGGATTACTGAGCTCTTCCTGAACACAAGCGGTGTCTTCCAAACCTCTGCACTCCTGGGTCATTTCATTTCTCAGATTCCTTCGCTTCTCCTTCAGAAAATTCAAGAGTGGTGGGACTTTGGCTTAAGTAAACAGACACAAACACAGTTTATGATGGCTCTTACTTCAAGTGCAGTCTAATAACGGAATACAAGACAGCAAAAGTCTACACTGGACACTTGTTTTTCTTTCTGCTTCTTTCCACACACAGGGCTGTCCTATTTCAGACTAACAATGTAGGTAACTGCGTGCCCAGTTAATTCATACAGACTTAGTAGAGACTTAACAAAGCAAGATGACATTTTGAGTAACATAACTCTATAGCGGTGATGTAGCAAATATGCTCAGCGTTATCTTGAAGAAGTGTCTTTCTACTTTGCTCAAAACTATACAGAAAACTGCCACCTAGAAAACTGCAAAGACGTGTGTTAATTGACCCCAAACAGATTTGAAGCCCTTCTGACTACTCCTTTCTCTTTTAAATGTATGATATTTGGAATTTCACAAGAATCTTCCAAGAGAACTACTTAGGAAAGTTAGTTACACTACTCACTCAAATTCTGCTGAAACAGCTGCACCTGTATCTTCCTCCAGATTATGCCACATCTTGTCCAATACAACATAAGCTATAATAACAGCACTGAGTGTTCAGTATCTCTGTTCCTTTGAGAAGTTAATTTACTTGCACACAACCCAAGCAAGTTGCATACTTATAAGTACGTGGTACGATAATTGTGTTCACAACAATTCTGCAGCAGTCCCCTTTTTAAAAGACTAAGATAAAAAAAATGATGGCACAATCTCTATCAATAAAGTTCTTTTACAAACCACTTCAGAAAATCAGAGCCACTACACCAGGCAGCAGCGTTAAGAATGTAACTCTTGCAGATTTTCATCTCTGACAGCCTAATTTAATTTCTAATATATTTTAGCTAGAACACACAGCTACCATGGTCAACACTGTTCAGACAAGCGTTATCTTACATAAATCACTTTAAGAGTGACACATTACAAGATTTTTGAAGAGTAATGGAGCAAAATGCTCCTGATAAGTAGTGACTCCCCTTCCCTTCCCTTCCCTTCCCTTCCCTTCCCTTCCCTTCCCTTCCCTTCCCTTCCCTTCCCTTCCCTTCCCTTCCCTTCCCTTCCCTTCCCTTCCCTTCCCTTCCCTTCCCTTCCCTTCCCTTCCCTAATTTAAAAGCATGTGGTTTCATTCACTGAATATCTCATACTTACACAATATACTGAACTGCAACAGAACACAATTATTTACACTCCTCCATACAGTGGCAGGCTTCAAACCTTCCTTGCCAGGCTTGCACTGACACCTGCTGGGGAGTAATTGTAAATCAAAATCCAAAGCCTTCAGACACGGAAAGCTGTTCAACTCAGGAGGGAACACTGGTTCATTACTGGGCTTATTTCCAATTTAATGTGACTACTGAGAAGAGCCATAGTTCTCAAGAAAAGACTTAGAAAGCCATAAACTAAAATGTCAGAAGATGTGCCAGCTGTTATGATGGAATTTATCTTCAAAAAGTATTTATTACCCACGATTAGCATAGAAAGAAGCTGAGTAAGAGCAGGTAAGTCAGCTTTCTCCCTTCCTTGCCAACATTAAAATATGCGACAGGCCCTGAATACTGAACGTTCCAAGGAGAACCATCTTTAGATTTATTTAAACACTGAGGATCCATTCCAGCTCCTACTGGAATCCCGTGCAAATCTGTAACAAGTTTGAAAAGCGTTAAAGCCATCCTCAACACTTCCAAAGCTTTATTCGATTTAATCTTGTAAATATTGCAAGTATAAGTGAAAACACTTTCTTCATGCCCCAGTGATATAAAACAACTTTCAGACCATTCCTTCTTCTGTTTCTATTTCTTCCAAATGGTAGAGACTATTGAATAAGCATTTGAATTTTATGAAGTCCCAGCGTGTAGCACAACTGTGTCCAGTCTCACTTTGCTAGAAAATAGTCAGATATGTTCTATTTCCAACATTAATATTTAGAAGAAGCCTTTCAAAGAATCTGGAGCAAAAATCCAGGAAGTTTTTGGAAATACTTCTTTATTTTCCAGTGGACATTCAACTTGCAACTTGTATCATTGCTTAAGAGCCCTCAAATTGATGAAGTACTAAAAGGTACAGCTCCAGTGCAGTTAATTAGGATTGAAGTCTTAATAAAAACAATCAGTGCAAAAATAAAATGAATTCAGTATACAATTAAATGCATTTTGTTATAAAGATATTTGGGCTTTGAGCACATTTACATTAAGGAATCCGGTAAGAGAGAAGCCTTTTTAAGTTTGTTCTTAAAACAAACAAAAACTATTCCACACCCAATTCTAAAGACAGGCAGGGACTTTATAAATAGAAGAGCTTAGTTATGACAATCATAAGCAGGTGCATAAGCTGAGAAACATCACAGAGATCGCTTTCTGTTCAAACAGGGGTTGTTCTTAAGGAAACCTCCCTGTTTTTCAGGTGGGAGGTACCTGTGAGACATCTGTGTTTCTCCCATCCGCAACAGAGAATGAACAACATTCCAGCACAGCCCACTGTCGGCAACTTCTCTCTTCAGTCCAGATGCACGATGATGATTGATGAATCTGTCGTGCCTACAGTAGTGGGCAGAGCTGCCTGGCAGGAATTCAGTGTTATTGAAAGAAATCTCAAATACTTATTCCATCTCCTCTGCTAACTTTAATCACGCTATCAACGTGCTGCCAGGAATGGAGCCTTGACACCGAGCCATAAAATTACACAAGCAACCCTTGTTGGCATATTACTGTTGCAATACAGGTGAAGGGTAAATTCTGTTTATTTTTACCTGTTTCCATTCTATATTGGACACCAGTTAAATTACGGAAAGATATTTCCTGTATTACCGGTTAGCTTGCAGCAAATTTCATTAAAGTACTATGTCTCATTTTGCTTAGTTAATGAACTGATTATGTTAACTTCTTCAGTTACACTGCTGTTAAATGCAAGTTTTAAATAAAGGAGAGCAGTAAAGGAGCTTCACATTCTCCCTATGAATAAAGGCTAGTAAGGAAAACGATCAGTACTACAAGCATTTTACCACTAACCTGCTCACATTTGCTAGGCTGAAAAACAAACAGAAATCTTTCCTCAATTGCTTTATAAAGTTCTCAAAATTTTATCTTAAGTAAACCAACAGCATGTCAAATATTTAAGGTAGATACTGTACTAGCTAAAAAGCTAATACAAAGATATGTTTCTCGTGATTAGTGCTGAGCTTGTTTTGGCTTTGCTTAGAACAGCAGAATTGGTAAGAGGTCTGAAATATTTACAGAGACAGAAAAAGATTTCTTGTTCAAGCTCATTTACCATTTCTACATTAGCAAAAACCATTTAAATCTCAATTCTACTTCAAAATACTGACCATAGAAATCATGAGTTGGAATTGTAACTGGATTTAGAACTGTGCTGAGATATTTCACCACTGAAATTTCAAAGTTTATACTTTAAAACAAGTTGGTTTTCCTGAAATCTATAAAAGAGACTTAACAGTTTTCCCAGTGAATTCTCAGCTAACTAACTATGGATGGAACCTACTACACCTACTTTTTGGGAAAGGGCTGTGGCTGCACAGCAAGATAGTTAACATTAAATTAGGCTCTATGTTCCCAAATGATATGATACACTATGCAAATTGAAGAGAATTCCAATTTGCAACTCCCTGAGCTGATGTAGTCACACAATGTAATTTCCAGTTCCACCTTCCAATAAACTAAGAAATACTGGCATTCCACTTGCCCTTAACAAAGATAGGCACTTAAGTTGAAAGTATGCAAAACTTTTCTTCCCATACCAAACGTGTGGAGGAGATTCTCCTTTTATCTTACTTGGTTCAGCTTTCTGAAAGAATCTCAACTTAATTCAGAAGCAATTGAATATTGGCACAAAACCAGCAATACAAGAACAGAAAGGTCTTAAAAAGAAACATATTTGGCCAGTTCCTTCTCCATCTCAGAATACTGCTCTTTGAGGCGCTCCATAGCTTTTCTGTGCTCTTCGTCCACCTCTTCTCGCTTGCTCTGTTGTTCTTGCAGGAACGTCTCCTGCTGAGCGATGCGCTTCTCTTCACCAGCCATTAGCTTGTCAGCCTGAATCTGAGAGGAGAAAAATGGAAAGTTTTAGCAGTCATTTCTAGATCAGTACACGAGATTTAAATGAGGTCATGAGATCTACTCTGGGCAGCCTGGTCTGGTGGTTGGCGACCCTGCACATAGCAGGGGGGTTGAAACTAGATGATCATTGTGGTCCTTTTCAACCCAGGCCATTCTATGATTCTATGATCTAATCTTAAAGCGTCAGAGAAACTGGGCTTTCACTGCAGTAGAAGCACTAGAAAAAAAAAAGGCAAAAAAACCCCAAAGCAACAAATCGTACAAAGAAGCGAAACAAAAATCACAAAGCATAGTCAATGCAAAAGAATGCTAAAATGTCTATGAGACTTTTAATTATAGCAAGAATGATACCTTTCCTGCAGTCTGGTGAAAACGAACTAAATAAGTAGAAAGATACTATAAAGTTACTAGCTGACTACTGTTAGTGTCTAAACTTTCACTTCCTGCATTTACACCTTTGACTACTGACAAAGTTGTAAGTACTGTAAGCAGCTGATACCAAACCAAATTGTCTCATGAAGACTTTCTTTTAAGATGAATACTAATCTTGGAAGCATGTTTTACCTCCTTCAGTATGGAAAAAAAGCCCACAGTATGAATGGACACTCCCCCATCACCCCATTTTACATACTACAAGAAGCTGCCTACTGGACTTGGAGAGTTCACTGTTGTGAAAGTGCTTCTATCTCAGAAACCAAAAGAGAAGCAATATAAAACTAGCTGCATTTCATTTCTACTAAGTGATCTTAACAAACTGTGAGTCCTTATCTAGTATGGTGAGTATAGGGAGGTCTCTGCTGCATATGACATAGACTAAAAAGGCACTAGAAGCTTTACATAGCTGATTCTAGGAAAATAAAAATACCAGGCCCACTATGTTTCATATTAGCAAATGGTAGACAACATAAAATTTCAGAAAGTTATGTCCAGTGGTTATTTAGGTACATCAACAGAGACCAACAGATCCGCAGCGGTATTCGAGATGTGAGTTTTTGTCAAACGTGTGCCCATAATGAATGATTCCACGTTTCATGACAAATTATGGTGGTTAATAAAAGCAAATATGAATTATGTCAGCCAATCCTTCAACATACTGCTCCTCTTTTCTTGATGTTTACTAGTTTTCTCTCAAATGTCTCATTTGTCTCTGCTGAGTACTTCACACCATCAGTTTGTAGCTTACATACTGATAGACTGGCAAAACATTTGTTTTCTAGTAAACAGCACAGACAGAATTTGATAATGTGCCTGGCAAATGAATTTCCAGGGTGATTTCATAAGGGAGAGGAAAACACCATCTTCATTTAAGCTAACAGAACTTCAGGTTCTTTTTCATCAACTTGATACCTAGGAAGCCTTCTGTGTTTGTATTACATTTCCCACACCTCAAATTCTGATTACTCAAAACCGAAGAAATAACCTAAATTTAAATACAGACATAAATAGATGCTATCTCTTTAAGCTGCAGGATCCCCAGATGTGATGCATTAACTCAATGCACATTTAAACTCACCCTAAGTAGAAAAGAACAAGAAAATTACAGTAAGCATCACAGAAGGGGTACAAGCCTTGAAATACATACCATTCTTTTGCTAAAGATGAATTGAAAAAGAAAACAAAATTAAGGCCCCAGTATCTCCTGCAGTTTGCTAATGTATGACAACAGTAAGAAGAATAATGGGTCCCTGCAGATTTGTATCATCTCAGAGATACTGACAGATAAAACTTCCAAGAATTCTTTCACGAGTTAGAAATGACTAAAATAACTGTTACCAATTCACAATCCAGCTTCTGCACGCTGTTACCAATTCTGCACTCAGCAAATGTTTAATAGAATTCTGAGCAGCCTCCAACATTTACTGGCCTTAGTGGCTTAGGTTTAAAAGGAAAGAAAAATTCACTCCTAATACAATAAATACACTGCAGCGAATTATCTCTCTTTCAAAACTGCCTACATGAGGTAAAGATGCCAGTCACACAAAGAGTAGTCTGTGATTTTACCTTCAGTATCATTTTACTTACAGAATCTAATTCACATATCCCATCTCACAAGACAGGCTCGATATTCCAGAGCTACAGAACATCTCAGCTTCAACCTCTATGGTCTCCTTAACTAGGAGGAAGTTTTGCACTCAGAGGGTGGTGACGCACTGGAACAGGTTGCCCAAGGAGGTTGTGGATGCCCCATCCCTGGAGGCATTCAAGGCCAGGCTGGATGTGGCTCTGGGCAGCCTGGTCTGGTGGGTGGCGACCCTGCACATAGCAGGGGAGTTGAAACTACATGATCATTGTGGTCCTTTTCAACCCAGGCCATTCTATGATTCTATGATATGATTCTATGAAAGTGCTCGGTAGCTCCCAGCATATGCCTGCATCCTTCCAAATACAATTATTGAAATAAATAAAAGAATACAGTGACCTAAAAAATGTTTACAATGTTTCCTCATTTCTTCTCTGGCTTCCCTTACAAGCCTCACACAGCTTGAACTACTCACTAAATATTACTGGTATGAGCAGGAAGAATACCCAACAAGACAGAGGGTTCCACAAATGCTTCTCTGAGTGACACTCCTATAATCAGAGATTATTTCACACCTTAAGTGAAAACATGGTAGGGAAAATCATCAGCATCCTTCTGTCACTTGACTGATACCAGTAACAAAAAGGAGTTGTATAAAAAGATAACTAGTAAAGGAAATCTTCAAATTCATTCTATTCTCAACTGTTTTTTTTTTTTCCAAGCCAAATTATTTCAGAAAGAAAAGTAAGGAAAAAAATATTTATTCTTGAATGGTTGAATTGCAGTGACAACTTATCAATAATTCAAAAAGATTCCGACCTGTTACTACCCACATTTGGAAAGTTTCAAAGCCAAAAAGTCTTACTATACAAGCTTAAAGAAATATTACATATCCTGAATAGCTGTAAGCATCGCTCCAGCACATATAAATTTTTTGAATGGAAAAAGAGCCAATATTCTCAAGAAGAATAGTTTCCATTCTTACTAAATGAGTTCATTTTATAAGTCATAAAACTTCTTTGCAAACGTTTCCTTCAAACAAGCAGCAGCAGAACTACAAGATGAATTTCCTACTTCAGCCTTCTACCAGTATCTACAGTAGTGCTGGACATAAGCAAACTTTGTCAGGGTTCAGCAGTGCGCTATTCGCACAGTACTGGTATTCAACTGCAACTGGACTGCCCATCTTCACTGATTACAAAAAGGAAAGAAAAACACGGCTATCGGCTTACATAAATCAATGCACAGCCTATTTTGTGTGATGGCCACAGAAATGTCTTCAGTTTCCCTAAACTGCTACCTGATTATAAATAAAACCGCGAGGAAAAAGATAACATTGAAATACAATCATGAAGGACTAATGGGAAAACATGAAACTAATTTCTTGTGTAATTTTCCAAATTTTAGATTCGGAGCACATGTATTTCAAATGAGCAAAGCGTAGCCAGCTGAAAAGGTTCCAATGATTCGCATGTTCCTATAATATAGCCCTTCATTAAACAACCCATCCACAAGTGAAAAAAAATCCACGCTTCCTTTTCAACAAGCAATACATATAATATACTCAATGTTCTCGGTTAACTAGGAAAGATTTACATTTCCATTCTGGTAGGTTAGTAGGTGTTTTTTGTTCCACAGAAAATAACTTTTCTTATTTAAGCTTTTCCTCTATGTGACAAATATTATAGTCTGAGCAAGGAGGGGAAGTAAAGCAAAGAAAATAAATTAAAACAAAAAATGTTTCCACACATTAGGAGATTGTGATGCATTCAATTTAGCTCTGAAGCATATACGCTGCTATATGAATTCTATAATTGCAAAAATCACTTCAGAACTTTTACTGTAAGTATACAGGATATGGAATAGTTTGTAAGATTTGCTATAGTGAAGGCAGGTGGACTTGCTGTAGAAGCATGCAAGACTTTTCCTTAAATCACATTACAGCAATCTATCCATCCATCCTTTACCTTCCTCTTCTCGTGCTCCTTCTCTTGTAGTTTGTGGATCGTATCATTGGCAGCCTGCACTGAAATAACAAATTGCAGTAATCAGTCTGCTGTTTTAAATCACAGAGAATCTTGCCCAAAAGAGACTTGAGAGACACAAGGCCGCTGTATGTCAAATACTGCATCCCACGGTGTCATTTACATCCAAGAAGACAAAAAAAAAACCCAACAGATTTAATCAGTACCTGCATAAAATGTTCTATACTGCCAACTGTATGGAGGCATATCACAGATAACCCTTGCGTCTTCTAGAAGCTGAAATCAGAAAGGCAGCCAAGTCTTCATGTGCCCATATTCCTTAATGTTGTAGACAAGCTGGAGTGTGTTACTCAGTGTGTCACAAGGAAAAACTGGCAAGTCAGTATACAGGAACAGATGACCAAGCACTGTGTTTAAGTTCTTCATTTCTTTTCTCACCAAATGTAAGAATTAATTTAATAAAAACAATCTCCATGGAGAACATCTTTATGCTGGACCCAGCCTCTTCTACTGAGACTGTGCCTCAGAAAGCATGTCAGTGGAAATAAGGACTGTATTCCTATGTAGATTTCTCCCCTGCCAAAATGATAAAATAATTAATGCCAAATTAAATTAACTAACTCCTCAAAAGCAGTCATCTTCCTCACTAACGCAGCCTTGTATTGAAAAATATGTTACTCATTAATCATCAAGCTAAAGACGTATTAGCTGGTGACTTCTCACTCTAGGAGGAAAGCTACTGCTCTCCAAGGACTCGCAGTTACAGAGCAGATTCACTGCCCTTGTAGCTGACAGAGTAACTGGAACGTCACGAAATGGAGCATCTCTCACGGAAGAGGCTGAGACACTCAGGCCCACCGCAATAAAGCAGCAAGTGATAGTGGTGGCAGACTCCCTACTGCCCATCCAATTTGTTCTGATGTTTGTTAACTGCTTGCTGGGGGCTTACCCTTGGGATGCTGTGAAGAGGTTACCAAGGCTCATCTTCTGCCAGGATAACGTAGATGTCAGTGATACTGCAGAAGTGACTTCAGAAGTATCAAGCATGACAACAGGACTCTGGAAACAGTGGTCAGGGGTACCATTCTCCTAAACTTTCTGGTGACAGGGATTCAACAGACCCTGTGGGCTTACAGCTGGAATCACTCCAAGTGTGGACACCTAAAGAAGGAAGCACCTTAAAGGAAAAGCTCTCAAGACTGTTCCAGGGGATATCAGCAAGCTGAAATGCCACTACACCTGCATGTAGTGTGAGGAACAAATAGGAGTAGTCTGAAGTCTGTGTGCAGGGCTACCACCTCACTGGGATCACAGAGGCATGTGGCTTGCACAACAGATGGATGAAGAAGAGGAGGGGAAGGGAAGCTGCCCATTAAGTGGGCGAGCAGCTGGTACGCATGGAACTCTGCCCCATATTAGGTCAGGAGTCAGCCAAGAGCTTCATTTTCAAGGACTGTCTACTTCAGGTTCAGGAAAGGTCCAACCCAATGAACAGAAAATCAAGCAAAGGTGGCAGGACGCTTGCACAGATGAGCAAGGAGCTCCTTCTTGAATTCAGATATACAAAGGATGTGACAGGAGGTGGAAGTAGGGGCAGGTGGCCAAAGAAGAGTATGTAGTTGCTGCCTGATCTTCTAGGGACACATCTAGGAAAGCCAAGGCTGACCTGGAGTCAAATCTGCTGAGGGATACGAAGGCAAAAAGAAAGCATACTCAAAGGAAAAACAGAAAAATGAAGACTAGGGAAAATGCAAGCCCTCTGCTGAATGAGGGAAAGGCCAAGGTACTCAGTGTTTCCTTTGCCTTAGTTTTCACTGGTAAGACTGAGGCCTTTAAGCATCCCAGGTGCCCTAAAACCAGAGGGAAAGTCTGAAGCAAGGAAGACTTGTCCAACAGGACATGGCAGGTTGTGTAAAGAAGCACTGAGAGCTGGCTCATGTCACTGTGAGGCCACTATCTTTGAATAATCACTTCAGCTGGGAGTGATTCCTGAGGACTAGAAGAGAGATATGGAGAACTACTGGCCAGGCAGCCTCACCTCAGTCCTAGGGAAGGTGATGGAAAAAATCCTCCTGAAAGCACTTCCAAATACATGAAGGACAAAAAGGTGACTGGGAATAGTCAGCATGGATTTACAAAAGAGAAATCATACTTAACCAATCAGACTGACTTTTACAATGCTTGTTGGGTGAGAGGTGAGAGAGTTGTTGTTTATCTCAACTTCAACAATGTTTTTGACAGTATCTCCCACAATATCCTCATCAACAAGTTTACAAAGTATGGTTTAAGTAAGTGCACAGCGAGGTGGTTCAAATGCTGGCTGAATGGTCAGGGCTAGAGGCTGTGATCAGCAGCACAAGACTGAATTAGAGGCAAGTCTCTAGTGGAATACCCCTGGGATCAACACTGTGGCCAGTACTACTTAACAATACCCATCAGCAAGCCAGATGATGGAGCAGAGTGCAGCCTCAGCAGGTTTGTATATGATTCAGAACTGGGAGGAATAGCTGACAAGCAATATGATTGTGCTTCCATTCAGAGGGACCTCAACAGGCTGGAGTATCTGACTGACGTGAATCTCAAAGTTCAAAAAGGTGAAAATGACAAGTCCTTCATCGGGATGGAATAACACCAGACATGTCTGTCTCTCCCTGGTGAGACCACACTTGTGGTATTCTCCACTTCAGAGCTCCCCAGTGTAAGAAAGATATGGACTTAATGGAGCAAGCCCAGTGAAGGGCTAAAGCGTTCCTCATGAGGACAGGCTGGGAGAGCTGGGACTGTTCAGTCTCAAGAAGAGAAGGCTCAGAGAGGATCTCAGCAACACAAATAAATATATGATGGAAGGGAATGAAGGTGAGGGAGCAACATTCTTTTCTATAAAAACACATTTCCTGAGAGGGTGTTTAAACACTGGAACAGCTTGCCCAGAGAGGCTGTGGAGTCTCCAAGTGTAGATACATTCAAAACTCAACAGGACACAGCCCTGGGCAACCTACAGTAGCTGACCCTGCTTGAACAGAGTGGTTGGACAAATCCAATGTTCAGAGTACCTTCCAAGCTCAACTTCCATGATACCATAATGCTTTATGCGCAGTTTCGGATATTTTCATGCAACCTTGTTGCCATATGAAATTAAACGCCTCCACAACATGCCACACAAAATGCAAAAGCCACAATGACATGTTTCAACTGCATAAATTTGTCAGTTAAAGCTTCAAAGCCATATTCCCTTAGAATGTCTTTGAGAAACCTACCTTGGTGAAAGAGCAAGAAAACAGATGCTGAACAATTACTATAACAAATTTTAAACTTCCTTTTAAAAATCTAAGCAATACAAGGTATTTTAAATGGTTGTAACTATGAAAGTAGGGTTAGCATATAAGAATTGTTATGACTGCTCTATTTGAGACTAAAGGTAAGAGCAACAACACAGTTCACATCTGCCTATCAGCAAGTTTTGTTTTAAATTAAGTGAGAGGGGTGGTCAGTATTGTGTTTTCCCATGGAAAAATTAAGAAACTTGAAGGTCACACCACAGTGTGCTTGCAACAAATCAGAAAACTGAAATTTTGTCTACAGATTTAGCCAACAGCTGCAAACACTGCCTTGCTTTTACATTTGACCAGAAATAGCTTCTAACAAGTCACCCAAAAGCTTTACTGTCATCTTAGTTGGCTGGACCAAGATACTTTTGTTTTCATTTTTTTCCTGTTGTTGCCCTTTTAAGATGTCATAAAAATGAGAACAAAGCACATAAGTGTAGGAAGATTTACCTGAGGGTGGTAATTTTCCCACAAATTCTATTTTGAATCCAAACTATTTATACCATCCCTCAAAACGATGCAACAAAGCAAACAAGAAGCAACTTGCTTACATCTCTGCAATACTTCATTGAGATTGTCATGCATGGACTGCTTGCACTTAGGAAGAATGTCTTCATTGGTTTCAAAGATGGTTTTCTTTAGGTTTTCAAGTACTCGTAGTTCTCGGAGGCCACGTTTCTCCTGCCAGAAGAATTGAAAGAGACTGAGTGGCTAAGGAGAAATTCCGCTTTCCATAACAAAACACTTTCTCAGCTGTATTTATTATTTTTAAATTATTTTTTAAATATTTATTGATTTTTAAATTAACAGCTTTATCTCACAAGATCATACTATTTGATAAAATTAGCTCTATGTATGGAAGTAACGCTCCATTCCTCACACTGAACGAAATACAGGAATACTCTGAATGGTACTTCTGGTCCTTATGGGAAAAGGTGGTATTTTACAACTAAAAATCACCGTGTGGAAACATTTACTGTTTTGCTTTGATAATTTATAGCATACTAAAACCAACACAGATAAGAACTTGAAAACACTGAATTTCTGTAACTCACTTGTTACAGAAAAATAACACAGCAGGCATTTTGCTTTCTTAGTATCTGACGTACTAAATTCAGTATGTCATAATGTCAACATAACGTCAAGTTAAATTGCTTTTACTGAAACAAACCAGCAAAGACTAAAAGATAACATAACGCGGTAGCTCATGATTAGGTGGAAGAACAAGCCCTTACTTTACCATTTACGCTTTGAAAATCTCATTTACTGAAGCCAGAGCATGACTTCCACTCTGAATTTCACCAGTACTTTCCATGAAGAGAAGGAAAGGATTCTGCATGTGTTGGAGCTTGCCCCTATCCAATCTTTTCCCCTCTTCAGAGCTGTTAGGTCAAGTTGCACAGAAGCGTGCCTGCACTCAAAGCTGCTGATCATAACAGGGCTCTTAACAATCAAAAAAATACTGCAGCACATGAGGTGAAGAACTGGATCACCGTGATGATTTTAAAACTTTGGAAACAGAAATACAAACAAAGTAGCTCAATCAATCAGGCTCTGGGCTTCTTGAATGCAAATCTCCACTCTTTACACACTAGATGCTGATCATTGCAATGAAAAGCACGTGTTCCATTAGAATAAAAAAAATCTGACATCTCGCAGCTATTAACAAAGGTAATTTTTAGAAGAAATTCTAAGCTGAAAAAATGTAAATAATCCTCTGCTTTGCTATTTTGCCCCAAAAGCATACATCAGAAATTAAATGTCAAGCCCAGATCGAAGAATACATGACATTTGTGTAAGAAATAGGTGTACTGAGATAAATGAATTTAGCTGCAATTCTGTAACTGGGTTTAAAAATTTCCTTCCTATGAAAAGCCACTACAACTATTTACTACATCCTATAATCTGCTTACAGAAGTCAACGAAAAAATCATTTTGTGACTTTCAAACCCACACAATAAAGATCCGAAGAAAGTTTAATTCACATACTTATTTTACTCAACCAATACAGACAGAAATAAGATCTGGCTGAAATACCAGCAACAATCTAGGAAGAAAAAAAATAAGATTTGTGTCTTTTTTTCTTTTTAAATCAGTCCTGCAGACAAGAATCTTGAAGTATAGCTCTATTGTCTGCACTACTGTTAAGATTTTAAATCTCACACTCTTTAAGAGTAAGAATTCAGTTTTACAGCCTTTTGTGACACAAGAATCTGCTTTTCTAAGGTTTTGCTGCCACCTTGTGGAAACAGTATTACACATCCAAAACAAACTTGTACATAAAAACAACTTCTACACCTTCAGAATTTCAGCTTTATTTGCAGACAATCAGATAACAATCATTCGATTTTTAATGATCATCTCAACTGGCATAAGGTGGCGTTGCTTTTCTCTTCCAGGAATACTATTTTACTTCATGGTACAAAAATGAAAACAAAATTAATTTACAACTGATCTAGCTGAGTCCGTCGGAAGCACAAACCTGCTTCTTCATTAGATGTAATCCTATACCTACCAGCAACAACTGAATTAGGTTCAACCCGTAGAGACTCCTCTAAAGTATTAGGACTACATCATTCTCCTACACCTATATTCATAGAATCACAGAATCAATTGAGTGGGAAGGGACCTTTAAAGATCAGCCAGTCCAACTCCCCTGCGATGAACAGGGACACCTACAGCTACACCAGGTTGCTCAGAGCCCTGTCCAGCCTGACCTTGAGTGTCTCCAGGGACAGGGCTTCCACCACCTCTCTGGGCAACCTGCTAGTCTTTAGGAGGAAATAATATTAATATCTCCTTCAAAACTTTTTAAGTGGGAACCCAAATGACTGCCTTGTCTACAGAGAATGCAAACATATACTCCAGGTGCACAAATTGTTTTGGGCAATAAATGCACGTTAAATCTTTCCAAAGCAAATTATATGTGTATGACAACTTCTAAAAAGATGTTACGACTGTGTGAGGTCTCAGACTCCTGAGGGGTAGGCACCATGAATGATACAAATACTTACTTCAAATTCTTTAACAAAGTAACGTATTTCTCCCTGAATTACAGGTCTGTGATCCAGGAGTCTTGAATAGATTTCCCCGACATCTGGAAGATTAATGAAAGTCAGTTTTGCTCTCACACTCCATACTTGGCTATGCAACAGGAGGCAGTACATCACACTTAAATGTCAGAAGCACTCCTGCTTATCAAACACACACAAAATCAAAAGAACAGCAGGAGGATACTTGCTGGCCATTGTACCCACCAGCAAACCGTAGACTCCAACAAAACAAAGTGAATCACTATTCCCGGTGCCAGACACCCTGCTGTGAAGGTGCTTCTTGGCCCCTGTGTTTCACACAGCTTCCGTATCTGGCTGTTAATAGCCACAAACACTTGATGCAGAGGAAAGCTGATGGCTGCGGTTCAACACAGATTCACAGCTTAAGACTGGGAGTCTTCCACAGGCAAATGGAAAGCTCACTGCAAAAGAAAACTGCGATTTCTTCCTCCTAATTTCTACAGGGCTGAAGACTTGAAACTCAGTTTGTATTTACAACATATACGCGTATGAAAAATAGGCTTGGCTCTCTAATAAAATAAAGACAGCTTCACTGAAAGGCACTTCGGTGAGACGGCCAACGAAAGGTGGTTCCATGAGCACTCTGATCCCCTGACAGCGCGGCCCTCCGCCCCCTCCCGGCCCCAGCTGCTGGCCCATCTCTACTGCACCCACACCATTTGCTCCGTAAGTCCAACCTCCTAAGAACGATTATTTCAAGCCTGGGGCGTTCCAGCCCATAAAGTAAAAACACTTCAAACGCTTCTCAGCACCATCCTGACACCCCTCCTCCCGCTCCGCTGCCAACGCCCATACATCCCCGCGGCTCGCCTACCCTTGATGATGGGCTGAAGCAAGGTGCCTGCCGCCGGCACCTCCCGCTTCCTGTCGCCGGTCAGGGACAGAGAAAGGGGTAAGGGCAAAGGCAGGGCCGACCCGCTCCGGCCGGGGGACGCAGGGCCTGCCCCGCTCATGGCGCCCGGCCCGCCCCGGCGCGCCGCGTGACGCCATCACCGTGCGACGGCGGCCGTTGCTATGGCAACCACGGTGCGGCCTGCTCCAGCCAAGGGCCTCAGGCGTTCGGCTGAGTCTATTTACATTTATTTTACCATGCAGAATATTTTCAGCACATTTCCCCTCCCTCCTTTACGACTATGATTTTTTATAATTTTCTTACCTTGCGCTGTCTATATTTAATACTTCTTAAAATAACATGATCCTTGTTTCTTACACACCCCCTTCTATCTGCAGCACTTACCCCACTGCAGATATAATCCTATTCTGCATAGCTTTTATAGGTAGCAGCAATAGTCTGAGACCGGGAACAGGATTTTTCTTGTGTTAAGCTGTTTCAAGAGACAAAAACCACTGGTTACTGAATTGAGTCCTATTGTCAAAGTTCAGAAACTGCTTACTGAAAAAATGCGTATTTTTTAATTTGGCCTTATATGTAATCTTCTAAACTCATCCTTGAACATGAGTGAATCCGTTTTTTTAACCATTCTCCTCAAAAGTCAGCCACAGCCTGGGTAAGATCTGTTCAAATAATAACACCAGCGTTACATGGAGAAGTGTGAATACTTCAGCTAAATTTAGCACTACATCTAACATAAATATATAAAATAGTTTTTCATGCATTCACTGTTTCATAGTCTGTAAATATTCCACATTAATTAGTCAATGACTAACAGGGATAAGTATCACTGAAAAATTCATACCATTCTTTTTCCCCCCCCCCACAGTAACCATCACTTGCTAACCTCTAGACGAGTATTTATATATTTTTTTTCTGCTTGGATCCAAAGCACTTCAGTACTTGACAATCACCAACAAATGACATTAGTGCTTGTATTTTAATAGTATCTGTAGGATATTCCTGCTGGTTTGATGATCACCAACAATTAGGAGTAGAATTGTTTGGAGGTTTGTTTTATCACTGTCAGTCTAGCTACAACGTTCCCCAAGCACTAGTCCATCCTTCAGACAAGATATTTCCCCCTCCAAGCCATATGTTTCAGCCATCTCTTTTATTTACTAAGGAGGAAATCCTGTAGCTAACAGGATTTATAACTACTGAACTTCTAGGAAATACTTTTTTCCCCACATCACGAATAACGTCAGTTTCAGAATTAGGGGACTGCAAGAAGAGCAAGTCTTGTGACAGATAAATGCCTTGTTTTCTAGGACTACTATCCTGAAAACCATTTCTCCCCTTTGTTTGAATACTCCTTCTTCTTGTTATTATAGGAACATGCTTTATTTGCTGCATTTATGCCTGTTGTCTTTTTTTTTTCTTGCTCTCACTGCCCTGTCAAGCTTATTCTCAAAACATATTTTAAAAAAATAAAGACAACTTAAAAGAGGTGATGACTATAAAAAGACAATACTTGTGGAGCTCCTAACCTGTCAGTTTGCAGGCAGTAGCCATCAAGTCACAAAAATATGGAAATATCTATGGCTTGGAGCATGAAAATCAACATATGTAGTCATCATGCATTTTTTGGAGGATAGGCTAAACAAACTCTGTCACTTCTGCCTTGCACTGGAACCCGCTTTCTCTTTTAGGGATCACTCTGCCGTTTCCTATTAGCGTTAGCAGTGCTCCAAATTGCAAAACCTTCAGATTAACATGCCGAATCCTGTCATTTTTCCCACAGGCTGTCTGGCAATGATAATCCACTAAAGGATTGTTTCATCCGAGTGGCGGTGTCCAAGTCAAACGCTGGCAACAGGCAGGGGAACCCAAACCTGTTGAGGCAGACTTCTGCCGCCCTGTGAGGAATACGGAGCGACAGGCTGCAGGGGCGGGAGGCAAGGGACACGCTATGCCCAAGCAGGGCGAGTCCATGGGCTGTGCCCATGATGGAAGACCACGACTGCCATCATGATAGCTGGAAGTTTGTGGGCCACGACGCCGATCCTGGTCAGAGCGGGCCTGGGGCTGCGCTTGTTGGAGCAGTGCCTTGTCAGATTAGCCATACGGTTGCTGTGTGCAATTCTCAACCTGGACAGACAGGCCTGCCAGGCAGAAACTGCTCAGGCAGATGATGCTGGGGAGGACAAAAATTATCCACCGCAAGACTAAGAAGACAGATGACACCCAGCAGGAATGGCGAGCCAAATCATCAGAATCCACAATACAGCTGGCTAGCCCTAGGCTACCTGCCTCTTTGAAGTGGAAGAGACATCACCGATGAGCTGTCAAATTAGATCACCAGCCTGGAAACGCTGAAAGAGATTTAGTTCTTCCAGCAGAGAAGGGGAAGTGTAATAGATGAAAATCTTCCTAAAGGGGCCAAGGTAATGTGGGAGGGGAAGGGGGAATCCTGAACATGCAACAATGAAAAATTACTAGCCTCTCTCCTGCCTGCACTGGAAAGATGAAGTTGGCTGCGTTATGTGGCAGCAGGAATCACTGTAGTCACTACCAGCATAGGAAATAAGGGCGACGCCTGCAGGAATGTGCACATAGCAGCAACAAGTAAGCATTCTATAAAATCAAATTCCTTCCCAAATCAGTGATATCTTTTTATGTCACCCCAGAGCCGGGGTCTAGAGTAGTATAAATCTAATATTCAAAATATTCAAGACATGCAACAGAGGGATGCAGAGACTGCACTCTAACACTAAAAGCTCAGTGCAGCAGAGGCACATGATGGCATGGCAACTCCCCCTGCATTCTTCTGCAGTAGCATTTGCTAGTATTTGTGCACAGAAGATGCAAGGAATGCAATTCAGTTTTGATGGATCAAAACCAAAAATTAAGATTGCCAAGCACAGAAGCATACATTGAGGTGCACGGTGAATGTGAAACCTGACACTTCCATTAGGGTAGGGATGGCAGCAGCATGATCTAATTAGAGATTCAAAGAAGAAATACTGCTCTTGGTGAGAGGGAAATATTAAACGTAGTAATCCATTAAACCACTCTATCACTGCAATTGTACTTTGAACTTTAAAGACCACGAAACACACTAAAGATTAAAAGGAATGATAAGACTGAAAACCAAAAGGAAAAAAAATTAAATAGGCCTACAAATCCCTTCTCCTAATTTCAACTCCAGCAAAACAACAAAATTCCTTAATAGGTGTAAACGTACAATTATAAAATCAATCTACGGTCACACTAAGGCAAACTTACTTGGAGAAAAATCATGATAACCTATTCCCTGCTTGAGCATTCATGTAGCAGACAAACCATAAACCATAATTCAACTGCAGAGATACAAAAAGATTATAGCAGCAGATCAGAAAATATCTGCTAGACCTCTGAATACAAAAGCTTACATAGGTTTTTTTTAATATATATAACAATTTTTATAGGTTTATCTGTTGCTTCATTTCAACTAATCCCTTTCTAAGTACCTTGCCCTACTCTTCTACAATGCCACAGCACCAAGGAACAGTTCTGGTTATCTATTGCATTTTAACCAAGAGGAGAATAAAGCTCTAGTTCTAGAGCAATCTTTATCTGTGGCGTTACTTGAGTGTATTATATTTCAAGGATAGAACCACATTAACACTTCAAAGTTACATTTTCATATAAAATAGTTAATATACATGAGCATGTTTGAATTTCAGAGTACTCATATCTGTTTTAAACCTGTCTCAACTCTGCTGACAACTTGGGATCCACACCCATGCTTACAAATCTGTTACTCTTCCATCAGCTGTAAATATAGTAAATACAGTAAACTTTCTCAGAATGTGCGTGAAGTAAGAAAGAGAATAATTATTTTGTCAAGATACTCCAATAAGCTATGACATCTGTTGGGAAGGTTAGGATGCATCTTAAAAAATAAGTCTTCCATTTTTAGGGTTACATTCTTCAAAGTATCAGAAATTAGTAAATTACTGGGAGACGGGCTACTTCAATTTCAAAATACTTAGAGGGTATTGTAAGCTGTGGAGGACTACAAGACAAAAAGGATTAAAAGGATGTGAAAATATCACCTCTTACAGGCTAACAGGTAGGATATGCCAGCATCCAGGTTTTGTGCATTTTACCCAAAGAATCACTGGCAAGTCAGTTGTTTTCAAGAGATTTTCACCTACTCAGAGTGGACAGTGAAGAAAAGTAACTAAACTTGTTTGACTCAACCACTACTGCTGTTAACTGGAAGCAATACCTACGTTATCTGCCTGCCTCATAGGTAAACCATTGATAATACAAAGAACTTAAAAAAAAAAATGTGTTACACATTAAAACTATAATCAAAATTTTCTTTAGTTTTGATTCTGAAAAACGTAGACTTCAGTTTATCTGAATGGCCAGGTTTTTTGTTTGTTTGTTTTGTATCTGGTCTAAACTGGAACTACTTCTTTTGTTTAGTGTAGCACAGACCCTCTTGAATTGCTTATTCCTACGTAACTCTTCTCTATAGTCTTCCTATATTAAAACCAAATTTTTCTATAAATCACTGTTGCCCAATTTTAAGTCTATGCAAGAACTGCCCTTAGAGACTTCTGAAGTTCAGCTCAACTCTGACTTCTCACTTACTCATGCAAAGACAGGTAAGAATCATCTGTCTGTTTCTGATCTATCCAGCAGAACACTTGAAAGTCTGTTTGAACGTGGCTTGCTTGCAAGTGATGGCCAACCTGGTATTAAGGTGAAAAAGACAAGTCAAAGTGGGGTAAGTGTAAGATCCCACTGAACACTTACAATTATCATATTTATTTCACTGTTGAATTCTTCTGTTGCTGAAAGGTTGTCACGCAGTACTATCTCACCATATGGCAACAACCTCAAGTCCTAGAGGCACATACTTAAAAGACCATAACGTGTCAGGCCCCTTGAATAAATTAAATTGAACAATTATGCAAAATAATAATACTGCAGTGATGAGATACATTAACAAATGAGACTGTCACTGTTCATGAAATGCCATGAAAATAAATTCCACACATCACTGTGGCCATCATCATCATCAAACTGTGAAGCAACAGAAGTAAAACAACATCACAGTATTTACTGTGCCCTTCAGCAACAGAAATTTTCAGAAAAAAGAAGAGGTTGCAAGGGAAGAAGGTCACTTTTAGTAATATTCAATAAGAGTATAACAAACTATTACAGAAATAGACTGGCTAGGTTTTTTGCTGTTGTTTAAAAAAATAAAACAAAAACCCCACAACAGCGTGAGTGCTTACCCACACTCTTTAAATAGTGTCAGCATTCATCTGACAGAGCTGAAGTACGTTGCAACTCATTGGTAAATAACATGAAACTTCATCTTAAAAACGTACCTCAATTTTAGGCCAAGGTACATTTTCATACTTACTTTCATTAGTTTTATTACATACTTAGTGTTTAATGATCAAAAATATTAGACAGAAAGAGGTAGCATGGAGGAAATCAATACCATCTGGTTTCCTCAGTCTTCTCTCTGAAGCAAAACATCTCAATTCATCTTTCTTTGCTTTTAACTCTCTATTCCTCTTATCAACTAATCTACATAGGAGAGTGAGAATTGAAATGCTTGAGCTAGCAGATGACAATCACCAAATGTATTTCTGTCAGTACAGATCTACATTTTACTAATCCCTTCTAAACATCTCATGCTTGATTTTTATCTTTTATTTTTTTTAATTATTTCAGCAGCCATCTACGCTTCTGTATTAGAGAAAATAAGAGGCTGGGGGATACTGTAGCCAGAGCATGCAGCAACCTGGAGAAATCCTGACACTTCAAAACAGCAGCTGTTTGGGCAAACAAACAACACCCCAACACCAAAACAAATACCTTACACCAACCACGTTCTACAGCAAAGCGACTTGACGACACGTTTCAGTTGACAACAGCCTCCATGGTTTTAAAGCAAACTTTTAAAAACAAGAAGTGAGCGTGGAAGAGCAGCTCACTATTATCTCAAGTATCTCCTTCCCCACCTTCTTTTTTAGGACCCTGAAATATGCAATCTTTCTTACGTGGAAATAACATGAAATGACAGCACATGCAAAATCTTGATAAACGCTAATACTGTTGACTAGTTTGAAAGAAATTGCTTCTGGAGTCTACCTGAAAGTCCATTAAATGAAGTAGCATGTGAACTAACCTGATTTTTTTCTTAATAAACTAAAGACTTTCACAGCCAAATTAAGACTACAGTTTTAAAATAATTTATTCAGTCACATAAATACTTTGTAACATTTTTATGTTCCCTTTTTTCACATCATTGGCACACAATATAGCTCTTAACTTTTACAAAACTAGCGTAAACATTCATGGAAAATAAAATGAAAAGAGGGACGTACGCAGAAACTCAATAAATAGTAAAATGAGTGTGGAGTCAAAGGAAAATACGTAATTCTCTCCTACAAAGACCACGTAATTACGGTTGAATGCTTAACTAAAAGAACATTTCATCTTTAAAAAATAGTGAATTAAAACTCAATTCCCATCTTTCTGTCATTGTTGCATTTAATCAGATACATGATAAAATTCTGTACCTAGTTCAAATTCTTGAACAAACAATAACAATTCAATGGAACTGTATTACTTGAGGCATCACCAGTTTTGGTTCACATATGGAAGGTTACAAACCAGTATTTGCAAGGCAGTGGTTTTGGACAATGTAACTTCTAGACTCCCAAATACCACTCTGACACAGCATTAAAATTCTCCTTAATGAGCACTAGTATATAATCTGTTCTTGATGAAGATGACATTAGTCAGATGTTGTCGGACACCCGGATAATGCTGAATGTGGTTGAACCAGCGAGATACATTAAGGTAAATCTCCTTTTCTTGCACAGTGAGGTCCACCTGCACGGAGAAAAAATAAATGTACCAATAAATCGCATTATTAATATTATAAAACATGGTGAGAAAAAATAAGCAAGTGCAAAGCTTTACAGCTGATTTCAACTTGCAGAAAAAGTTGTTACTGTCCCTCAGTGTTCTACCTTCATTTCACAGATAAAGA
This sequence comes from Gallus gallus, assembly GCF_016699485.2. Classification (NCBI taxonomy): domain Eukaryota; kingdom Metazoa; phylum Chordata; class Aves; order Galliformes; family Phasianidae; genus Gallus; species Gallus gallus. The sequence continues at coordinate 64,044,497 of NC_052533.1, read as the reverse complement.
TTCACAGACCAAAACATGCATTTATTTCCTCAAATGAACATATCAGTAGAATGGAAAATACATTTGTATGATATACTCGGAGGTGGGGGAAAGGGTGTTAGCTTGCTTGAATTTGACCAGTCTACGAATCCATATAACATCAAGGAGCAGGGAAGAGTTCTTCAACTTGCACAAGTCTTGAGCACTCCTCTTATTCAGCAGGTGGCCTTGCCTCACTGGCCAAGTGCAAGGTGTATTAAAAGCTCAGGAATACATTTTTTTCAAGCCATTTCAGACTGGATAGAAAAGAGGAATGTTGTTTTCCTCTTTGAGCAATAGTCCTACAATACTTACCAGGAAACAACACAGCACGGGGCTTCACTGTTCAAATGTACTAGCTAGCATTATTAGGAAGGCAATGACATGGTTCAAATTATTATGTTAAAATAAACTGAAAGACCTCTGTATTTCATTAAAGTATTGAAAATTTTATCCCTTACTCCTATAGTTAAGTTCTATCATTCCCAAATTTTCAAGTCAATATTATTTGTTTGTTCCGTGTAACTCAGAGTTAAACAGCCACAAGAAGAGCTGGGATTATACAGCTACTCCAACAGCTCCTTGCCATTGCAATGCTGGATAACAATTACGAAGAGCTTCCAGTCTACTTTTAACATAGGACTGACCAAGCAAAGTCATTTATGATTACATGTAATCTATACTATTCAAAGTCTTTCAAATTAAAACAAGCAACTTCCTTAAGATTCTCTTTTAAGATTTATTACTTCAGTTTATTTCAAACAAGCAGTAGAACTACTTCCGTACTGTATCACCTGTATTACCTTTCCTTGATTACTAATTCCAGATCTCATTCCTCTGGAACCAAGTTAGTGTATCCATTTAGACAACAACCTGCTTTTCACGTTAACCTACTATACTGAGTAAGCTTCAAAGCTATAAAACTATTAGGAACAAAACATGATCTTCATGTGAACTACCCTATCTTGTCTCCCCACATAGCCACATAGTGTAGGATTCACCTCACTTCAGTCAGCCATCAAGATGCACTGATTCACCTTAAGGCCTGCAGTACTAGCTGAGCTAGGAACAACAGAGCTTTATTAGCCAAGTGGAAAAGAGCAATACGAATAAGATAAACAACTCCAGAGTTTTTAGAGGCATTACAAGCAAAAAGTGGAAGCTATTAAAATGCAGCACTGAGTGCTTTTTTAATTAAGATACTTGATAAACTGCCTGAGGTTCTTCAAGTATGCTACGTTCAGGACAAAATAAACATGCACTATCATTTAGAGGGAGATGCTTCTAATCACATGCAGTTTGTTGTAATTAATGACAGTGTGAAGCCGGTGCTTGGTATGAAGCTGTAGAAGCATTTACAAAACGACACAGAGCATGAAAAGAGCAATATACAGCCAAAAAATCATCTAAAAATAATACTTTTTCTCATTTGTAGTAAAGTATGAACAGGCACTAAAAACACTAAGTTCAGTGATTACGGTACACTAAGTATTACAATTAGTATTATAATTAGAGTACCCTATTTCCAACATCCATAGCAGCGAAGCACTTGGTTAAAAGAGTGCTGAAAATAAACCTGAGATTTGGCAGGAGATACATTTCTTCTCCTTATAATTTCATACTTTTAACTCTCCATGTTCATATTTTTTGATATTAATCAAAAATAGTCTTTGGAAAATAGTCCTCCTCTATTCTGTAAGTATAGCGAAAGAACATCTGAAGGGCTTCACAGACAGGTTCTCTAAAAGTAAAACCCCTTCTGTACATCAGGCGCAGCATTCAAGATATTTATGCTTATTTACATAATGTATTCTCAGTGAAATATATTAAAAAGCACTCTGTGGCATGTTCTATTTTTTACTCAGGACATAACTCTTAGGTTAATTGTTTAGAGATCAGTTCCATGGCATTTTTACAACATTTTGTTAGATGGGTATTTTCTATTCTTCCTCATTAAATTAGATAATTCCCCCAAGTTAAGGAAGGCTGCTGTTCTGCTGTTAAAATAATTATTTGCTATTAAAGCAATTATTTCAATAGCAAAGAAGCAGACACTCAATTTGATGATTTTTTTTTTAATTATGGGGAGAAAAAATAAAAAGCCTTACTCTTCTGCCACAAAGCTCACAAAGGATAATGAAAATGGGCATCACACAATGCAAACACAAGAGTTTCTAGAAGAACTGCAGCTATACCAGCTTTAATTATATTTGCTTTCAGTAGCACTGGGGAGGCAGGCATAAACTCCCACACCTATACCTTGCATGTGCATGGGAAGTCTAAAATTACCTGCGTATATTTAGAGCTCTTCTCACTGGTGACAGGATGAGGGGAAATGGCCTTAAGTTGCACCAGGGTAAGCTCAGGTTGGATATCAGGAAAAACTTCACAGAAAGGGTTGCTAAGCACTGGAATAGGCTCCCCAGGGAGGTGGTTGAGTCACCATCCCTGGATGTGCTTAAAAACCATTTGGATGTGGTGCTCAGGGCCATGATTTAGCAGAGAGTTGTTAGAGTTAGGGTAGTATGGTTAGGTTGTGGGTGGACTCAATGATCTCTAAGGTCTTTTCCAAACCTGAGCAATTCTATGATTCTGTGATTCTATGACTTCTTCTGCATAAAGAGAAGGACAGATACTACCATTTTTTAATCTAGCCTTCAGATATGGAAATAGAGGCAAGAGTAGAAAACCAAACAGCCAAATCCAGAATTCTGTTAGATACATTTAATTTCACATGGCTTTTACTCATTTTCTACTGTTAGAGGAAAAGGTAAGAATTAAGATACCTTTAATGCTTTTTTTTTTTTTTTTTTCCTAATTTAAGGACTACTTTAGAACAAAAGTCTGTTATCCAGGTTCTAAGGTAAGTAGTGTACCAATGAATATTAAAAAAAAATTATGGCAATCGAATCATCACAGAATGGCCTGGGTTGAAAAGGACCACAATGATCATCCAGTTTCAACCCCCCTACTATGTGCAGGGTTGCCAACCACCAGACCAGGCTGCCCAGAGCCACATCCAGCCTGGCCTCGAATGCCTCCAGGGATGGGGCATCCACAACCTCCTTGGGCAACCTGTTCCAGTGTGTCACCACCTTTTGTGTGGAAAAACTTCCTCCTAATATCTAACCTAAACCTCTCCTGTCTCAGCTTAAAACCATTCCCCTTTGTCCTATCACTATCCGCCCTCATAAACAGCTGTTCCCCCTCCTGTTTATACGCTCCCTCCAAGTACTGGAAAGCCATGAGGTCTCCCTGGAGCCTTCTCTTCTCCAAGCCAAACAAGCCCAGTTGCTTCAACCTATCTTCATTGGAGAGGTGCTCCAGCCCTCTGACCATCTTAGCGGCCCTCCTCTGGACCTGCTCCAAGAGTTTCATGTCTTTCTTGTTGCTTGGGGCCCCAACAAATATTATGAAAAAAGCATATCTCACTTGGTTTGGTAATAGATTGTACTAGACTTGACCCCAAAATTTTGACTGAGGCTTCTATTTGTAGATGCATAAATTTCACCCCAAGTTATTTTCCAGCACTCATTAAATAAATGTTGAATTCAGACATACAGATCTGAGATGATTACTTTGGTTCTGCCTGAATTTACAAAGTATTAAAAAAAAAGTCAGATCAGCCTCTGTATTGATAATTTCTCTTTAAAGAGTTTTAAACAGCACTTCACAAGTTTGGTTTTCTTTACAAATTAAAACATAAGGAAAATTTTAAGAACAAGTTCATTATCACGGGGGAATTCAATGCTTCCTGACTGCCCGAGTTATCTTCAAGCAATGTTTCCTAATTCATATTTTCTTTGCAATCTGAGCTTCAACCTAGCAGAACTTCACTGATAATATTCATCTACATAAACATTTGAGTAATCTATATGTCTAAAGACAAGAGTGTTTATACATAATAAGGTACACAGTTCAGAGGGTGAATACTGGGGGTAGGTAGATGGTTGGACTGCACGGTCTTGGAGGTCTTTTTCAACCTTGGTGATTGTGATTCTCCATTAGACACTCGGAGACATGAATTACATATGACGGTGTAAGTCACACAGATTTAAAAAAAATGCACCTGACAGCTAGCACCAAGCATTACACTTTTTGGGTATTTGTGACCTATATCATGATGCAGAAAAGCGTACACAGTTTATTTACTGCCTCGTTATTACAAGTGTATATTTCTAATTAAGAGACTTATTTTTTTTCCTCTACTAGTCTGCACGAAGAACAAAAAGCTACCCTCAGTGACCTTCGCTCACTAAAATACTAATTCCTTCCTCATCGCATGGCTTTCTAGACATCTATTATTGTGCTTATTAAACTAAATAGAAAAGAGGAACAAATGAAAGGCATGCAACTGTAAGACTAAAAGTCGCTGTTAGTCAATTTGAATCAGGAATCAGTTTTTCCTATTGCTTCTTCAAGGACAAGAATATGCAGTTTCCAGAACCCCACCTGGATAGTGAGGGGTACAAGGCAAAAGTGGAAGTGGGGAGGATTACAGAGATATATTACCTATACACAGAAACACTAATAAAAGAAGATGAAGGAGAAGTTAGTAGTAAAAGCAGGTGGTCTTAGTTAAAACTGTTTCCAATACCACATGCATTCCAAATGCATTTCAAACTTTTAATAATGCTCAGCTCGTGCAGTACAATCATAGTATGTCACTAGTATGTAAAGTATTTTGATAGAGCTATCTGTTCTCCCATCAAAGGCAGGGAGATTAACCCTAAGGGCCTTTATCAGCAACACTTTCAGATCCACAGACAACAAGAACAACATGTCCCCATCCCTTATTTTAAAGGATTATAGAAGACAACGTATTTTGCATAAGGCTTAGCTCAAACAGCAGTGGATATGAGGAACTGCTTCCTTGGAACACACCACATTAAGAGATGGAGCAGCTTTCCCCTCCACCTAAGGCTTGAGGCACAGAAGCAGTTCTGAAAGTACTCTCCTCATTACAGGAAAAAATAAAAATAATCACAGGATTCTACAGTTCAAGATATCTTACTTTCATAGTTAACTACTAACATTAATCAATTTTAAAGCCTTAAAAAACACACAATTTAGCTAATCCCTGGCGAGCAGCTTCTGATATTCCTCTATTGGATAGCAACCCCATTATTTGCCCTTTATACCTTTCTGAGTCACAAAATTATCATCTTCTACAAAATCAAACATTTCAGAAGCAGATGTTGTACTATAAACTTGTCCCAACTAGTGTCTGCATGGTTGCAGGCACCCAGGAGCACTAAGTCATTTGTTTTTACCATCTGCTCTATTTCCCAAAGCAATAACTTGTATCTTTTCTTCTTGATTAGGTGGTCTACTCTAGAGCAAACTCTAAATATAAAATATGCTTGATTTTCCCCAGCCTAAATTTTTTTTTCTTTTTTTAAATGTCTCATTTGAGTTTGTATTCTCTTACACTACACAGTCGTATTTTTAAAGAATTCTTACACATCTATACTGCCATATAATATGTGAGAGGTAATCATCTGACATACCAGTTAACACATCTATCCTTTGCGAGGAAAATATGACTCAAGTATAACTTCAACATAAGATCTCTTTCATTTTTTGGTTATATTTCATTACCTGATCTCTTCCCCTGCCTCCTTTCTTCAAAATCCCTTCTGAAGCATAGCATTCTAGTACTCCGCCTTTAATTGTGTAAACCAACAATTAAACCAGTTGAACCCTTTCCCGTTTCCGATGGGAAACTCACTGACTTTATCCTCTCGAGGCTTTGGCAGACTGGTTTGATTTGTTTAGCAGGGTTCACTCAAGAGAAGGAGCACTCACAATCACATTCCAGTTGCTCAAATACAACTAACTTCTAGCACTTCATTTTCAAATTACCTCTCGAGGTTCAGAAGTGAGTTGGAACAATTTTTAAGCACTTCACAGCAAACCGTGAGCTACATATGAAGAACCTCTACATCATTTTCATTCTGTAAAACCCCTTGCTCCCCACTCCAAGTACCAGCTCTTCGTGTTATTTCCATACTCTGTAAGTTATCAAGTCTTATCACTAAGTCTTGAAACACAAAAGACAGTTTATCGTGGCTGATGCTTCTATGCATTCATCCTTCAGGAATTCAATTAATGTCTATCTTCCATAGCACCAGTAGTACTCCTAACAATTTTAGTATCAAATTTAGTGAGTTTCATTTGTCAATTATCAGTACTGGGGTTGTGGATGTCCCGTCCCTGTAGCTGTTCAAGGCCAGGTTGGATGAGGTGCTGGACAGCCTGGTCTAGTATTAGATGGGGAGGTTGGTGGTCCTGCCTGCGGTGATGGGGATGGAACTTGATGATCACTGAGGTCCCCTCCAACCCAAGCCATTCTATGATTCTATGGATTTCCCCCATAGATCTGCAAACAGACATGTTTCAGACTTGAACAGATAAGGCTCCTTGTAGCTAGGAACAGAGGGACAGGTATCATTCTCTTGTTAGTTATAGGAAACTAAAGCAGTACGGACAGTACTACCGATAAAACTTGTTTTCACAAATCCGCAGCTAAACATAAAAAAGGTAAAAAACGAACACTTGAAGGCAAATTATATTTGAAGATCTTTGTATGAAACCTCATTTTTTCCATAATTGTCATTGATTCAATCAGAAAATCAATTTGTACAGCAGTAAATTGGCCCTCGCATAAGCAAGCAATTACAATGGTTGTACGTACGTAAAAGCAACACAAACAGTACTTACCATGACATGATGCAATCCGTAGTACATCAAAATATCTGCTAAGGTAAAACTGTTTCCTGCAAGGTACACTTTATCTTCAAGGTGTGCATTAAGATCCTAATAATAATAATAAAAAAGATTATACTGCTGACATGGTTAGACAGAACACAAAGGCAGTTAAAAAAAGAACTTCCTCTGAGACCATACATATACAATAAATGCCAGCTTTAATTGATCCAAACATAGAAAAGATGACAGACATACAAAGATGTAAACTCCTTAGAAGCGTCAAGATAACAGTCCTTTTTCCTTTCACAGTCAGAATACAAACTTTCAGTGTTTGTTGGTAAATGAACTGCTAGGCAGCTTGCTACTAGCTTATAGTTTTTCCATCATTCCCCACATTTTTATAAATGCAAGCATGATTTATTTTCCTCATTAAACTGACCCACAGAAATACTTTCACATCCATCTTTTCCAGGCTTCAATTTACTGAAATTAAAAGAAAAAAAAGCCAGAGTCATGCATTTTCTTGGCTAGTGTGTATGACTCATCAGAACACCAGTGCTTCAAAGAAATTCTTAAACTACAAATACACAACAAGTGAGGAAAACGAAGGTATGATGGGGAAGGAGACAATGTATTTCAAACTCATGCCTGGAACTTGACGCTAATTAGCTGCTTCCATTTGACCCCTGCTTTTATTAATGTTGAAATCACTGACAGCAATTCACAATTGATACTGTCAATTCAGTCACTACAGAAGCCCATACAAAGGAGCACTGCTTCTGAACTTAAAGTGTACCTCTCTTGCTCAGCAACTCCGTATTAGATGTTACAAGACCTTGTAACAGGGCTTCCATTCGGGTTCAGTGAGTAAATAGTTCAAGTCTGTATTGCTTAAGGACTCCTTTATATATGCAGTCATTCTCTGCAGGAAAATAGAAGGCTGATGTTCACTGTTGCTCAACTGCATTGTTTCTGAAATACAGGTCCTGCCTGCCAGCTCTCTCTTCACCCGACCAGAAGTAGTTTCCTCCATTTCGCCATGCTTTACCCACTTCCCATCCAAGTCATACATCTTTGTGCCCTCTACCTCCCTCTGAAGAAAAGGTAACAGCCAGCAGATTTATTTTAATTCTAATAGAAAACTGGTTTTATGATGTTCTTTTCTGAAAAGTAGGAAAACAATCTCCCACCTTTTCCTGCTAATACTCCTCTGCTGGTTGGAAAACAAACAAGGAAACAAAACTGCCCTAAGAAAACAACAAACAAAGAAGCTTCTAGTAAATGCACTCCTTTCTGCCCTGAGGTCTCCTGCCAGTTTTCTTAGACTGTTTCCAGGAAGAAGTTAGTATGGAGGTAAGAAGCTTAAACAATGTTTTTCAAAGATCACCCTAAAAGACTTATCAGTCTCAACTACAGCTTGTTTCATTTTAAGGGAAGAAATGGGATTTATTCATTACTGAAGGTGAAGGGCAAAATCAGGTCCCCGCAGTATAGAAAGAAGGGCTTCATAGCAAGAAAAGAGAAAGCAGCTTCACAAGGTAGACATAAGGGGCAAATAGAGATAGTTTATGTAGAGAGTATTAGAAAACAAGGGATTCCAAGCACTTTCACGGGCACTAGGTCCGGAATAACAAGGAAAATGAAGGCCATAAAGATAAGGACCGGAGAACAGCTTGAAAACATTTGGCAGGGAGATGATTAGATGTCTGAAGTGCAAGCTGAAACTGGTTCGGGGGATGCCCCCCCTTCAAGGTCAGAAGTTTGCAGTGAGGAAGACTACGAGCCTTCATCATCACGACCTACCACGCACACGCAAGGGGAGGGAGGGACTGTATGCTAATGGGCTCTCGGGAATGTAGTGAATATGTATCCGAATTCCTGTCAACTACTGATTATGTATTAGTTTGACCTATATCTATAGCATGATTTCTTTGGATGGTGTGCAAGTTAGGTGGAACGATCCCCCTTGCACCAGGGTGTATGCGCGTCACCAATAAACACATACCTGCTCTATATCCTTACTGGATTTATAGGGTTTACTGGATTTATATCCTTACTGGCTATAGGGTCTGATTTCCGCACGTCAAAGGTAAAAGAAACAGATTTAGCCTGAATTGCAATTCTAGCTCCATAATTCTGCTTCCTCAAATACGCAGGCATATCCTACAGAGCATACATATAAAAAAACAAACACTTTATAACATCTGACCATGCATTTAAGTGTGGCAAGTTGGACTCCATTATGCAATATTCTTTGACAGCCTCTTTATGACAGGAGTCCTGTGCTTCCTAATATTTAAACATCCAAATGTCTGCTTTGATTTTCTTTTATTAGTGCAAATCAAGGAAAAATATTAACCCCTGCATAGTTAAAACTCTGTATGATCATCTGCCTCTGGCTACGTTGCTATTTTTTTTAAGACTGGTTTGCTGCTTTGTTCCTGTTTGTTAGGTCTCAAATTACTTTAAACATGTAACTACAGTTGTGATGAATTTTATTCACACAGCAGAAGAAAATGCTATGTTAAAAAGGAAAAAGCTCACGAGAAAGTCTGCAAGTCAGTATATATGCTGCACAGTATATTTGCCAATACTCAAATTATTTATCAGTAAGAAATAACTCAAACTTTGAAGTAAAGTTAGCCACTGAAGTGTTAACAGTTATTTATCCCAATTAAAATTTCATCAAGTCACTTAACTGGCAGTTTGACAAACGTGATTTAGTCTTGGATAAATCTGCATTAGTCTGGAATTTCTTTTGGAATACACCTATTCCTCCCATAACATACAGAAAGATACTGATTTCATAACATCAAAGTCAAGGTCACTTAGAAACACCACAGCACATTCTTTTCCATGTGCACTAGAAACATTTCATCGATCCTGCCTCATACGCTATGCTTTCCATAGACTACTATATTACTGGCTAATTGCCAGCTGTGTTAGAATTCCTGAAAGCCAAGCCTTCTTAACTGACCTCAGTATTAAATTGAAACAGTCTTCCTGTCATGGAGAGATTAACAAAAATATGAATGCAATACTCTATTTGAATTTCTATGACAATCTAGAGATTCAGGTCTGTTAGCTGTTATTTGTGTCACTGCCTTTCATTTATTTAATGTTGCTACTTAAATCAATTATGTATTTACAACTCTAATAGCAAGTGATTGGCACAGTCTTGCAAAACGCTCGTAGCTAAATTAACTTATTGGTGCGATCCTGCAGGAACCCCTTCTCAAGTTTCAGATATATTTAAAGTATAACAGCAGTTTCCTGTAATAACATGCATTGAACAACTGCAGCAATTTCAATTCCAGTTTTGGGCATGAGTAGGGAAAAAGCAAGAGAAAAAAAACCAAGTTGTTGTGTTATGTATGGACTTCCTGAAGGATTTCTGAACTGATATTCTATGATACACAATATCCTGATGTACAGTGACAGCTCAACACATCCCACACACAGCACATTTTTAGTGTGGTTTGCTCTAGCTACGAAGCACAGTTGTCTGTAACCTAGTTCATCCATTACGATAACTAAACCCCTTCCAGACCACAAGTTGAGACATACGCAACTTAAGTTGAGATGCAGTGATGGACTGTTACAATGACTCAACTGCTTACAAGGGAGCTAATCATACTCTAATTACATTTCAGATATTTTACCCTTAGAAATGCTCCACTGGTATATGTACTTTCTCTAAACATTCCTTCAGTCAAGTCAATACTCACAGGGTCACTTCCCTCCTAAATGCCTTCACATGGCACTACACAGAGAGAGAGTTGAGCACTTAACATCCCAGGCAAATCCTGGGCAACACAGACTCTAAGAAGAGGATTCTAGAGCCCTATCCAAGAAAGGTGCAACTTCATGGTTAGGGGTGCATCCTTATTTTTAGTTCTGATGTGAGACACATATCTAACAGGCAAATTGTGAGCTAAGCCTGGTCTGGAAGAGTATTATGTTCATCATAATGTGATTTCTGCAAAGGACAGAAGATAGCTCTCTTAAGGAATCTTGCTCAAATAATCAAAACACAATCCTTTATGCCTGCAAGCAAACAATTTCACTCTTAGAAAAAGGAGAGGAGTGAAAACAGGCAGAGAGTTCCAATTGCTGGACAAGCTTGTTGAAGTGGTTAGGCAACCCACTGAAAAACAGCATACAAGAACCGTGGATTACTGCCACAGAAGGCATATGCAATGGATTAGCCTATGTACATAGTGATAGAAACAGTAATTTTTCAAACAAGTACAATAAACAATAACTGAGACTTGTAACAATTTATTTAGATTTCTAATTGGACTATACGATAGAAGCCAGAAAGCACAAGAAATTAGGACAGAATTAGCTGTAATCATGCAACATTTTTTATATGAGATGCTGCAAGTAGTACACAAATTCTTGGTTATAATTACTCTGAAGAGAACAGAGTTAAGTTACAACTTGCTGCAACTCCACGGAAGCTTTTCTGTGATATCCAGTAGAAACTCCCAGTTATATTATGAATAGATGGTATTTTTCCCCCCCGGATATCAAGTTTTCAATATATAAAATTGACAAATCAGAGACATTCAAATGTCATGAATGGAATTTATTAATATTCAAACAGAAATTTGGTGGCACGAGCATTTCTCAAAAGTTCTCAGTTCTTCGGCAGTGGAGCAGAAACCCTATTTGGTATCAAGAAAAACTCAGTAATTTAGATATTCCCCCCACTCTTCATATGTAATTTAATTTCCCACTAATTAAACATCATTCTGTTGATCAAAAGCAAAGGAAATACTGTCTCATCCTGTGGAAACTGAAGTTAACATAACACACTGGACACGATATCGTCACCACTATTGACAATAATTACTTCTACACATCTGTAGAACAGCCCACAGGCATCACTCTTGTTTAGGTTGTGCAGCACAGGAGCTCAACCTGATTTGGACAAAACTGTTAAAGACTCACACTAAACTGTATGGCTTTTGCTCCACATAAATTAAAAATTCTTCTTGAGATGGCCTACTTGACAATTGTTTTCATGTCAGCTAACAGCTTTAGTCAACGTGTCAGTAAGAACAAGCTTACAAACGTTTTCTTAAGGCTAACAAAAAAAACCCCGCTCTTCAAATTAGCAAACACTACACCAGTTATTAACTGATGTCTTTCAGAACCACATCAGCTCATTTAAGGGTTAACTAGTGGCAGCCTAAAGTTTACAACAGAAGCAACTGAACTGTTTTTGGCACAGCTTATTATAAATTGTGGCTCTAGGCTGCAACTGTCCCAAGACTGCCATTGATTATTCCAGACACGTTGTAAAACTAGTCTCAGACTTGCCTCCCTATTTTAGTCCCCCCCCTCCTTTCTTTTCCCTTCTCATACTCCCTTTTGGCATAGTATACTTTAATGGTAGGCTGCCTCTTGTTCTGATTAATCATGGTGGCAAGAGAACAAATTAAAAAAAAAAGTTAATTGCTACCCTACGAAATTATTAGTGCTGCAGCAATTCCACAGTTGTTTTGCATCAAGATAAACTCTGGCCATAAGTGCTATCTTGGATATATATATATTTATATATACATACACACACATGCAGTCAGCGTAACTTCAGGGAGACTTTCTCAGTAATGAAGTTTTGTTTAGAAATAATTAATCCACATATCTGTTTTAGTAAATTGCATTTCCTGAACTGTCAGCTAAGGGCAAAACTGAAAAAGAAAAAAAAAATACCAGCTTCAGAATGAAAACATATGGGGTGTTACTACCCTGTGCAGTTCTACAAATACTTGTGGGTGCAATGACAAAGCGGGTATCGTCATTTAAGCCACTCAGACCTTAAGGCTTTAATTTTTGTGCATTAGACTAAGGGCAAATCCTTGCAAGATGCCAATTCATTTGTTTGGATGTTGCCTACCACATTAGGAAGGTAATTCGTGACTGGTGTCATGAAGCTCTACATAGCTGGAATGTCTTCCATCAAATTACATATATAAAAAAAATGGTAGAAAGGGACCTCCAATGGCCACCTCACCTTGCCATACCTCCTGTTCTAAGTATAGCTAAACTTTAAGTTAAATCGTAATTAGCCCATGCCTCCTTCAGTTGAATTCTTAAGTCTTGAGGGATAGACAGCACTTCCAAAGAGTAGCTCTGACTGTAAAGGTTTTGATACCATCTACACAGAAGATAAAACTAGTGCTGTTACAAAAAGAAAAAAAGCAAGCTTGTGCTCATCCCATACATAAAATGTGATCAAGATAACTCAGATTATCTGAGGTGTAAATGAAAGAAATGATTCTTTAAGATGCTCACCAACTCAGTCTTTTTACCAGGCATGATATTCCATGTCCTCAAGATTTAGGGTGCTGTCACTTAGAAAAGGATAATAAAGTACTAACACAGGCATTGCTTTGCACCACTCCAAAATGTAAGATTTCCTTTGATTTCAAGCAACACAGAAAGTTACATCTAGACTGCTGCTCCAGCAGTCTTTCTATCTTTGGCTTGCTGCAATTTTATTCGACTCAGATCTGCCACACCTAAGAAAAATCAGAAGCATTAAAACTCTGCTATCATGAAGTACAGTCAATCTAACGCCCAGCAACTCACAAAGCTACGTCCAAACCTAGACTGATTAAGCAGCATTAAGCATTTGATTCTTTCTATTTAAAATTGATGTGCTTCGTATACACCTGGTAAACAATCCCTCAGTACTTAGAAGCAGAAAGCAATTTTTCTCTTCAAGCTCTGTTCCCAAAAGATCACAAAGATTCTAATTATCAGTCACAAGGAGTAAGCAGCAAAATAGAATAAGCTTTTCAATCTACACCCTGCCATCTGGCTGCTCAAATAATGGGGTTACCCCTGAGACTTTTTTTTTTTTGCTTCCACCTGTCTTAGAGGAAGAAAGCTTCAGACTGCAAGAAAAAACTGAGTACAGTTGACTGAAGCCTCTGAACAAAGCAGCTTAATTTGAAGATTGGTTTTGTTTTTCACTGTTTCACATATCAACTGAGACAGCATTATGTATGGACTACATTCCAATTACTAAATCAGGGAGAAAAAAAGGTCTATATCTGCACAGAGTTATCTTGAAATACAGCACAGCTTGTCTGAAACTGAAGTTTTATGAAGATAAAAAGAAACCAGTGCCTTACAAGACTGGAGACAGAGCTATTAAACAATCTCTATCTGGAACATTCTAGGTAGTCCATAGCATTACAGCCATAAAACATGGTAAGAGATCGGCTTCGTGTACTTTTGAGTTTGTTTTCAGGTATCTTTTACTTTGTCAGTAACAATCAAAAAGTAGAAGGAAAGCCAGCACTCAAGTCTTCAGTTACTAATCACTTAATTGTTTTTGCTCATGTTAGCACACTGATATTTTTCAAGGCCTAATCTCTCCAAATTGCATTGGCAAGTTAGAACTAAGTACTCCTTACCTTCAGAACTGTTCTTGTATCCTCTCGACTAGACTGTCTGCCTACTTGAGTCACTCTGTATTCCAACCACTGATGAACCACAGCTTTCTCCTCTGCAGAACTTCCAAGCAGTTGCTCTTTCTTAGCCTGTTTAACTAAGTGTGATGCTATGGTAATTAATCCTGTGAGACCAGGACCACTGTTTGTCTGCAGAATAGGAATCTAGAAAAGGAAGGACAATTGTAATATTATAAAACTCATTCAGAAAAGTAGACTCTTTGTGAGCTTAAAAACAATGCATCAATTTGTAAGCATTCAAGCTCAAGGTAATAACATCAAAGAGAAACAGCTAGGTTGTATTTCCACTTTTTTGGGGAGGTTTATTTCTAGTTTTTACAGATTACGTATTCAAAGTGCACGTGGACAACCCAGAACTCCTTTTGTTCAGTACACATTTATCACAAAACAATCAAGCTGCACTGATATTAGCATTAAGTAGTAGAGCTGTTCTGACACTGTCAGAAGACACTAACTGAACCGTAGTTTATTTTCAGGTTCCAGATTTCAACCTAAGTTTCCAGTTTCCATCACAACAGCCTGACTTAGCGAAATACATATACACACTTACTGTTCTATTGCCAAATACCAGAATAAGTTCAGAGAGGACAACATAACACAAACTTGTAGCTTTAATTGCGTATCTGTTGGTGATATTACCACGTTTAAGTGATTTTAATTGTCACCGGGAAAAAGCATTAATAAATGTTTATAATAATAAAGCATAGTCCTTTTTATTAAAGACATATTATAAAAGTTCAATATTCTTAACTACAGGAAATTAAAGGCCCCTTTTATCATAATAACTGATTATATTTAAGTTGTGAAATTAAATTACTTGTATTTTATGAAGAAACGGAAGAGAATTAGTGGCACAGAATTTTTAAAGGCAACGTACTGGAGTTACAAAACCACTGCTTAAGAGCACAAGAAAACAAGCCCAACTTCACAAAATGGTCCTCACCACTGTTTCACATGCATTGCTTCAAAGAGAAGCATCAAAACACATAAATCACTTAAAATTGAACACGTTACAGGCTTTGGGGTATAGAAAAATGAGTAGTCAGTTTGCCTTGAGAAGCTCCTTTGGAACATACCACTAACAGAGCAAGTATTGACAATCTTTTAGAGCGGAAAAGGAAACTCAACCGCTAAGAGTCAAAAATGAAATGAATGAAACTTCACTGCAACAGCCTAAAGCTTATTCACTCATTCACAGCATCACAGGATGGAAACTTACTGAAATGCATTACTGTTTAAGAATATCTTACCACACAAAAGACACTGTCTGTCTTCAGATTTAGTTAATGTAATAAAATGCAAGTTTAACATACAGTATTTAATCTGCAGTTCTACCTGGAGTCCTTGACTATGCATTTTTTTCCTAATGAACACATAATCAGGAAAGTCTGGAACAGCCAGATTTCATGACTCACACCTTCAGACTAACGCCAGTCGTGGCACCGAAACAACGCCTGAACTGTTAACTAATTAAGGAAGCTTACTACATTCGAAACCAAGGAATGCACACATGGATATTGAGCACCGTAGTCATAAATAGTACATTAAGTGAAGGAAAAAGAACACGTACAAAAGCAGAAAGGAAGTGCACAGTTGGTTTTTTTCTGGTGTTCTCCTCAGAGAGGAGCCTCCAAAGGCTCCCACACACCTGTCCTTCCCCTACTCCCCACACTATTTTTCCCTCAAGCTTCCGTTGCCTTTCAATCTGCAGAACGTTATGCTTTCCTGTAAGCTTCAAGATGCCGAGACACCGACTTTAAAACGAGCAGAGTTTTAACGCGTAAAAGCTCTTTGCCTCAGATGCATTTCTAGCATTAAAACCCTGCCCTGTTCTCTAACCACGTCAGCACAAATATAACTGCACTGACACCAGGAAAACGCAGGCATAAGGCGAGTGCCGCATGTGTTAAGCCGACATCTGTCCAATGAGGCACGATAACCCTTTAACACAGAGGGAGAAGCTCCCCGGACGTGAGGGCGACAGCGATGCCACAGCTAGAGGAGGGCACTGGAGAAAGGTAGGGGAGAGGAGATGAAAGCGCGGCGGGAAAGGCGCAGGACGGGTGAAAAGCCGCTGGGACGGGGATAGCTGAGGGAAAGGACACCCGCGCGCCGCCGCCCGCTCCCAGCCCCGTCCCCTCCTGGCTCCCTTCACCTGCCGCTCCCCCTGGGCGCCGTACTTGTTCCCGCTCTGCAGGCCCAGCGCCTTCTCTAGTAAGGCCAGCTCCTCCCCTGCCGGCCCCAGCCGCGCGGCGGCCGCCATCTTTCCCGGAGAAGCACCTGGTCGAAAAGGACCAGCCGCCGCCGCCACCAGCCAACAACCGCTAATCCCATTGGAGAACACGCCACCACACCTCCTCAACAACCATTGTTGCCATTGGGCTGCAGGACTCAGCCAGCCAATCAGGCGCTCGGCTCAGTCCACGCTTGCGAGGAGCCAATCCGCACTGTGAAACCCCGGGAGAAGAGAGGGAGGTTCTGCGGCTCGCCAAGTGCGCATGCGCAAAGGACGCCCGCGCGCAACGGCGGGCACGCCTCATTGTGTAGATTGCGCATGCGTGGGGGGCAAGAGGGGAAACACTCCCAGGGTGTGACGTCCGCTGCTGGCGAGCGGTGGTTGGGCGCGGGGATGGAAGGGGAAGGGGTAATGAGGCAGTGTGGGGAGGTTAGTGGGCTGGTGGCTTGCCTGGTGCTACGCGGAGCCGGGTTTGTTGTTTGCCTGTCCTGTCACGGGTGCATGTTCAGTGGAGCCACGAGATGCAGCTTCTTCCTTAAGCGAGAGTGGATCTGTTGGTGGATCTGTGGTTGCTCCTCTGAAAGAGGCAAATAAACGGAGATAAACAAGTAGCGCTGAAGCGTTTGTAGGATCATAGAATCATGGAATGGCCTGGGTTGAAAAGGACCACAATGATCATCCAGTTTCAACCCCTCTGCTATGTGCAGGGTCGCCAACCAGCAGACCAGGCTGCCCAGAGCCACATCCAGCCTGGCCTTGAATGCCTCCAGGGATGGGGCATCCACAACCTCCTTGGGCAACCTGTTCCAGTGTTCATGCAGTGTTCAGGCCATCGTCATCAGCTGGCCAAGCAGCATCTCAGTATAAGGGCAATACCAGCTTTGAGAATCCCGTTTTCAGTCAGCCCAGTGCATTGCTGGGGCAGTGGGTTTCTCAGCTGCATGGATCTGTTAGTCAAGCTGTGGTGTGCTGTCCGGGGAATATCGTGAGATTAACTAGACAGAACATGTTTCTCAGTCAGCCTTCGTAAAAATACGAAGGTAAAAAAGGCTGATGAAGTGGCACTGCCTGCCCCTCCTTGTATAGGGCCTGTCTTCCACCCTGAATCTCACAAATGTGCTGTTGAGCTGCAGCCAAATTTGCTGGAAAAGCTGACATTTCAGTTAGATTACTATAGATTTTGTGAGGTGAATGCAGGGAGATTGCTTGGCTACTGTGCATGCTGGTCAAGGGCATCAAAGGAAGAGGATGCAGAGCTTGTCGCCACCTGGCCTGACTAAACTACATAATACCATATTTAAGATTCGCTAAAGGTGTGATTTAATCACCTTTCTAACTGAAGATATTCTGCTGCAAATACCTGATCATATCTCCATATCTGATCATAAATGTTAGAAATTAAAACAATTTTTGGTTGACAGACGTATTTGTCCAGCATACCAAAGTGCAATTCTTGCTAGAAGACTTAGGTACCAAGCTGATGTTTTTACTGAAAACAATGAGCTGATCTTGTCCTGCTATAGAGAATTTCCAAGTCCAGGCTCAAGGCGATCGCTGTGTTAGTCATCTTGAATAAGAAGATCCTGACAAGTGTCTTGGTTCCTCACGGAAATGCTTGTCTTGATACAAGGCGACGTTTAGATCTGTACCTTCTGTTGCAGAAAAAGTCCGCAAGTGGCCACGGAGCCTTCATGTGAGTGAGGAGCAATTCGGAATGCATGGGTGGATTTTTTTTACTTTTGCGGAAATCTGCCTGCTCTTTTATATTAATGCCTGCAAAGTGCTTCAAGATTATAAGAAGAAGTTGTGCTGCCTTGAAAACGGCATTGCTTTTTGGTGTGGTTCTTCAGCTTATTCCCTGGAACTGTATTCTGCAGTGCCAGAGTTCCAGCTGCATTCCAATGGGAGGTCAGTAAACTGTATGGAATACCTTAATTTTAGTGATCATTTGATCTAGACGTTTCATCAGTTTTTTAAAAAGCCAGTTGATTGGTTGAGACTCCCGAAACCCACAAAGAAGAAAACATTTCATTTTCCAACATCTGAAAGTCAACCACCAATCTTTATATATATATATACACATATTTACCATCTACTTTGTGTACTTATTAGTTTTAAATTATTATAACATAAAAGTTAAGGCATTACATCAGTGTGAAACATTATATCAGTGGGTCGAAACATCTATCAGTAGCAATAAAAAGAAGGCTTCAGTTTTGGTCAGATTAAAAGATGAAGCTATTTTTTTTCAGCTTTCATCCCCCTTCAAAGTTTTAACGTCCTTGGAAAGGGAGACTTAATAAATGAGGTGGAGGAGATGAACCGCTTATGGTTCCGTAGCATTTTTCCCTTGATAATACCATTTAGCAGCGTCTGTGTTCCTTTTTCTCTGTACAATTCTCTTCTCGCTCCATTAGGTGGAGCTTTGTGATTAAGACTGGGGAAGAAACTTGCTTCTGAGCGCAAAATAATTCACCACAGAAAGGCTGGGGGAGGAGGAGAATGAAGTGTACTTTGCTTAGAGGTATCAATGTCCTGTATGCAGGCTTGATACACAAAAATCTGAATCAAGACCGTTGCTCACAAGGAAAATAACTTGAAAGATCGATTCTGTCAAATGGAACACTGCTCTAATCTGCTGTTATCATAGTCAAGTTCTAAATCTAAAATACCCTAGGTTATAAATTAAATGTCAAATATAATTAATTTGGCACTTGAAACATGAAGTGGATGACTGTCCTTTAGAGAAAGCCTGACAGCTTTATGTATGTCACATTGGTATCTGTTAAAATGAGCTTTACATGCCAGATGATCCTTGTGTGAATCATATTGCTGTTGGCTGTACCAGAATTTTGTCAATGTAATAAGTCTCAGAATAGTGTTCCCCCTAATTGTCTTAAGCTTTTGCAAGACAATATAAATCAAGTGTCATCTGCCTCTTCCGTGCAAAATAATGGCTTTATCATACATGAAATAAGCAATTTATGCCTTATTCATTACTAGAGGAGACGCTCTTCAATATTTACATATAAATCAAATTTTATACAAACAGAGAACGTTTTCTGCCCCGTGCTTCAGACCCACTGCAGTTACGATTTGAAAACATTCCTTCCACCTGCTTAAATTTGGCGGCTGTGGTGGTAGTCCCAGATACCTCTCAAGATGCAGATCCCAGCTATGGCTACATGCTCTGCTCCCTCCCCAGCCCCTGCCCCTTGCACACCTTTCTCTCTGTGCCTCAGATCGGAAGTGAGGACTTCTTTCCTCACCTCTTGCATTTTCTGTCCCTGCTTTGCACAATGAACCGCATGCTTATTTATTCACAGGTACCCCTGGGGAAGTGGAGAAGGCAGGTTTGCCCTATGGATACTTATACACAGTTGTTGAAATAAAAATACTGATAAACCACATTATTTCCCACCTAACAGGACCGGTAGGACCTTCCTAATCCAAACCTCATAAAAATCCCGTAAGCAAGGATTTTACAGCGGAGTGCTGCAGTGAGGTTTCATTGCTGTAGTTTCACTATTAATTTTTAAATACAAATGGGCTAAATGTTTGTGACTGGATACCCTTTATACTGCTGGATCTACAGCCTATGCAAGCTCTCTTCCTTTAGATGAAGTGCAAAGTAGAGGCTGAGAACTCAGTACTGTTTTTCCACTAGTGGAAAAGAGGGGAAGGTGTGCAGCACAACTAAAAGGTCCACGCTTGCTCCTGGTCCCCATGGCAGCCATATGAAGCCAAATGAAAATGGATATTTGTAAAGTACTCTTGGAAAACCAAACACATGAAAAGAATGATTCATGCAACAGCTTCCCAGGCTGGATGTGGCTCTGGGCAGCCTGGTCTGGTGGTTGGCGACCCTGCACATAGCAGGGGGGTTGAAACTGGATGATCATTGTGGTCCTTTTCAACCCAGGCCATTCTATGATTCTATGATACCTCTCCTTTTTTTTCTTTTTTTTCTTTTTTTTTTTAATTTTGCACAACCCTGTGCTGTACAACAGAAACATGAGCCCCAGGTCCATGTTAAAATTTAGCCCATGTTATGTTTCAGGGAGGAAAAACAAGACAAACAAACAAAGAAAAAAAGAAAAACTGAAAAGTAATATTTGAAACCTAAAAAGCACAGTAATTTTGTCTTTCTGTCTCATTCCTACTAGGTTACGCTGACACAGGGACTTCTGGTCCAAAGCCTTTTTTGCAGGCAATGACTCAGAGCTGTGTCTGTTCCAGCGGCCAGCAGTTGATTTCAGTGAAAGTGCGTACTGGGAACGGGAAGTTGCCATGATATTGCTGCTGTGAGAACGCAGCACCAAAAGTAGGGCAAGGGAGATTTGTCATACTCCTGAGAAGACTGATCAGATGCACGTGTGTGTCTTAATTTAGTGAAAAATGCGTATGTTTATATTCATTGAAGTTGAAGTGACAACAAGATCCATCACCACCCATTACAAAATTGACTTAATCATTTTTGTCTTCTTTTTAGTGGAAGATGACTCGTTTGTGTCCAGTCAGTGCAGGGCACTGCAGGGTTTTAAGAGCGTTGTCTTAGTTGCAGAGCAGTGCCGGATCCAAAGACCGTACAGCTGCATCGCTGCAGTACTGCATAAAAGCTAATTAGCCCAGGTAGGAGGCAATTAGCTCCATGCTGCTGAGCCTGTTTTTATTGTGTTCCCAGAGCTGACTCAGTCATTCACAGCTCAGGGACCTCTGTCCTTTGTCTGCTATCCACACGTCTCTGAGTGGGTCTCAGATGTGCTGTGACTTGGCTTCGAGGTTAAGCAACTGTTGAATGTGGGTGTGAGTTTGGGTTTGAGAATTCCAAAATAATTCTTACTCATTTCTGTGGTTTGCAGACAATTCAATGAAGAATATGTATATACATATATACTGTATTTACAGAAAAATGACAAATTATGAAAAAAGCTATTTGGTCTGCGGAGGTGTATTCTTCTATCAGTTCAGTCCCAGTTTCTTAAGTCAAATCCTTATTACTCACTCGTCTTCTAAATTAGAAGATTTCATTGAAGAAAAGCAATCTTGAAATAGGTGGTTGTGCCAAAATGGAGGATGATGGAAAATGGAAATTGTGCAAATTAATGTCTGGCATACAGATATGTGAACACTGGGGCTCTGTGTGGCACAGGACCACTGTTTTGTTCGGTGTCTGTGCATATTAAGTGTGAGCAGCTCTGTTCCAGACAGACGGCTAAACAGATGAAGGAGGTAACTCTTGGTAAAAGCAGTAGACCCAGAAGTCAAGCTTTCTGTAGCTTGTCTTGCGTAAACGGGGTACAATTGGTTGTGGGAAATGTAAGCTGCTTCTTTTGCAGCTGAAGGAAGTAGGCTGGGTTTTGTCTGTTGTGTTTTTGAAAGCGGTGCGATCACTGCAACCGAATGGCTGCTGGTGAGCTGTTTTTAGGGTATACCCTATTGCCAAAAAGCAGACCCTCGTGATGAAAATGCAAAGGTGTTTTCAGCGTGGGCTCTCGATAATGTGCCACATTCACTCAGATTAATTCTGTTCTTTGTTCTCCTGCTGGAAGTATGCTCTGAACATACACTAGATGGCAGGCGGGTCAGGTGTCTGAATCCAAGCCTCGCCAATTCACCACACAACCTTCCCTGCTGCTTCCTAAAGATGAATGGGGCTTCCTTGGGCCCATCCAAAAGCACCTTTGGATCATTGTACTGGACATAAGCGTGCAGTCAGCAGTCTGGGGGCTGATCTAGCCCTCTGTCCACAAGATGCTAGGCCACGTTGTTTCTGACAGATTTGCTTTTGCCTTTTAGCCAACAAGGAGAAGATGCCCGATCAGTAACGGCTCGATCAGTAGCAGCTGTTGTTGAGAATAAGGCTTGTGCTAGAGAAGCTGATGTGTTAAAGAAGTGCTGTCAGCACCTGAGGCAGGCTGTGATGGCTTGTCTTCAGCAGTAGACTCCTGTATTTGCCCTGCAGGAGATGATGGCAGCTTGTCGCAAAATTTTTGTAGCAGAACATCTTTCTGATGCTCTGTGCTTGCCCCAGGATGAAAGATGCCCTCAATGTTGCCCTTAACGTGGAGATCTGGTTGCGATGCCAGCATGCACAGCCTTGAATACATCAGTGCTCACTGTAGGATCCTTTGGGAGCTGTAGAGACACAAGGTCAGCTTCAGCCCTCACGTAAACTGGTGTGATGCCCGCTTGACCCAAAGCTCTGTCAGTGTAAGACAGAGCTGTCAGCTTTCACCTCTCTTGATGTCCTTGAGGAAAGGATGGATTTGAAAGATGTCACATCACTATCAGCTTATGCTAATGCCATAGGTGAGTCTCACGAGGCTCTAAGAGTAAACCACATTAAAAAAAATAGTTTTTACAACTTTTTTTTCTCATTAGCGATTTTCCTAAGAATACCACAAGTGGTGATCAGTGCTTTTTATTTTTCTTTTTCCCTTTCTTTTTCTTTCTCCCTGAAGCAAAAACTTTTCTTAGGGTTGAGTTGCCATTATCAATGGCAAGATTTTAATTATCAGCGAATCTTCAGTATATGTTTACTCTACAGCAAGACACATGCCCATGCAGGTGTCAGCATAAATAAAACAAGAATGTACTGCGAATATTAGGGTGTTTGCTTTATCTGCTGTAAGACGAGAGCATTTACACAGGAGCAAGGTAGTTCTTATTTCTTTGCTAAAGAAATAAAAGGTGCGGAGGATCCTTCAGTGAGAGGCAACCATCAAAAGAAAGCTTGCAAAACCCTTTTTCCTGCAAACCCCGCGAGAGATACTGCACGGAGACAACAGGAGCAAATGTCAAGACAAAACCAGACAAATGAAAATACGGAGCAAATGATTCATCATAGTTTGAGCTTCCTTTTGTTATTCAAGTCATCAGCAGATTTATCTGCAGCAAAGCCCAGTGAAGCCAATATTGCTAGTGAAAATGTTCCTTCATTTTTATTTTGCTTCTCTTTTCTCAGTCTCTTTCACCTGCAGACAGAAATGTAAGTAAGCAAGCATACTCAGAATATAAAGCTGTGATTAAAACAGTACAACGTATAACTTTTTAATGTTTCTTTTTTCCATTAAAGCAACTTTCTTAAAGCTAAAATATGTTTGGAGTGAATGTTATAGTCATATGCAGCTCGTAGCTCTGCCTTTGCGAGAAGAAATTTACATTTAGCTTCTGGCAAGTGCGTGTGTTTGACATTAGCACAAATCTGTGCTAGCATGGAGATGTCACGTGATGCTCTGCTCCAAAGACACACAGTGCTTCATTCGGGACTGCAGGAAGAATTACACACCAAGCTTATGAGTTTAAGAACTTCAAGTCATGTTGCACCATAACTCACAAGCTTGATAGTCGATTCACTGGAAGAAAACAGAGACAAAAAGAGAAAATTATCCTGACCTCCTGTACCTCTGCAAAATCAGTTTCACCTTTTTCTATTTTTCAAGAGGTATTTAGTTTTTAAAACAAACTTCCCTCTTTTCCCCCATTGCTTCCTTTGGTGACCTTAGAATCATAGAATCATAGAATTGCTCAGGTTGGAAAAGACCTTCAAGATCATTGAGTCCAACCACAACCTAACCATACTACCCTAACTCTAACAACCCTCTGCTAAATCATGGCCCTGAGCACCACATCCAAATGGTTTTTAAGCACATTCAGGGATGGTGACTCAACCACCTCCCTGGGGAGCCTATTCCACTGCTTAACTACCCTTTCTGTGAAGAAGTGTTTCCTGATATCCCACCTAAACTTACCCTGGTGCAATTTGAGGCCATTTCCCCTCATCCTGTCACCAGTGAGAAGAGACCAACCCCAGTCTCGTAGCAATCACCTTTCAGGTATTTGAAGACAGAATAATGTCTCTCCTCAGCCTCCTCTTCCCCAGACTAAACAGCTCCAGACTAAACAGGAGCTGCCTGTCTCCCTCCAAAACCTCTCAAAACCATATCCAGCATTGCAGCCTTTCTTTATATCAAGTGTATATTTGCTGTTGTGATTTTGAAAGTGTTTTGTGGAAGTGAGGATTGAAGCTTATGTGATGATGAGTATTTGAATTGGTTGCAGCAAGGAAGTATAATGTGTAAGAAGGTTCTGATTACAAGCTTCTGGGTGTTGTTCAACACATCAACAACACTGTGAAAAATCTGGTTTGGAATTATTTGAGCATGCAGTCGGATGGACCATAATTGGGTTTGATTCCACAGGAGTTCACATAGGTTCATGTAATAGTTTATTAAATACAGACAGAGATCAAAGCGGTTTAAAATTCAGACTGATTTTCTGTCTTTTATTTTATTTTATTTTATTTTTATTTTTATTTTTTTTTTTTTTTTTTGGTTTGGGAAAAATGAATAAACCCTCAAAACACTTTCATTTAAGGCCAGTTCCTGCCAGCAAGGGAAATTTAATC
Organism: Gallus gallus; assembly: GCF_016699485.2. Lineage (NCBI taxonomy): Eukaryota > Metazoa > Chordata > Aves > Galliformes > Phasianidae > Gallus > Gallus gallus. The sequence goes on along the minus strand of NC_052533.1, from coordinate 64,019,632 downwards.
CACTCAAGCCACCAAATCATTGAGTACATTTATTCATTAAAGTAATCAATCAGTGGAAATAGGTTTTTCTTTTTATATATTAAATGGGAAAAATGATGAGTTCATAAAAATGTCAAGAAATTTTCATCTCTGCTATCTCTTTTCTTAGGTCTGCTGTCTTCAAATGTATTATCCCATTTGTAGGAATCTTATTCTGTCTTTCTTGTAGAAAGCTGAGTATTGAGTATTACACAGAGATTAAAATTGAGTAGAAACTGTAGAAAATGTCAAACATAGCAGAAATCATGACACCTGCTCTTTTGACTAGTCAGGAAAGCATCAACAGTTGTTAATTTTTGAAGCCAGTACTCTGCCAGTGTAACATTAATGCATCAGTCACTGCAACTTTTTGTTTACATTTTTGCTAGCATCTACAAGTTTGTCAAGATAGATTGTCTCTTTCCCTTATGCAGTTGGCTTCTTTTATTTTGACAAATGAATCCTTGCCAAGAAGTTATGTATGTGCCTTGCACATCATCATTTGGAAGCAAGAGACAACGTTGCGATTATCATTTTTCTCTACTATTTATAATGCAGGCCATTTCTTTGAGATCTTTTAGAAGAAAAGACTTAGTAAAGAAAACCATCAACTGTCCATTTGCTACAGTAAATAAAATTACATGTGTTGTTTGTTTGACACACTCTAAACCTAGAACATATACTCTTCTCAGTTTGGGAAAGATGGCATTCTTCCCAGGTTCTCCTTTGAGCTCACGTTCATTTAGGAGGCTGCGAATCTGAAGGAACCAACTGTGCTTCATGAAATTCAGTGTCATACAATTGCAGGCAATCCTGGAATGCAGGGCAATCAAAATTTATAAAAACCTCACAAGACCTTTGAAGGAAAGGCATAACGATTGTTATAAAGGTTCTAAACTTCAAAAATGGTGTTAGGGGTAAGGAAGAGATGAAATAAAAGGCATTGATGATGTTTTGGTCAAAGCATGGATTTCTTAGGTGACATTCCCAGATAATCTCAGGACGCCGGCCATGCCCCAAACTCTGGAAGAGGAGTAAGATTCCCAGCTAATTTCCTAATGTAAATTTCCTTCTTGAAACGCATTGTTATCAAACCATCAGTTTGTTACCATCAAGTGTAGTGGCAGGTTTAACCCAGAGAGTGAAAAAGACACCCTAAAGGAACACCCGAGCTTCCTCAATAATGCCAGGAACATCAGCAACCTCCCCCAACACCGCAGCTCCATCTGTGGCCAGTCTTCAGAGAAAACTGATTGACAGCAGCACTGAAGTATGGACTAATTAAATATATCATAAGTAGGTTGCAGTGAGCACAAATCAGCTTGACCCAAAAAAATTTTGGTTCCCAGATGTCAGCAAGACTTTCTGTTGAGCTTTACAGTATGTCCAGGGCTCAGAAGTAGTCTCTGTAAGTGAGAGGACACCTGCAGCTTGGTACTCCTTACAATTTTAAAGTCAACCAGCAGATCTCTTGAAGCGAGCAGTCTCTAAAGGACAGCCAAAGGCCTGTTTATATGGGAAGAGCAGCATGTGGTGAGGTAAGGTGAAAACTGCTGGTACAGGAGCTGTCTGCACTTGTTGTTCATGGGGACAGCGGTGAACCTTAAGGGCTTTCTCAGATGGTCTCTGCCAGTGCTCACTGAGGTAGGTTAAGGCATCACTGTCCATGGATACCTGCCTGTCTCTTTTGCTGGAGGTTATCACCCCTGTTCCAGTGCTGACAGATAAGACCACACCTCCATTGTCCTTCACAGCCTGGCGTGTTCACTCAAATTACTAAAGAATGCTGATTTGTGTTAACGAGCTGAGCTTCTATTGATGAGTGCTGATGAAACGAACCCCATCCAGGTTTGTTGCCCCACCTAATGGACAGAAAACTGCTGTCAAGATGGACAGGTATCATTATTGGGATAACTTTTCAAAATGTGCTGAAGACTTACGAACATTTCTTTGTGACTGGAGTGGAATAAATATTATGTTTACTGATGAAAAGCACCCACACAGGGAAGCAGGGCAGAATATCTAGAGGCTTGCATATTTGCAGTGTACATATCAGTGTCTATACAGTCTTGCGCTAACTTATTTAGCATTTTGGCAGACAAAACTACAAGTTTCAGTTATTCAGAAACATAATTATACCATTCCATTTGGAAATAGCAATGCTGCACTGTTTCATCAGAACTCAACTGTTCTCACATTCTGGATAACGTTAAACAGAGCAGAACTTAGTCTGAATATGAGTGCACTGCTACAATGCAGCTATCATTGAGCTATGTCCCTAAATGGGATCACAAAACCTGTTTCGATTCTGCTGAGTATTACCTTAAATGCCCCCATTTTATTTATTTATTTATTTATTGAGATTTTACTGTGAGTCTGCCAGTTTTCATGCATATCCTTTGAGGCCTTAGGATGGTGCTGCATCATCCCTAGGTAAAGAGAACGGAGACTGAGACGATCTCAAAGACTGTCTGTGCAACCTGGAGACCATGTTTTCAGTGAATAATATGTTGAACACCTAACAGAGAGCTAACAGAATTTGATTCCTTTACATTATTAAAGGAATTCAGGTAGTTTAAGAGTATCTAGAAAACACAGTTAAGTTTCAAACTACTATAGGTCAGGCTTAGGTCTTATCATTATAGGTCTTACAGGTCTTATCATTATAGCTCACAGGCTTAAAATGATTGATCTTTAATCCTCATTAGGAATGTCTCCAGATGAAGAGTAAACACCACTAATGTGAATACTGTTTCATACTTGTAAACTAAGCTTGCCTTCTGATGACCAACAAAACCAGTTTTGGAGTAATGGAGTATACACGGACAAGACTGCTATTTATCTGGCTGATACATGTTCATCTCTGTTCTAAGTATCCAGGTCTTGGACTATACATATAAGTGAATATACCCAACAGCAGGAACAACCCATGAGGCTGAATTCAAGGTAACATACTACACAGCAAACACTGAGGCTCTGCCACAGGAGCCGTGCCACTGCTGAAACCTTCATAACAATATCATCTGCTCTTGGTTAGGGCTAGTGAAGGTGGAAAATTTCAGGAATGCCAGGCATCTTTTTCAGCCAGTTTCCTTGTGTGAGAAGAATACCTTTCCCCAATATAAATCATTTTATGGACACCATGAATTCCCACCTTTAGAGCCAGTCAGTTCAATATTAATATAACTGAGGAAAAACCTAAAGACTTGCAGCCTCCCTCAGGTTCTTTCACGTACCATTGGTGATACTGAAGAGCAGCTGTTTGCCATACAGCACATACACTTTGCTGTAGCAAAGACATCTTCCTCTGCTGGTACTGGCAGTATTGTTTTACGTCCTCCACTGACACTGGTGCCAAATGCTCTATTCCAATACATCAGATTGATGTTTGTTTGATGTGCAAAAATATGAAAAGGTCCTTAGGGGAAAAGGAACTCAGGATCTCCAGAATGTTTTGTCTATTTCTATTCCACAGCTTGCCTTGCTTCTGTATTTTATAACATCTGGACTCTGTATGGTCAACACAGTGCATGCTGGTTCAGTCTTGTGCTTTCTGCCCTGGAGCAACAGCAAGTGCTGCTGGTCAAAGAATCTTATTTTGCAGGTCTACCAAAGAGAGATTGTAAGTGGAAAACACATGGAAGAAAATCACTAGTGCTGCAGGAAAGCATTCTTTTCCTATTATAATATTTGGAGTTTTCTACTTAACATTACCATATCAACTGGAAATACTTAGTGATTGCACAGAATCCCATGGAACAAGAAATCCTACGAAAATGCACTGCTACAGGCCCAGACTTCCACCCTACACCAGAAGAGTTTTGCCACTGCTTCAAATGAGAATTCCTGGAGCATGATCCAAAGCCTTCTGAAATCGCTGATTCTTCTTCTCTTCTAGTTCTGGTTCATGCAAATAACAAAACACACTAAAATAGAAGAGAAGAAGTGCTTAGAGCTGTCTGAGGAAACATGGGACAGGTCCTCAGGTAATTGAATTACCACAGTCTGCAACATTACTTATTGTAGTCACTGAAGTTATGCCAGTTTTTCCTAGCTGAGGCTTAGTTAGGCTTTCAGTGTTTGAACACGTTGTTCCACGGTCTGCTGCTTCACTGTACATCTGGGTGGGATATAAATCGGATTGCAAATATGGTCCTTATGTGACTTCAGGAGTGCTACGGACGACTATTCGCATTTTGTACATAAAATAAAAGCAAATTAGTGAATTTAACTCATTTTTCATTGCTTAAAGTGTAGCTGCAGCGGGGGGCTGTTAAGTAATGAAATGGTTTCTTCCTAAGACTAACGGCATTTCATCTAGCGCTGCACCATTTGGTGCATTATTCCTAGGCCTTTTCCAACCTGAACCTGAATTCATGTCTCTACTTCCCCTCCTGAAGATGCAGAACTACAAAGCAACAAGCCCAGCTGAAGGGGCTTGAGTCTGTAATTCCTCCAGGGATTAAGGGGACAGAATATTTATAGGCAGCCTAATGTTTTAGGGTACTCTGAGTTCGAAATCTAGCAATTAGTTTTTAATATAAAAAGCACTAAACACTTAACTTACTGAAAGGTCATGTTTACATAATATATGCTGACCACTAGCCATGCAGAGAAAAAAGTCACACATTTAATTTTACTTTGAGCTTTCTGCCTTTGATAAATTTAAGATTATTGTTGTATTAAAGCCATTTTTATGTCCTCTGTGGGAGTTATTGCACTCAGCACTCGCAGGTTTGGGTCTGAAGTAACGATGGGAGCAGTAACGTGACCACTCTTGAAACATACTGCCTAACATCTAAGAAGGATCAGAAAGACAATCCTTAGCCCTGAGCATTATATACAAATGAAATAGGGGTTATCTGGGGGCAGCATAATTCATTAAATGTTCCTTCTAAATGTAAAACACCAAATTCCCTTGACACAGTCTGCCTTTCGATCTGCAGTCTAGTTGTGACATAAAAATGATATTACAATAAGCAAACTTAAATTCAGGAAAGCTAAGACACAGCTAAAGCTCATTTTATTGTTACAACTTGTAATGAATAAACAGGGAAAACATGATAGATATCATAGTCCTTTGAAAAAGCACTAGGAAATATCCGATACCTGATTTTAGTAGATGGGTCTGGATCGTCAGCTGGTGTCAATCAGAAGATTTACATTAACTGTAATGCAGTTACCCTGTAGGTCTGTCAGCTGAGAATCTAATTCAGGAGCTGTGACAGTCAGTTAGGAATGCATCTATGTATATTTTCACCTTCCTCTTCTACATCCTTCTCTTTTATTTCAGATAAATGCTGAGGGAGTATCAAACGGATATTATGAAGATGATAAAATTACATTGCGACTGAAAGACAGTTTATTTCAAGGGAGAGTGTGAGGTGATCAAAAGGTGTGAAGTTCAAAAAGCCCTCCTGCAACAGTAACCGTACTGCAAGTTGTGTACATCACCCCTGAATGTAAAATCTTCACATCTTTGATGCATTTATCCTTTCATTAAAGTTTCTTATCAAGCACAGAATGATTATTTGTCCAGTTTTGCCAAACAGGACACAACAAGGCTGTGATTTTCTTAAGGCTGCATGAGACATGCATATCAGAAGAAGGTGAGTCTTTCTCATGCCGACCTAACTCCACAGTCCCTGGACCACTTTTACTGCCTAGTTACCCTTCTGTCATTGAATTAGTACAAGCTCCATTGAAAATCTTTAGAAACTCAGTTACTTGAACTCCAGCTTAACCAGCAAAGAATAGTTGGACCTTCTGCCTCATGAGCTGACAAATGGAAGGTTCTCTATAGAGGCAGTGGTTAGTGATTTTAAAAATACTATCTGTTACTGTGCCATGAAGGAGGCCATTCCAATGACAAGGATGATTTAAAGATGCTCCCTCCCCCTCTGCTGGCACTTCCCTGCTCATATATTTAGTCATGTGAAGCAAAGGACCAAGACTGAGGGTCTGAACAAAGGCTGCGTCCACTGCTGACCTCGGTGGAGCTTCAGTTTTGCTGAATAATGCCCTGTTTTCAGATAGATTGCCAGTAAAATATGAAGGAAAATTAGACAAGTTCATGTTAAGGTCCTGCATAAAAGCTTCATAGGAAGCAACCCAAATGAGAATATGAAAATAACTGTGGTGAGAAAAAGAAAGGAAAATCCTTAAAGATAAATGTTTATGCTTCCTTTGCTTTCCATTGTTGTGTTTTTAAATTTAAGTTCTGACTCGTGTTTGCAAAATGCACCATCTACCTGTTCAGCTTCTCCCAGGCTTGGTCTGTCCTGCTTCAGTTCCTCCGGACCAAACAGCTTTACTTCTTTATCTGCTAAATTTCACCCTGAGGTTTTGAAACAATAATGGAAACACACTTGTAGGATCCCTCCACAACTCAGGTTACATTTTAACTAAATATATTGCTTATATCCTTTAGGACAGAGAAAATAAAATATTGTTACAATCGTTTTCTAGAAAAATTTGGTTCCTTTTCAACCTTCCTTTGACAGTGTAGCACTGTAAAGAAGTCAATGGGAGAAGCAGTTGTCTGGCCCCTTGCTGGTGTTTTATTACTTCTTTCTGAGTGATTCCCCTTTTTAATTCAAACTCTATGAAGGCGTACCTTAAAAATATACAGTTCTACTGAGTTCAGCAGATTGCATGATTTATGAAACCAGGCTCACCATTTCTTGCTGTCAGTTGCATGCCATCAGTTATTGTAAGCACCTATCACTCATTAGATATGGAATTATTGGAGTCTAGACATATTCTCTTAGAAGACTTTCACACATGTAGATATTGGGGTACAGTACCCAAGAGCTGCTTTTCAGCTAGCCACTGAAAGAAACATTTCAGGCCACATCCTCAGGTGGTAGGAATCACTGCAGCTCTTTGCTTCTCTGATTTACATCAGCTCTGAGAATCTGGCCTGTTGTCAGTGACCTTGTAACCAACCATTTTTAGCAGCTTTGCTCTGGAACGGTGCAGCAACACTGAGACGTTGTCCCAGAAAAATACAAATTGTTATACACCATCTCACATCAGGTATTCTGTACCTCACATTGGTGGAACAAAGCATGTTATTTCCACTTAGTGGAAGAAACCAACATTGTTATTTCCACTGCTCTAGTGTCAGGACTTTTTATTTCCACTGCAGTGGTTGTTCAGGCTCTCATAACCAATAAGCCAACATCCACCCTGCCGAAAAAACCCATCAAAACAGCAACCCAACATAAAAACTTGGTTAGTCTGAAACACATTAGAGCACACAAAAGAAAACTGACTCCAGGCTGCAGACAGAATGGAAATGTCTGTTCTCCAGATAGCAATGAGTGGGATTTGACTAAAAAATGGTATTTTTCTGACACATCAGCAACCTTTGGATTCTTTTCAGTTCTCCAGATGATGCAAATGGGAAAAGAAAAAAACAAAACCACCACAACAAAAACCCACCACAAAACAGCAATCAGAGGGTGTATATTGATTCCACACGAGCTTCAAAGAGAGGAATGAAAACACGTACTGATTGCTTACAGTTCTTTAAAATAAATACCACTCAGGTTTAGAGCTTCTGGATACAACTTGTCAGATATATATATATATATATATGCCATGGTGGGGAATAAGATGTCTTGTTTTTATTGCTAACCAGTGGAAAAAACAGGCCTGTTACCCATGCAACTAAAACTCACTCACTCATGTTTATATGGCTTTATTAGCACCTGATGCACTGTTAAAGTGAGGGAGAATTCAAGAAGAAAATGCCAAGATGTTATTTTCCTGTAGAAAATATAATTCTATTATTTGTGAAAGCAGTCATTTTCTCTATTTGGTAAATTAGCACAAAATATGTGCAGAAATATGAAAGTGAGCTTATACATAGAGATTATCACCTTCCACCTTGGCATGTGTTTGTAAATGCTCTTTGCAACACTTTTTTTTTTCTTTTTTCTTTTTTTTCTTTTTTCCATGAGGCTTTATTTACTCCAGACTGACCTGAGAATTCACAGTGTAAGAAAATGATATGGAAAACTGTGTTGTACAGCAGGTTTTATAAGACGAAACACACCATTTTCAGTAAAATCCTCTGTGAAATAAATTCAAGTCAACACAGCTGTGAAGTTTGAGGGTGATATGAGCATAAGGTATGTGCAGCTTATATTACTGAGTGTTGGTGACATTACTTCAAAACATCTACAAGTGCCTGTAATAAAACCCGATAACATAGAATGAACCCCTCTGACCAGTACCAGCTAATATCTGCTCAGGTACATCATACATCCTCACCCAGTGGCATCAGAGACAGGACCACCCTGAACCCTATTTCTCAGGGAAGATAAGAATGTCAAGTTGGAATAGACCTCAGTCCAGTTTGGGTCACTCTGGATTTGTAACAGTGAGCAGAAGACTGCGGGGAAACAACACTGCAACTCAGCAGAGCAGTAAAACGCTGAGTGTCCTCAGGCTGGAAGTTGGGGTTACTCACCTCAGTGCCTTCAGCTAGCCGTGTGTGCAAGGAGTGCAAGAGCAGCAAGTTGTCCATCTGTGCAAGCAGGAGATGAGAGCAGGCACAGCAAGCACTCTTCCTGCACCAGGAAAAGCTGTCAGATCCGCGCCAAGGCAGGGCTGGCCGGCGGAGGTCACTGTGACTCCACACCGCCTGTCCTTGTTTTGCTTTGGGAAAGAGCTCTGCTGCTGCTGGAAGAAAGGAAATAGCAATATTTTTAGTTGTTTTTTTTTTCTCTCCCTCCCCCAGCACGTATAGTTTATAAAAATGGAGACTAACTGATGGCTGTAATTTTGATGGAGATTTACCTGTAGGCAAGATGGCAATCAAACCCACACTATTAACAGAAGGCTGATTGAGTTAATGAATATAATTGTCAACTCTACAAACTGATTTAGTCTGTCTAATAATCTATCAGTTTGTCTTTCTTCTTGCAGTTTGTCCCCATTTGTGTCTTGCTGTACGGTAACTGCAGGTGAACAGCTAAAATCCCTATAAATATAACATTGTTTGAGGGAGGACTGATGGATGTGTGGGAAAAAGAAAAGGAGATCTGCTATGCAGTGTAGTATAATCTATCACTGTACAATTAAAAGAGGTAAATTTGGGCTATGCAGCTGAACGAGTAGGCAGTGTTACCCTTTGTGTTTATCATAGGGTCATGGAGCAAATTCAGGTATTTCACTGGAGTAAGTCATGATTCAATGATTCATCCTTAAATGATTTACCGTTTGATGGATGAGTTAGCATACAGAAAGCACTCATAAAGTTACTGGAGACTGATGCTGCAAAATAGCATTAATATCTTTTAGAGAGTGAGAGAGAGAAGGAGTTGGGAGGACAGGGTCAGGAATACCTCCTGGGGTCAGGGCTTTGGGACACAGCTGGCTTGGTGAGCCTGCAGCAGCACTGCAAAGTTCACCTCCTGGTCTGCAGGTTGCCTGCCTGACAGGGCACCCTGAGGGTCTGCACAGAAAGGCTTTCCATCCTCCCCTTCGGTCAGGCTCAGGTTTCAGAGAGAAGGGCATGAGAAGATGAGGGATTACAATGAGAAGTCAGAATAGCCTCAGGCCAGGGTCAAACCAAATCCAGAAGTGCCCTTTCCAGATCACACAGCCCTTCTAGGAGCAGTTAGTAAAAGTGACCTTGACAGGTGTATCAGAAAAAGCTTACATACATGGAACTTCTGAAAGAGGCATGCACATTCCTCCTTCTTTGTAGAGCTTGACTGCAGTGCTCAGAGCTGCCATCGCTGCAGGGTGAGGGAAAGCGAACAGCAAGAGTAACCTGCATCTTCCCTGGTGTCAGACAGAAAAACACAAGATAAAGCTACTAATAATGTAAAGAAGTGTTACAGCATGAGATAGTAAGACATACACCCTTCACATGGGAAAAACCTGTATTTGCTAGGAATCTGCTTGTAAATGGTACCAGTAAATCTGAAAGAAAGGAGTGTGAACTCATGGCAAATGAGCTCAGAATTACACAGCAAGAGCATGTAACTTTGGCTCTTTTTCATGCAAAGCAACATATCTCCCTCAACTGCTCCGTGAGAATCATAGAATCACCAAGGTTGGAAAAGACCTCAAAAATCCACCTATCACCAATATTTCCCCACTAAACCATGTCCCTCAGTACAACATCTCAATGTTTCTTGAACACTTCCAGGGATGGTGACTCCACCCCTCCCTGGGCAGCCCATTCCAGCGCCTGACCACTCTCTTAGAGAAGAAGTATTTCCTAACATCCAACCTGAATTTCCCTTAGCACAGTTTGTGGACGTTCTGTCTAGTCCTATTGCTAGTTACATGGAAGAAGAGGCTGACTCCCACCTCACCACAGCCTCCTTTCAGGCAGTTGTAGAGAGCGATAAGGTCTTGAGCCTCCGCTTCTCCAGACTGAACAATCCCAGCTCCTTCAGCCTCTCCTCATAAGGCCTGTGCTCCAGACGCCTCACAGCTTTGTTGCCCTCATCTGGAGACACCAGAGGGCCCAAAACTGAACACAGTACTCGAGGTGCAGCCTCACCAGGGCTGAGTGCAGAGGAACAATCACCTCCCTGCTCTTGCTGCCTACATATTTCTGATACAAGTCAGGATGCCATTGGCCTTCTTGGCCACCTGGGCACACTGCTGGCTCATGTTCAGCTGAGTGTCGACCAATACCCCCGGATCCATTTCTTCTATGTAGTCTTCCAGACACTCTGCCCCAAGCCCATGGCATTGCTTGGGGTTGTTGTGGCCAATAGGCATTGTAGGACCCGGCATTTGGTCTTGTTGAACTTCATCCCATCAGTCTCAGACCAAACGAAAGCTCAGGTGGAGTCACCTGAGGAATTAGATTCATGCCTGTAGTATTTTTGCTGTCTGCAAGTGAGTCATTTAGGCCACTAAAGGAAAAAGACAAAGATGTGTATGGATCTGACATATCAACATCTTAACAGAAGGTGGTTGGCAGTGGCATGGACCTCCTCTGCACAATCTCATGGAAAGAAACACAAAATCTATTTGCAATATGATTCACTAATGGATACAGTGCGAGTGATGGACTGCCCCATGGAGCTGCACGAGTGGGCAGAGTCATGTAATTAAAAGAAATAGAGGTATAACTGGGGAGACTTACATAAAGTCTCCTAATAAAAAGGCAAACGACTCTTTGGAAACACAGTCTTATATAGCTGTATGCAGGCAATGCTATGCTTGGCCATCTTCTCTTCATCTACAACTTTTTAAAGCATGCGTGATACCACCATGTCTGTCTGTCTTCTGACGTGAATCTGCAATCTCAAAGCCTTACATGTGTGAGAGGAAATAAGATTTATAACGTATTGGCTCCTATTTCAGCTCTTCCTTAACTGTCTCTTACATATCATTCATTTGTTTTAATAGAAGAGCACTTTGCTTGTCCTGTCTTGCAGTTACAAGAGCAAAGAATCCTCCTCCTCCCAAATGTCCTTACTCTGTTTCACCACGTGTCTCACAGCTTGTACCTGGTTAATACACACCATCTGAGCAACAGCAAGTTTATCCCCCAGTCAGCTGGATTAGACAGCAGGTTCCAGAGGCTACACTGCCACTGAATACACTTACATCAAATTTAACATGAAGGGTAATCAATAAAAATATAAGCAATACATTTGTCTCATTCTGATTTTCTTTCTTTTCTTTCTTCTTTTTTTTTAAATGCTATACAAATGCCCAAGTACAGATGGCTTTCAGCTGTTTCAGAAGTGGTAGCACTGTCATTTATGCAGCATTTTGGGCTTCACAATTTCTATCATAATGTCACAACTTAAATGTGCCGTGTCCCAATGTTCTTGCAGTGCTATCTGATGGGAAAGGAAGTTGCTTTTGGTGCTTGCATGTAGATATTACCTGAATCAGCGTTGTCTGTAAGTTATCTGCTTATGCAAACAGTCAAAAAAATGTGAAAATACTGAAAAAAAAAAAAAAAAAGAATAGAGTGGAACTGTGTTAGCAACCCCAATGAAAGTGTCAACATCTCTTGCTCAAAAATGAAACTAGCTAAAAGTTAAATTAACTAAGCCCACTAATTGAACTTTTAATCACAACCCATAATAATAATAATAGGATCCTTTACTTTTCTGTTTTTTTATGCATTCGAGGACTGTCTGATTGGCATTTTTCAAAGGTGGTGAGAGGAAAGTAGGGATTTCATGTGCACTGCTCAAGTCTTGTCATGCCCGTCTGCCTGTGAGAACTGAAGAGCTATATAAATTTTCAGAAGAGTCAAGAGCAAAAGTGTCAGTTGAGAGAAAAGTGTCAGGAGAGAAAGAGCTTTAGTTAAACTGCTCTGAGCTTTTCTGTTTGTTTAATTTTAGTGACTAAAAAGAAGTCGGAAAAAGGATGTGTTTTAGATTCAGCATCCATAATACCTATATTAGGGTGTGCAAGTTGCACCAGATGAGTGATATATTGGCAGCCATCCCAGCAATTTAAGTGAGGCAGGATTTTACCCATCATTTTTAAAGCAAACAATTACAGGAAAAAAGAAAACAAGCCAGAAGAAAAATACTCATATTTCTCAGTGTAATAATGAAAGAGAAAGAGCACCACTTTAGATTTTAGAAAGATCTGTGGCACATCAGTCTGCCACGGAAAGGCTTTTGACAGGCCTTGGGTTAGGGTTTTTTTGTCTGAATGTATCTAAATATCTGCCCTAAGTGTAATTCAGGACTAAATGCTAAGCTCTTATTTTATTTTTGGAGAGAGTGGGGAGGTGGAAAGAACAAAAAACTTTCCACTTACTTTTAATACTAATTTTGTGATTTTTGTGCCACACCAATAATGTTATTATCTCAGCATTGAGAGCATGAATATAAACTGTACATTCTCTTCTTTGAAACGTTTAAACCTTTGATGGATAAAATGCTAACAAATGTGAAAATAATTAAGAAATAATCCTGCGCAATAATGAAAGGCATTAGAACTTCATGTGTAAATGGAATATCTCAATTTTTAATATTTTTAAATCTGTGGTAGGCATAGGATAATGTTCTTAATTTGTTACTTTTTAATTGAAGATCAAAGGGCATTATAAATTGATTTGGACAATACTTATTTTCTTCACGTACTCTGTGACTGGGATTTTCTGAAGTTATCAGTAACCTTTGGGTGGGTTGGTAAAGCAATGTGCGCTCCATCTATGGCCAAATATAACATAAGCAAACATCCTTGCTAGTAAGTGTAAATATTTTTCATCTTAAAATCTGATATAACATGATTGAGTTGGATTTCCAAACATACTCAGGTGCTACGATGATGGGCAAAGCAGGACACCCGAAGTGGGGAGCTCATGTTGGAGGGAACGCTGTTCCAGCACAAGCATGGCTGCTTTAATGTACAGCTCCCCACTGGCAGCACATCTGTGGAGAAGAGTTCCCCCTCCTCAGCCATGCAAAAACACATATTCAGGAAGCTTATTTCAAGTCCCTGGAGTTGGGCTTACTGATTACTCACATAGAACTTTGTTAAACTGGGGAGTAATTCCCTTGCAGCAAGTCTCAGTCTTGTGCAAAAGGGATATACGTTGAAAATAAGAGAACAAAAGAAAAAAATCAAAATGGATGTTTGACCTTAGAAAAGGCATTAGGTGGATTTGAGGCATTCAATCCAGTGTTGAATCTCACCCATTGATGTTTCCGTGCCTTTTCTTTGAGCTGAAGCGGCTTTTCCTCCAAAACATGGACAAAAGCATTAATCACCGAAGGCATCAATAAAGTGGCAGTATCTGACAGATGTTAGTAGTGAGAGAAAAACTGGCTCTGTAAATGCAATACTTTTTCATACTACTTTAGCAAAGCCGTTGTTTTGGAGGGATGAAAGGTATATTTTTGGAACCACTGCTAAGTAGGATAATAGAATGACTTCTAACCCAAATTATGCCATTGCCTCTCAGATATTTTAAAAATAATTTGACAGAAAATTTCATCATGAAATTCCATCTATTTTTTTAACTGTGTGGTATTTCACAGGTTGACATCACGTGAAATCAGCTAATCCTGCTCACAGATGTATTTCACTCCAGTGATAAAGAGGAGAAATGTACCCATTAGGAAACAGAAAATAGAGCAGACAGACAAAACTGCAAATATTATTTCAGTTTCAGCTAATTAATTGCAGGAGAAGAAAGATTCTCTCAATACCACTATCTGCAAATGCTGTTACTGGTCTGATTACCCCAGAGCACAGCCATCAGAAAGGGCTCCTTTGGACTAGTTGCATCTAGAGGGTCAACAGAGAACACACTTATTGCTCTTAAAGTAGTTTTCTGAATAAAAATAGTGCTGCTTATTTTTGGAGACAGTCTCCAACCAACCTTTAAAACTCAGTTATTTTCCACTCTCTTATTTCTCACCTCTTTATTATTATTATTATTATTATTATTTATTTCTGTTTGCAAATACATATCGTCTCTTAGCACAACCTACCTATATCCCATAGTGGAACACTAAACCTTCAAGAGCTTTGGGTTTACAAGAACCTGTTACGTCCCATTTTCTGACTGAGGAAAAGTGATCTTCAGGGAAGGGAAAATGGCTTGTCTAAAATCACACAGTGAGATTAATGATGGAGCCAAGCACTGAGCATTTAGGCTGTGGTCAGATGATCACTAAGATTGGATTTATGCCTTACTGGATCACCTGGAAATACAAAGCTGGTGCATATAGGCATGCATCTTGTTGAACTATTCACAGCACACAGGATAGCACTTCTGTCAGCTGATGCCATGAAGTAACCCAGACTACATGAATCCTGTATGTCATTCATTCTCATCTCTCTACTGTGTTTTGGGATGATGGCCTGTTGTACTGTGGTAGAAAAGTTAGCTCCTACTTATGAGGCCATTATAACAGCAGGAAAAAAAAAACAAACACTAGAAACATATCGTGTCACAAGAAGCTTTCTACATGTCACCAAGTTCCAGGACATCAGTTTCCCGAATGCAGTGGAAGTCAACATGGAGCAGTTGATGGCTAAGCTCCTGAAAGGGACCCTCTCCTACTGGTGACTGGTTACAGAGATGAGCAAATAACTGAGAGTAGTTTTTCATGGTCATTCCAGGATGCATCAGCAAGGAAGGATGAACAGGGGACAGAACTGCATTTTGCAAAATCATTTTTGGTTGCTCAGGCTCCTCTTCTAGGAGGCATGTGAGTCTGTGAGAAGAGCTCTGGCTACCAGCAGAAGGTTATACTTCAGATACAGGCAGGTCAGTAATGCTGGGATAACTCGAGAAGAGAGAAGTTTCCAAGTATCTGCTTCCAGCTGTTTCTCAGGCTGGTTTCCACTCAACCAGGAATGCTTAGTGAACACTGAAGAGAAAGAATCCTTAGTTATCAGAGAGGTGATAGCTGTTGGCTCTTAGCATTTGATCCCCAACCAGTTTGATGCAGAAATGTGAGCAAGACAGTGCTGAAGTGTACGCTCTTTGGAAGACCCTTGGCTCATGATGTGGTAAGCAGGAAGTTGAAACAAGCATTGCTCAACTGAATATGAATCCTCTCTTTCTGCCCTCTGACTTTTCCTGAGTGTTTACGAACATCCTGGGGCACTGCAACACTGTGCTGGGATCATTTTCGGCTGGTTTCACAGTCTTCATTATGCTTATGTTTTTCTTGCCCCTCACCTGATAGATGACCCGGAGACAGGAGAGTCAGCTGTCGTGGTCAACCATTCATGTAATTGGGTGTTTCCAAAAACATCCCACGCCACATTTGCTTCTCCCAAGAACCCTAGTACACTGCTTGCATCTGGTTGGGGTTGTCTTTATGGGGCTTGTAGGCTACAATCTTTAAGCATGGTCTGCAAGGGTATGAGCTAGCCATCACACGGGAGGCACCGTTGGTCAGGAAATAAGGGTGTAGTCAGATTTACTACTGCAAATGCATCAGGAGAAGTTTAAGAAGTTACCTCTCCCAGCTCTTTGTGGCTACTTCTCAGTTTTATGACAGAGCTGCAAGCGTGATCTGTTTTCAGTTCATCCAGCTCAACCTAAACCAGAGATGAAGGTGATTTGAGAAGCCCTGGATGATTAGGCATTGAATCTAGGAGGATTTACATAATCTGTTCTGGTGGCTCAACTGTGGGCTGGTAATCACCAGCTGAAAGATGGCAAATGACAACTGTGGACAGTAATGAATAGTTAGAGGTTGTAATATCTTGAAGGCTCCAATTACTGCCATTGTAACTGCAACTGTGCCTGAAGATACAGTGTGGGAGTGACTTGACTCTGCCAGTCACTAAGCAATTAGCCCCAAAGGCAGCATGGCACATATCTCCGTGCCTCCATTTCCCATCTGTGAAAGAGGGACAGAACTGCACATTCACTTTCGCTTAGTATATTCTGCTTTGACACTCAGTGTAAGGATTCAACCTTAAACAGGAATTTCTCAAATGCATCATGAGGGAACTAGGCACCCACTGAAATAAAACTAAAAGAGTAGTTAGAAATTACTGGAGAAGCAGTCCTGTCCTTGCAATAACAACACTTATGTTTAATATCTGTCATATTCTCTTTTTCATATAGACATACCAGACAGCCCTTATTTCCTCGTATTGAGATCACATGGCAAACCTTTTCTTGGAGCAAAATGCCTGCTAAAACATTTTGGTTTATGTAAAGGCACAAAGTGGTATTACCTATGGGGCTTGAGGCTGCAGGGGCCTGCAGGCAAAATACTCGACATGCTGAAGAGGAAATGCAGTTACTGAAGTCAAGTTTATGTTTTCTAGCCTATTTTTCTTGAGATAATTTTGTCAGATTGTCAAACAAACTCTCCAAAGGGATTTGAGTCACAACCACATTAAACTGGAATCCAATCTTGTTATGCTGGCCTCAGCTAGTGGATATTCCCTCTGAGCGAGCCTGCACTGTATTAAGCTGCCTTCTGTTTCTTCAACCTAAGCTGTGAATGTATAATCATATTTCCTTTTGAAAATGACTTTTTCTTCATTACAGAAACAGGATTGATTTTCCTACAGAGTGTAACACTTGTCGAAGCAGCCATAATCAAATTTCAGTATAATGTCCCTACACAAGTAATTCCCACAATTAAACTGGAACCCTTCTGAATACCTGTTGGGCTGTTTTCTAATCTTTGTATATATCTGGAATAGGTCCGCTGAGAACACAGGCCAAATCCACAGCTTGTACACATCAAAGTCAGTGGAGCTCCATCTGTAGATACCAATTGTGGATGTAACTCCCTACTTGTAGTGAACAGTCACTCATTAATACTGGTATGACAAAAGGAGAAGAACTGGTCTGATAAGATCAAAATAAGTTCCCTTTCATATCAGTGAATGAAAGAATTTGCATATATCTTTTAATTTTCCCAATATCCCAAATATTCCCTCATCTCACTCTAAATAATATTAAGAGGAGATGGATACAAAGGTAGTAATGTTGTGATAGTTAGCTTAGGAGAAGCTTTAGTGGCCTGAGGACTCACGCACTAAGCCACGGTATGAGCACACTATGTCAACAGGCTCTGTTTTTTGTGAAGAGCCTTCCAACTTAATGAAGGCATTTAGGCAAGCCATGAACAAATAATAGGCAAACGCTGCAGACCTTTGTGTGACTCTCAAGTGCTGCCTGTGCTGCCTTCTCAGCAAATTCATGTCTTCTTTCTGAAATCTTGTGATTAAACTGCCATACTTACTTAAATGGGTTATGGTGCATGCGAACTAGGCACAATTCATTTTTGAAATAAAAAAGTTTTTAAGTGCCTTTTCTATTGCTTTCCATTTTACCAAAATTCTTCCCATCCTCCTTCTCTACTGTGCCCTGCACCTTTGAAGAATTTACCTCTTTATCCTCCTCTTTGGATAAGTCCTGACCGAATGTACTTCAAAGAGATATTTTCAGCATTGCTGGAGAAGTCCCTCTTAAGTAACCTGCCTATATGTTCAAATTCACCTTTCCTAGATAAAACATCTGAGGGGAGGCAAACAGGCTGCCTTCCCAAGAACATCCCACCTTGCTGTGTGCCAGTCACCAATGAGGCAGGCTCAACACTCCTTCAACTGACAGATGCTCATCATTTGTGTGCTCTGAGGCTCCCTGTTTTCTCTCAGTCACACGCTAACATGTGCACATGCATACATACACACATGTAAAACGTGGAGAACCTAAATCAAGTAAATAATTAAGACAAAGTCCATTTTAAATATAAAGTTGAGTCTCAGCTCATACTGCTTGGCAGCAGTCAGGTGATACAAAGCCAGCTATCAACTTGCCCTAAAGGGCAGCTCTGGATTTCCCCTGTTACGGAGTGATGAATGTTTAAAAGAAAATGAGTTTTTTTGTGTGTGTGCAAATGAGTGAGGCTGAATTTGCAGCTCCACCTATTTTCTGAAGGTCAAGTAGCCTGAACTCCTTACAGACACATGTACAGAAGTAAGTGAAAATAAAGTGTTTGCCAGCATGCCTTTTGCTAACGTCCACTTAGTATTATCTATTGTAGTCATTCCATTGGAGAACATCATGCTATTAAAGGAGGCCAGCCCTGCCAAGTGTTAGTCCCCCAGAGGGGACTCACCCATGTGTTAAACATTTTAGCTCTTGTAATAGAAGGCTATGCTCTATATTTCAATGACAATTCACTTAGTGTTTACAGATGAAATACTTGGGAGTGCATCCCAGCGAGGAGCGTTTGCTTTTGATACCAAGAGAGTGGGCAGTGGAATCATGGAGTGTGTGCTGTTTGTGAGACAGATGCGTCTTGTTGCAGTCAGCATACCAGACGCTCAAGTTCAACTTGGGCACCTAATGTGTGCATCAGCCTTGCTGAGTTGTGGAGAGCCCTAAGCACATTGTGCTTCCAAAGGCAGTGAATAGCTAGGAGAGCGAGATGGCTGGTGTAGTGTAACTTTCCTTTACAACTAGGCAAACTGCACACTGTCATTCTGAAGCCATCCTGTGATAGAAAGAGTGGAAGTACTTGCAGCTGCTTGTTCTGCTTTTGAGGGGAGAAGTGGGAGAACAGATTTCAGGTAACTTTGTTGCTCTAAGCAGAATATGTAAATATCAAGGTGGGAAAAAGCAGGGAAAAGTGGGGAGAACTGCATATTCCCCACAGAGTCTCTCAGCAAAGCTCTTGTAAATCAGTCTGGCATCTGGAAGCGGCGTGCATTCTGGAGGAATGCTCCAGTTTCAGTTTCCTTTAAGTAGATTTGACTTTGTCTCATTTAAAGCAAATGTGTTGCTTTGTTGACATGAAAGTTTTGATGACACACCACCCTAACTGTTCGTTATTCTAGAGAAGCACAAACCTGCATCCGATGCTCTATGACATGTTTTTGTGCTTCTCGTTGTTATAGTTTTCCACCAACTGATCATCACAGCAAGTCAACCTGCAAATGAGTACTCCTGAGCTCTTTAATGAGGCCCTTATCTGTGGCCAACTTAGGACTACTCATTGGTCTTTCCCCCGTTGAACAGCAGCAACTCCAAATAACCCTCCCATTAAAACGAATGCGCTGCTGTCAGAGATGTCAGGTTGCGGGCACGACGAGCTTCTGAAGCCAGTTATTGCATCATTCTTCTGCTGGGCCAAGGTACAAAGCCTACCGGAGTGATTAGAGCAATTACTCAGCACTGTTTGTCACAGTCAATCAGATCTGACCAGCATGAATGCAGCCCTGACCTAGACCTGCCTTTCTAGCAAAGCATTATTATTGGTTGTCATCTTTCTCTTCAGTAGCTTTATGCATGCGCCTAAGTTAGAAACACACTAAGAAAACTTCCTAGCAATTATTTCTCTTTCGTTTCTCTCCTTGATAGACCCCTCCAATCATCTGGCGTGAGCTTTCTTTTCCTTTTGTCCTTCTGTGTGTGATCCTGCTGATGTACACTGTGACTTTCTGCCAGCAAGTTAACCAGCAAAACCCACTTGCTTTGGAGTCACTAACATCACCCCTTCTCTTTTCTTGCTTTAGCAGGAACCAGGGGAGGCTTCTTGCCGGGAGCTAACACAAAATATGGTCTTAGTAAGTCTATATCTCTGTACATCTTCTTTGCAACAAAAGAACCTACTATTTATAGAATGTTGCTTATTAAGATTAAAACATACAGACAAAAATGTGTTAGCAAAGTAAAGAATGTTTTTTTTTTATTTCTTTCTGGTATGGTTGGAATTAGGTTATTTAAGAAGAATTGTGCTTGAACCCCCCAACTCAGGTTGCCTGAGTCTGTGCATAGGTGCTGGTTCTCACGCTTGCTCTTCATTATGTCTTAAACTTTGCTTAAGATCTGCAGGAAAGCAAGAACAAGCAAATCTCTGCTCCTCTGCTTTCACTATGAAGTTTCACAAGCATGCAGCTGTGCTGCACCTCTGAACTGCCATCCTCTCTCCTCTTGTCTTTTTTTTTTCTATGCACATACAAGAAAGATACTTCATCAGTAGTACCAAAGAAAGAGCCAAAAGGCATAGGGACACATGTTTCAGGATGCTGAGATACCACAGTGAGATAACTTAGACAGATGAATGGAAGAAAAAACTTGAGGCTGCCCGGTACTCTTCCGCAGCACACTGCCAAATATTTCCTGCACACAGATGTGTGAGGGAGGCTATAGGATGTGATTTCACATGGCTTATGTCAGCAGTTCTTACACTGCTTCCAATGATTGCTAGTGAGCAAATTTAAAAAGCTCATGACAAGAATGGACATGTAAAAACAAGAAATTAAATCTCAGTAGGGAGAGATCTTGAATGTACATTATTATAATTATTGTGATTTACAGGAATTACTAGTAATGAAGGAATAAAGGGCCCTCTGATTACAAACAATTCCACCTGTTCCTTTGCCACATTTGGATGGTAATTTCAGTATTGCTTTTAAAAAAAAGTTGTTCAAAGCTATCAGTTAGCAATACAGTATTAAAACCAAAATGCTTTGTAGTTATTTTTCAAGGAAGTAGCTACATACCACACAATTTATAGCACTATGCTCTATGATCATTTAAGCGTCCTAAACTTTAGGTAGGTCCCCACATATTCTGCTAAAGGCGGGAAACATATCCACCTTCTACATGCCACTGGAGATGATTCTTTCATATGCCCCTTGAATTATCATTTCTTGGCTTGGTTCAGGCATTCAACACTCTGATACTCCTTGGATACCACGGATAAAGGTACTGGGATGCCGGGCACAACAAAGAGTATTTCTGCTCTCTGACTTCAAGAATAAAAATATGGGAAGCTCTGTAGGTTGTCAGATTCTTAAATCCTTAGAAAAGATTTAAGGGTAAAAACCTACAGTTAGATTGAAAATAATACACATGTAATAATAGAACAAATCTACAAATAGATGAAATAAGAAAATGTATTACTAAGATTATACTTAAAAATAATAAGTACCTTCTTAGCTGATTTAGCATCTCAACTGCTTGTCACACTGGCTGATTAGCCTTTACAACTTACCCCAGGGCTGGCATCTCCTGGCAAAATATTAAAGGTATTATCTTTCTTCTTACTAGTAAAGATGGTTGATAGAGCCATCCAGTGCAACTGCTCTGCACAATCATTTTCTTCTGTAGCTCAGAAAAGAGTAATTGTCTGTTCTTGCTTACTGTTCTTTACTGACAATAAGGAAGCAAGGCAGGGGATCAATTCTTTTTCTTTAAGGTTACCAATTGCCTATTTTAATTGGCAAATTCCTAGCTTCAGCTTTAATCTGCCTATTTGTGCAATACAGGACACAACAGCAGAGGCTTTTAAATCTTACAGCAATTGTCAGTAGAAGCATCTTCTTAAATGTAACCATTATCAGCCTTTTTTAACAGCAACCTATGGGCTCACATTCAAGAGGAAAGACAAAATGCTGGTTTGGATGGATCTGATTTTGTATCAACTCACTGTCTGTAACAATTTAAGGGTGTCCACGAAAGTCCTTTCACACTTAGCTTAGAAATCAAAGCCAGAAGTTCTGAGGGCAATCAAAACCACTCCAGAACTCTGTAATCTGACTCAGCCTTATGCAGACCATTCGCACCAATGCTTGTCACATTTCTTGAGTCTGAGTCAGGAAAAAAAGAAAATGTTGGTACTAAATTGTTAATATATCCAGGCTTGATGGGCTCCTGGGCAGTCTGATCGAGTGGTTGGCAAGCCTGCCCATCGCAGGGGTTTGGTGATCTTTGAGGTCCCTTCCAACCCAAGCCATTCGATAATTCTATGATTTTAAATTGCTCTTATAAATAATTACTAGGAAATGGATGGTCATGAAGGCAGTATGGCATACAGAATAACTAAAGACATTCAAAAGTTCAAAGTCTTGAATATATATATTCTTGAAAATAAGAAGTGACTTTAAATGGTTGCAAAATGGGTTTTAACCAATTAACTTGTTTTCTGCCGTGCAGCCAACATGTTTCTTACAGTGCTTCATGTTTCTTACTCCTGCTTCAATTTTTCCCCTATAAGAAGTGGTCTGAGAGCATGCACTCATATCCATAGAAAACACACTGAATTTTGTGATTCTCCACGTGAGTGAATCCACTGCAGGATCACAGCCTATAATGGAGCTCAAGAAAATTGCAAATGCTCTTTCTCACTGTTTGGCTGCTTTCAAGTTTGTAGATCACACAGACTGGACGTGCTTTTGTTGTTGGTAAAAGATCCCACTTATAGAATCTGTTTGTGAAACTGAAGAAAACAGTAGAGACTAGTGAAGTCAGTGGAAGTACTAGGTACGTATAGAGCACAGCCCATAGATCAGTAGGAATTTTAAAATCTTGAACTCCATGAGATTCACCTATCCATATGAAACAGTAACTGAACAGTAATTGTAAAGTGCCCTAATATTTTCCTAAAATGTGTTGGGATTCAATGTTAATTTGCAGTTCTCCCACTGTGAGATGGCAATTAGGTTCAATTAACTATAGGTTTCTACTTTAAAAGTCTCTAAGAAAACAAGATTACTAATTCTTAAACAATTGTCCTAGTGCAATAACTTCAGTACTTGACTGAACTAACAACATAGAGCTATGCTCAAATTAACTGTTAGCCAAAGCATGCCTGACTGAAATTCTGCCAATCCTGAACTAGGGAACGAATAGCAGATCTTGGTGATTCAGAAAAGTTTTGCAAATGCTGAGGAAAAGGCAGAGAAAAAAGAAAAGTTAGGTTGTTGTGTCTGATTCCCCTGCAGCTGATTGCACGTGGCAGTCCATCTCCGTCTGAGTTGGTAGCTGTCTGAGTACAGTACAAGGCTGCATCTTTTTGAATCTATTAAGTCTGAACGGATTTAATACATTCAAATATAAGCTTTCTTTTTCCTGCTTTACTGACTTCTCTCTGGTAGGAACTGACTTGTCTCCACATAGCTGTACCATCCTTATTGTCATTACCTGCTATTTTAATCACTGTCAGTGTGCTTAGTGTTGCACAAGATGAAAGCCTCTTTTACCAATTTGTGATAAAAATCTGGAAGTTCAGGCTGTATCACGACCACTTTTGACATGACAACTGTGCTTATCCCTCTGAAAGAAGAATTTACCAAAACAATATGTAGCAAATAATTAATAATTTTTTTCCAAGCCTTGAGTCACCATCCCCACATGTCTTTAAAAACCATTTGGATGTGGTGCTCAGGGCCATGGTTTAGCAGAGGGTTGTTAGAGTTAGGGTAGTATGGTTAGGTTATGGTTGGACTTGATGACCTTTAAGGTCTTTTCCAACCTCAGCAATCCTATCATTCTATGATTCCATGATTTACAATTCTCTGTTCATGTTTTGAAGCACCTGAGGGACCATGGGTACTACAGTCAAGAGCACAGGCTTACCAGAATGTTTTCAAGTGATGTGAGGGGTCAGCTATGGCTGCCTTGAGCCCCACCTGGGTTAATGACTCTGCTGAGAATCAGAAAGTTAAAGATTTTATGGGAATGGGTTGCAGATATTCAGCATAGTGCTCCAGTGTTGCACTTAGAACTCCCATCCTTTAAACAACACTGGCTGGAATATCAGCAGCACGTGAGCTTCAGCAAACCCCTAGGACAAGCTGAGACAACTGAAAGGCACTTTTTTTTTTTTTTTTAATTACATTAAAACTCTGGTTACCTTCAAGCAGGCACTTCTGTATATGGAGATGTACTGGGGCAGTGGCCACTCTCTGGTTCTACAGTGAGTAAGCAATGCAGGGGAGAAAAGCTATTAGCTGAATAGATACGTGGCCACAGGAAATCTCACAATAGAGTATTTAATTCCAGATCAGAAACATTTTGGCAATAGGATGCAAAGCACTGAGCTAGGATAAACTCACTCCACCATTTCAAATGTGCTAAAAGTATTTTGATGGATTTAGTTGGTACTTCTGGGGTTCTGCCAAATTATGTATTGCTTGTCGGCTTCATTCAAACTTTAATATAAGGCTTCAGAATGAAAAATCTGAAAAATCTTGCTTGAAAATACCCAAATGATATTTTCTGCTTTACTCGATGTTAGGCATTCTGAGATGAATTGTTTGAGAGCAGCAGATTCTTCTGGACAATTGATTAATTTACTGGAACGTCCTACCTAGTTGTAGTCTTCCCCATCTCCTCTTTCTCATGTTTTGCAGTTCATTCTTTCACTGGAGAAAGCATAATTTGTTCTTTTACAGTTACAGCCATATCTACAGGAAGGATTTGGGGCTTGCTGCAAGTGATCTTTCTAATTTACCATCTTTTAACACCATTAGAAGAAAAGAGAAGTTCCTAATCAGAATAACCAAACACAACATGGAGCTAAATAAAGGTGACTTGTAATATACAAATCAAGTTTTCTACAGCAAGTATTTATTTGTTCTGCTGAGACGTTCCTTTTTAAACCTTCTAGATTGAGGATTTATGCTTTTCTCATATATGTAAAACCTGACAGAGCAGCTGGATATGTGAATATTGATTTAGGCTTCATGTATACTGGGTTATTATGTTGTAAAGATTCCCTTTTCCCTTTGCATTGTATTTCCATCATGTAGTTCTGTTACTGCTTAACACAAAAATTAAGACCTCGGCTTTGGCTGCTTTGGCTCTTCCAGAGGGGTGTTACTTCCCCAGTATCTTAATTACATTCTTCCCTGGAATGCATGCTCAGCAGGCACTCAGCATTTCTAATTTAACCCTTCAAAGACATGATGCACACATGCACTTTATATAAGATCTTAAAAGCAACTGTTCTGTTTTTATATAACATGTAGAATTCAGATCTGGATACAGCAATAAACTTAGTATGTATTTTCTGCCTCAATTTTACGTCACTCCCAAAAACCCATTGATTCAGGCCATTCTTTAATTCCCCTTTTCATCATAACTTTCTGTTGGGACCACTGAGCCTCCATCTTTATCCATTCAAACTGAATTTGCTCTGCACCCAGTTGCTGTCTGATTTTAAGTCCCTACCATTAGAATAAATTCCTCTCATTCTCTTGCTTGTCTTGGACTTCCAGTATCTCTGTTTCAGCCCTTCAGGTTTCCACAGCCAGTACTTTTATTTCCTACAAAGGATTTTTCAATCCATAGTTCCTCCTCTCACTAAAAACAAACAAACAAAAACAAAACAACAACAAAAAAGAAATGGATAAAGATGGATTGCTTCCTTGACTTCAGCCAGTGGTGGTGGTTACACAGGGCCTGCATTTCAACAGGATAGCACTCATGTTTAAAGGGTCATATTTTCTTCAAGCTGGTCAATATACAATACAGCGCAGATAACGGCACATTGTAGATTCTACTTTGATCCATTTAATAATACTCGAATTTCACAGTGAACTTAGGATTCATAAGATGCATAGATTCATAATTCATTAATTCCCCAATTTGCCACAATTTTGTTTTCTCAAGAAAACATTTAAGAGGGTGTGTTTTCTACATGCTTCACTCTGAAAGTAATGCCTTCTATTTATTTTCATGGAAACTATAACATATACAAAGAGCACAATAACACTGATTGATAGATCAAATTCTCAGCTACAGAACACTACTTTTCAGCACAGTCACTGCCATTAGCTATGCATTTTCACCAGTGAGCAGTATGAGCCTGCATGCCATGCTCATAAAAATCTGCACCAGCGAAGGTGACTAACTGTCTCTGTTGCCACTGCTGAAACACACCACCCACCACCTCACTATGCTCACATCCACCACTGGGTCTCCAGAAACATTCAGCAAGTACCAATCAATGTCAGTGGGTGCCATTTTTTCCATATGGAGGAATCCAATTCCACCCCTTTGCTTCATACACACTTCCATGTCAGACGCCATTCTTTCAGACTGCCCCTCTGCTGCCATCTGTCGCACAGCAACATGTAATGGGATATTGGTGGGAAGGTGGGAAGGTTCAACCTTTACAGCCATACCATCAACATCTGTCTGACATCATGGGCAACATAATAAAATTGGAAGTATTACTTTCGGAGCAGCCCTAATAATATATTTAGCATCATATGAGTTATAAAGCTAAACATTAGTTTGAATCAACAGCTTGAAGATGGTTAGAATAAAGGAAAAAGGCACATGTAGCTTACCACACAGAGTGCAGAAATACCGGGACAGAAGAGTTTTCTGGGTCTCATTCTTGCATGGCTATCATGGCTCACTTACCTGCTTCTCTGTAGTTCAGCAAATTTAGTTCAGACTTTTTGCAATAAAACATAGGAAGTGACTAATGGAATTAAAGTGTAGTTCCAGCTTACATTTTAAGAAGATTTCTGTTAAGAGCATGCATCTGAGTGAACACAGCAAAGCTAATGCAGCAGCAGATAAGACTGGACGATTATCTTAATAATGCTTCTCTTACTGCTTTTTTAATTAAAGAAAGGCATATTAAAAAAAAACAACAGCATAGGTTATGCAAGATTAGGATGCATGCAGAAAGTATTCGTTTTTATCACTGGATAAATAAAAGACCGAAAAACTCTAATGATGAGTACTGGGCTTTTCAAAAAGTGACAAGGAGAAAATTGTGCGAAAGTAAATACATAAAAAAGTGCCCCTTAAAAATGACTCTGTCATAGCAATTTACCTGTTCACTTCATGTGTGGGACCTGAAGGGCACTTGCTATAGGAAGTTAAATAAGCCTTGAAGTATCTTTTTTGTTCCTTTACCAGGGCTTGTCCACAGAGGCATAGCAGTTTAGAATTTTAATTCAGATCCCTCTAAAGTAAAGGAGGGGAGCACAAGACCATGTAATGTTTAAGTCTTTGGTGATGGTATCAGACTTTCACTTAAGCTGGTGGTTACTTGCTTTTTACCCAGTTGATTCTGCAGCAAACTGTCATTTTTCTAGGCAAATTTGTTTTCTTTCTAGTATATTTAAATTTGAGGTGATCCATCACTCTCTGCCCATGCAAAACCTACAGTTCGGCTTCACACAAAGTACTTCTTGTCATCAAGTTCTTCATGAAATTAATGATACAATTTTTACCATCATTGAAATTCTCTTTATCATTTTATAAGTCACATCTGTGGCATCTGTATCATCCCCATAGGGAGATGACTTGTGGCCAGGCAGTACGTTCAAGTTCTGGTAGTGCCTGTCCTCCCCTCCATGCCTGGCTTCCCCAGAGCCTTGGTGTGAACTATCCTGTATGCTGTCCTGGCATCAGGGGACCACAACCTTGGTGGGAAACTCCACAAATTGACACTTCAGAGATATTTTGGCTTTAACTACATGACATCCTGTATGGCTGGGACAGAGAATCCTCCAGTTCCACTAAAAGCATCAGTAATCAGAATGCTGGCAGGTTTTTTAGCTAATATGGTTGAATTTGAACACTGCACATGGATTTTTCCCTGGCAAGTCCTTTCTCTCTTGACCAAGTTGTTGCTGTTATTTACACCATCATCATTAGGCTTCTGCTTTTGACACTGTGTGGATTAACAGATCATTTATAACTAAATTATATAAGCTGTGTCTATGTGACAGCACATTCTGTAACTAAAGTAGGCACTGGAGTCCAGTTCTCTGAGGCTGACAGTATTTTACGTGTCAGGGCAGAGTACACTCAGCTATGCTCATTATCATTGCCATGCTGTTACCACTGGTGTAACTGAAGCCCTTATTAATGTCCAGTACAGTGTGTAATCACCGTGTGTAAAAAGGATTTGCCTGGGATAAATTTAAATCAGATATCTGCATATATTCAGCTACCCATTTTTAAATGTTCAAGAGACTTAAAAACTTCAGTGAATGGAGCCTCACAGCATCCAAATCTGGTATCCTCTCCAAGGTGGGTGGCAGAAAATACCGACATCTCCAAATGGCAATATTCCTGTTTCACAAAGGGACAAATCTGCATTTGCAGAACTGACTGAGTCAAACATGATGATACGGGGCATCTTCAGCAGAGGTACCAACAGAACTCAGATCTCCAGTATTCAGTCCTGTTTTTTATCTATTGGATTTCAAGGCCAGATTGGATGGGACCTTGAGCAGCTTTAGTGGGTGGTAACCCTGCCTATGGCAGGAACCAGATGGTCTTTATCATCCCTTGCAACCCAAGCTATTCTAAGCCATTCTGTGATTCTATGATATCTACATTTCTGCATAGCAAATATTTCTGGGAATTCTTGCAATTACTGTTGTCCTCCTTTGATCACGTAAAAGCACCATTACACTTGTTGGGAATAGCCACATAATAGGTTTCTTTTAATATTTTCTATCAGTGGAGGAGAACAGACATCCTAGAGGTGACAAGGGCAAGGAGTGTGCAAACCCTTGGTCTTGAAGAATTTGGTGCTTGCTGCTTGTTCCCCTGTCCTGTTAATAGCGGAACTCATTGCTAATCCATTGCAAATCTGCAGTCATTCAGGAAGAGCAGCAGGAGCATGGGGGCATTAGCTGCAGATAAGATATACAGCTAGTAATTTAGAGAGTATGTGGTGATAGCTTCAGTTAGAAGATGAATGAGTAACTTATGCGTTGGTTTGATGTTGCAGCTTGTGATCGAGATATTGAGAACACACATGTTTGAAACAAACATGCAATCAGGTCACCTCTGTGCCATTAATGCGTGCTTGCATGATGAACTTCCATAAAACAATCCGCAGCACTTTCAGGCACGTATCCTGATGGGAAGAACTACAGATAGGTATTTATGTTAAAATAAATAGATAAGGTCGCCTGCATATTAGTGTGGCTTATTTAGTTCAGCACTTCATCTGGTTGTTTGCCATGTCATGCTGATCTAGGACTGTTCTCCTATCAATTCTAAAGCTTTTGACATACTGCATTCAAAATCATTTTGGATTAGTAGAATTCTAGACCCTAAACTTTTGATTACTTGTGACACCTCTGTTCATTTGCTCCACAAGCATCTACCAATGGATCATTTAATTCAAATTAAGAATTTCACTTCTTCTCCATCACCATTAGATTTATTTTTCATCCCCCATCCCCATGCTAGAAATACACACATAAGCACATTCAGAGCCAGTAGGACTTACAGACACAAATCCACAGTAACATGATTCGATATCACTAACTGTAACAGGAGCAGAGCAGTAATGCTCAGGTCCCTAAGTGGATGTGGCATTGTTTAAGCCTCAGGCACACAAATTAAAGCACCTACTAGCTGGTGTAATTTGCTTGGTCAAATATCAGGACAATTTTTCCACTAGCTCCATCCTAAGAAAAAAAACCAAACTTTAAAATCAGCCTCTGCTTTCTTCTATTCCCTGCATCTTGAAACAAATTTGAAAACAGTGAAATACTTCCTGATATTGGAAATAAACTGGTACTAGAAAATAAAAAAAACATAGCAATGGCAGGTCAAGGCCATGATAGACTTCAGGCATGAGGACTTCCCTTCTCTCTTTAGAAAAGGCCAGAGTTGGGCAAAAAAAAAGGGGGAAAAAATGGCCAAGGAAGCTTGGTCAAAAGTTATTGAAGTAAAAAAAAAATGCTTTAGGCCCTTTAAAAAGCAGCTTTCTTATTGCAGCACAATTAGATAACTAACACAGCAGTTGAAGCTGAATGAGATTTGATACTTAGCTCCCTTAACTCGGCTTTTCCTCAAGCATCTGCTATTCCCTTTACCTAGGAATTACCATCTTTCTAATCACAAACTTGATTTATCACAGCATCATTATTCAGGTGTCCCCATTATCCACTTAATCTGACAAACTAGGAAACATGGGTTTATGGCCATATAGAATTGTCCACCGGTGAAATGCAAGTGTTTATTTGTGTTGCTTTATACATTTACTACTTGGCTACACTGTATTGCCTCAGGTAGACAGAGAAGAAGTGATCCTGTCAGATATCTCCTGGAATAGGTGGATCACTTGCAACACAAGGATCCCCTTTTTGATAGATCTTCCCTCTAAGTTCTGTCATTATTGTCAATATTTGGCATAACAGACAAGAGCAGCACGAACAACTGTGCAACTGGGCTTCTCATTTCAGCTGATACCCACACTCACATACAGTCAGTGAGATCCGATTCTGAACTGTAGATCCCTGTTAGCATCTCTTTGTCATGTTTGGAAAACCATCCACCCTCCATTGCCAGCTAAAGGTTGGGAAGGCACTCCAGCAAAACACCATTTGCGTGGTTGTTTCTAAGAGAAAAAAATGCAGTAAAATGAAGCTGGGCTGTACCTTGATTTGCTTACTCAGTTTCTACTGTATGTTTTCTCCTTTAACTTGAGACTGAACTCAGTACGAGTTTGCTTTGTGAACACTGGAGGCAGGACTTTCAAATGGGTTTGAACAGCCAAAATTGAATTTGGTGGGGCTACAGGTATGCAGTGTATAAAATAATCCAGGGAAAGCAAGGAAAAAATGCTGAAATCACTCAGAAGTTGGGCTGTTGAATTTAGATCAGCTTTTACCTTGATCTCCTCATAGATTTCCATACATGCCAAAATAAAATAGGCAAAATATGTAACATCCTAAACTAACTCCACTGAGAGCTGGATACATAATTAACTAGAAAAAGGGCGTCTTGGTTTAGTCTACTTACAATAAGAATTTGGGAGACTGATGGCAGAACATTTTTCTCTTTTGGCGATCTTTTTCAGTTTCTCTCTCTCTTATTATTTTCCTCAATACAATGGAGCAGTTTGGCAGTTTGGAGCAGTTGTTTATATGGGCAACGCTATAAAAAGGGAAAGTGTGTTCTCTCATTTCTGAGCACAGGGCAAAGTCAAAAGCAAGCACAGTAATTGGGATGCATAAAGATAAGCACGTCACAGAACCTGGTATTGAAATCTTAAACTGATTTTTCAAGATGAACTTCAGAGATGCCTGTCACACAGAGTTGTAAGCCGTGCAGATCAGTCTTTTGCAGAAAGAAATACGCTTTTTTGTTAAGGGGATCTCTAGAAGCTCTGAGTC
This sequence comes from Gallus gallus, assembly GCF_016699485.2. Classification (NCBI taxonomy): domain Eukaryota; kingdom Metazoa; phylum Chordata; class Aves; order Galliformes; family Phasianidae; genus Gallus; species Gallus gallus. The sequence continues at coordinate 63,988,270 of NC_052533.1, read as the reverse complement.
ACAGAGGGAGCACCACCCTGCAATTCCGTATTATGTTTCAAGTTCAGAAAAAGCACCGAAAGCAGTTGTGTTGTAAAGTTGCTCTGCGTGAAAGCAGGAAAATGATGTCCAAAACACTCATAAAATTTTAATATACGTTCAGCAAGAAATAAGTGATTCATAGAATAGAATTAAAAAATATTACATTTCAAGGAAACATTGCAAAACAAAAGACATTTTTCTCGTGTCAGCAACAAGCCTTTTTTTTTTTTTCCTTTAATTTCAGTTTAGGATTTTTCCTCTACTGTATTATTGTCATATTTCTCTGCTATATAAGGGTAATAATCCAGAACTCCCCATAGAGTACAAAAGTAGAACAAAATGATGGTTCAAGATACAAGTATTTAGCAGCCCAATCAACATGTCTATTAGATCGATAATTTGTTTACCTTCTAAAAGTAAACTGTAATCTACAGGAGCAGAGACGGTTCTTTTTTCTCTTCTTTATTTAAAGATAGATGAAATAGACCTCCTACAGTCCCTTCCAAACTGGGTATTTGGAAATTTTACTGATACAATACATCTTTAGTGTTAAAACATACAATATATTGATAGTAACTTTCTGTTTCCACTCAGCAACAATATTCATTCCTAAAACAGAAGGAAATCCCATGCAATCCTACCCCACTTTTTGGAACCCTACTGTTCATTTCCAGTTTTTTATAAAATTCAAAACTATCTGAGGCAGATAGAGGAGTGTGAGCCATCTCTCTTTGTAACCAGCTTGGGATAGACATATGGTTTACAAAACACAAAGGATGGAAGATACATTGGATAAATTAATCAATATTTAATTTATATCTCTTCTACTGGGCTTATCTTCATTAAATTAATATGTCTTTTTACGTGTGGTCAGGGAACTCTTTACATAAAAGTCTACTTGGGGATTTAAGCTTTCCCAAACAAAACTCAGCTGAATTCACCTTTCTTTCTGAAACCACAGTTTGCTCCTTGGCATGAAATTTAAGACTGAAATGCTGACAAAGATTCCCACAGAAATCTTCCAAACATTCCTCGTAATACCATGTATGATGTAGTGACAAGCTATATGTTTCCCTGGCACTGAGATTGAAAATGGAAATGTTAAGAATAAATCTTTGTGGAAGTTTCAGTAATTTTTAATAATTTGTTCTTTTGTGGCATTCATATGTGAATGATATATTTGTCCTAGAGCAATGCGAATTCATTTCCCCACATCTATAATATCTGCAGTAAGCTAAATTAAAAATACATTTGTACTTGTACAGTTAAATGATCATATTTAATGAAATGTCGGAGATGAATCTTAGCAAATAGTCAGGAAATTATCCCAGAAAGAGCAGCATTTCATTACTGGCAGTCAGGGAAAGGCAAAGAGATTAAACAAACAGTTTACTCCTCCGAGACATCTGGGGAGGTGTGAGTGGGTGGCAGTAGCAGACCTCAGTGGGGATGTCTACCTGGGAGCCAGGAGGGCCGGCTTTGCATGAAGCTGATTGACACCTAGGCCTCAGCTGGCAGAGTTGGCTGCAGGCAAGAAGGGGCTCCTGAAGCAACCTGAGTTGGAGGGGACCCACAGGGATCATTGAGTTTGGCTCTGCTTGCTATTGGCTGATGTGAATGGGAGAGAGATGGAGCTCAAGGGGTCTGACTGAAAGACAGGGAGCTAAGGGTGCTGCTCAGGGGCAACAGAAGAGTAGATAGTGTTTCCCTTACAGCAATGAGAAACAGTTTTAAGGTGAAGTGCAGATCAGGTCGTTAAAACCATCCAGATATTTTATTTCCATAGGAACTAGGACTCTAACAAAAAGCTCCCTGGGGAGCTCTCCACACTTTTCACCAATCGTGTTGTTAAAAATATGGCCTCTGTTTGCTGAGGGAGACTGGTCTGACTGGGAACACAGTTTCCCTTGCTTCCCACTGAACTGATGAAGAGATGTAGGCACTTACAGAAAAGACCTATGTCCCAGATATGTTGGCTCTGCCTCTGCTGTCTTTGGTTTCTACTGTGAGGGGAGCAGAGGGCAGAAAGGCACCCATGTGAGCTATGCTTTGGATGGCTATGATGTGAATCCAGCCCTCTGTCCCTCTGTGTGTATGTGAGACGGGAACACTTCTAGTGATTCTCTCCCACCCTCCATCTCTTATGCTTCTTTAAATCTCAAGATCTTAAGGCCATAGGCCACCACAGAGGAGGTCAGGTTTGTGTAGTGAATGTGGCCCAGACAATGGCTCTGTGCTTGTGTAGCATGACTGCTACTGCGTGAAGCAAAATAAATCAACATCTATCAATAAGATCAACATTTTAACTAGTTATCATCTCAAGTTCTGTAAGAAATCCTCTGGGATCAATGAATTTGTCTGAATAAAATTTCAAATTAGTGATACAAATATAATGAGAGATGTAGAAATGACAGAGAACGTGTATGTTCTGATATTCAGGCAAGAAGAATAAAAGAAGATGTAGGTATGAAAACTATTCCTTGGCAAAAAGTTCCAAATCACAAGAAAAATGGGCTAAAGGAAATGCAGGAATGCTGAGCTTCATGTAACATGGAAGTACTTTTGTACTATTTTAAAGACACTATCAACGTTTAATAATTTTCAGGGATGTGAAATAAATGAAATACCCAAACTCCGGTATTTAATTAATAACAGAGTCATAGTGTACATGTATGCACATAACGGTACAAATAACAGACAATGCAGCAGTGACAAGGCTATGAAGACACAAAGAATTCCTGGTCACACCATGTAATACCTATGGGATGCCACTTCTTCCTCTCTAAATTCTGTTTTGTCTAGGGCACTTGCAACCACAATGTTTTTATGAAAGAGAGCAGACTTTTTTTGTATCTCATTCTCATTTTGTTTTTCTTTGCTTGTTTTTATAGCAACAGCAAATTAAGAAAGCAAATAGCATAAGTTAGTTTAGCTTATACATCTGCACCCATATTACATTTAAAATAAACATCTGAATGCATAGCATAGAGGAATTTACTTGAGATTGTGATTCACAAGTGAAAAAGGAAAGACTTCTGGTTTAGTTAAGCAATTAATCAGGTGTACAAAGCCATCTGAATTCTCTGAGCACTGCATCATAGAAGAACTCAGATCATGCATACAAAATTGAATCATGGAAATATGGTTGAGGCACATCAGGTTTGAATGAGGAGAATGCCAATCACCTCTGTTTGTCAAGGTCCTTTATGATCTGAGTCACCAACCTTAAGGAGCGACAAAGGGTCTGTGTAGGGATCAGCATAATTCTCATGTCTGCTCTGATAACCTTCAGGGACATGCAGAGAGACTTGCCACATATTTCTGAAAACACTCTTGTTTGTGAAATCATTTCTCTTTTGTCATTTGTGTTTCTTGTTCTTTGTCATTTGTGTTTCTTTTTCTGTGTTGCTTTTTTTCTTTTTTTCTTTTTTCTTTTTGACTGTTCTGGCTCTTCAGGGAACCATTTTAAGCAGGTAAATGCCACCCTCAGTAGTTGATCTTGCAAAGTATCCACAGTTGTGGGCTCAGCTGGAAAGGCTGAAGAAAACAAAAGGCTGGAAAGCAGTTCAAAACACAGCTACAAAATTTGGTCTGCCATAACTTGCCACCACTACCTGTTGCTGTTCTCCTTACAGAGCCTAAGATCTGAGAGGTTGTTATGGCAGGAGACAGGAGAGTTTTCTACACAAGAAAGCTATTAATGCTCTTTTGCGCCTTATGCTTTGGTGCTGGGAACCTATAGAGTAGATTCTTCACCAAGATTATTTGTCCTACTTGCTTCAAAATACATATTTACCAACAGATCTCAGCAACACAAGACGATTCTACTAAAACAGATGCTATCAAACTGTCACCTTTCAATTCCATTGAATTCTGCTTGGATAAAGATATGCTTCAAATCTACTTTACTATTGTAATTTAAAGAGGACAGAATATGCTGCAGGCAATTTTATGCAGCAACAGAATTATTTCTTTTTTATCAAGTTATAAAAGGAGATTATTTAAAATAAAACCAAAGTACGAACTACATTTGTACATTTGGGAAACTACATTTCCTAAATTATTAGGAATACTGACGGATCACTCAGTATTTGAGTTCTAAATAACCCAGGTAAAAACAAAAACAGTTGTTCAAGACACGCACATTTCCTTAATCAGAACATTAGCTTGATGACTCTTGGATTTAGCAATGCTCACTGGAACAGCAGAGGTGTGCAATGAAATTTTGAGCCTTAATCTCTGATTCAGCAAATCATTTTGCCGTTCACACACTTTTAGTCAGATATTCCCAAACGCTTTAAAGAACTTACTCCTTTATGCTATTGATATTTCTCTTCCATCCTACTGTCCAATCTCTACTAATCCTCCACATTATTTATTCACTTTCCTTAGCTTTTGTTTCTTCAGACTTAATCACAAAAATATGGGAATGTCACCAGAAACAGCACAGCACTGTACATCTTCAGCAGCAGTTGCTGTGAAAACCTGTGAGAGGAACAAACCTTTCTCAAAGCATGTTACATTAGGAGTACTACAAAGAGCAATGAAGAATGGCTGCTCAGGACAGGCAAGTTCAAATTGGAAGACAGAAGCAGCAGCAGCAGTTGTGGTTCCCTAGGAGAAAAATGAGCTTGCACATTGGATAAACCACAATAACATCTTTGGATTTCACCCCAGCTGCACCAGAACAGCAGGAATCAAAATACTTGTTAATGTTGTAATACGTTTGCTTTCAATCAGACAACAGAATTCATTCCATTTGCTTGGTATTTTGCCCTCATGAACCCCATCCCCACAATAGCTTTGCAAACACATCTGAGCAATTCCACAGTGGGTTTTACATCCATGGTAAGTGATATCTGCTGTGCCTACTTGCAGGACTTGTGTCTTCCAGAGACTGCAGTGAAAGATTCTTCCCTAAATTCGATTCTGTAAAAAGCTACTTGGCTGCTCCAACTAATCTTTTTTATTCTTCATCTTAGTTTACTCTTAAGGGTTTCTCGTTTCATCTTTTTCTGCTGTCCTAATGTACACAAATCACTTTTAGGGATAGTGTCATGCGTATGAAGGGAGCAATTTATCAATACAGACACCTCTTTGATGAAGGATGGTTTGTCTTTACAAGGCTGGACAGCCCCAACTGAATTTCAATTTGCTATGGCATGCAAGGGATTTACGGGATTAAGGTTGGTGAAAGGCTTTAAGCATCAACCAGCTTATTATTGCTGAAGGACTATATGATTTGAAAACCTTGCTCGTCTTGATTTTTTTAGTATATGGGGGTGAGATGGAGAGGAATGAGTGAGAAAAGCAAGAACCCACTTGATGATTTAACAGTGATTACTTTTCTTCTGTTTTTCAGTCACACTGCCTATTTTTTGATGGGACAAGAAGAGCTTATAGGGCCACATCCAGTTAACAATAACTAAATATCTGGCTGATCATATTTTACCACCAACAACAGATATAAACACTTGTAATAAAAACAAAGCTGTAGGGGAGGGAGACACTGGAGAAGGCAAGAAATATAAATAATACGAATTTATGTAAATGAAGAAGTGGTGAACTGCTACAGATAAATATCATTCTGAACACTGTATTGTCTGCTCTTTGGTACAAGGAAATTGCTAAGGAATAATATTTCTTGATGCAAAAATGTATTAAATGTCTCATTCATCTCGTTGTTGGAATGACAGAGTGAAGGGAAACCCAGAGGAGTCTTGTGGCTTAAAGCTATGATCCTTACTTTGTGCACCATGATATTAATTAATTACTGATAAATACAAAAATACTGTGAATCAGTCACCATGAAGTCTAATATTAAAGCAAGCACTACATTTTGTTGTTGTTGTTGAAGTCTGATTCTTTTAAGTAACTAAAAGATTACATGACTCATTTGCTTATTAAACTAACAAAAGTCTATTGTGGGTGAAACTCAGTGCTGGGGAGAATTACAGCCATGAGTCCCTCTCCAGGGCAAAATTCCCAATCATGCCAAGTCCTCTGTTCTGAGGATATGATCTAGCTGCTTCTGGAAATTTTCTCTCTTTTCTTCAGCAGGATATGGGGTAGGTCCTACTTGGGTAGAATGGAAAGGAAATTGCAGTGTGAAGTAGCGTTTTCCTTCCCTCATCCTTCTTTTCTCTCTTTAGTTTCTGTGTTCACTGAGCTGGAGACTGAAGTCCTGACTCTGCTCTCACAACAGAACAGCACTGCAGACAGGAGATGGATTTTTGTTTGTTTGTTTGCTTAAAGAAAATAATATAATATACATAGGTTGCTCCAAAAGAAACCCTCCTATTTATGTGCATGAAAACTACAAAAGATACAAAGAGCACCATAAAACTATTTGATAGAGCCTTCAGCTTAGTCAGTGTCATGATGTAACAATCAGAGTTCAATGTCAGAGTGATGGAGCATTTGAGTGTATGACATAAAGTGGGCAGATTTCAACAGAAGACTAAACATCCTCAGAATATTTCCATTTCAGAGCTTTTCTGAGGTGAACAGAAATGTGAACTAGCATCTTCTCCAATCCAGGTGAGCGATGGTACACAAAGGGAACAGACTAACATTGTCTCAGTTCTGAGAATCTACTACACCCTTCTCTGTCACAGTTGATAAAAATTGCTAGAATAAAGTCTTCAATTTATAAGATGCTTTGCTTCCTCTTCCAACATCTTAAACCATACTACAATTACATATATTTTTATCTATTTTATTTTATGTTTTTTGACAATTGACTAAATCACTGTCTTTCCATACAGCACTGAATATAGGCTTCTCTACGTCACCTTGTGGCCATAATGATTCTTCCCTCCATACTGTGAACCATTAACAAAGCAGGACAAAGCACACTTCATGGTTGTGCTGTATTATCTCTTTGCTAAGGTTTTAAATAGGAATGCCAATTAACTGCCCTTAATCTGGTACCTTCTGAGCATAACTGTTGTCTCTGAGTTTTACCAAGGACTTTGAATCTGGTTTTGTTTACTGTAGATCTCAGCTTTTTGTTTGTTTGCTATTTTTATACCTCTTAAAAGCTTGGCATAGCTCATGTGTGGAATTGCGTGCCTCCTAGAAATCCCAACACATCTGTTTGATCATCCATTGCTTTATGAAAGAGAGATGGTCTGAAATGAGGATGCAAGCCTGTGAGGAGATGTTACACAACTCACATGCAAAGGAGGTTCTTATGGATATAGACCAAAAAGCATTTATGACAACAGGGAAAGTTCAAAGGTATCTAAGACCCAGGTCTTTCACCATGAATGAAATTCTCTCCTACTCCCCCATGCTGCATTGCCTTTCCCTTCCACACAGCCACACCAGTAACTCTGGAGGCAGGGAAGGCCCAAGAGTCAGACTTTTGTCCTTTGCCTGTGGCCCATACACAGGCACTAAGGCTGGTGCTTTCTGAGAGTTAAACTTGACAAAGCACAGTAACACAGCTGGTAGGGTAGAGGCATTGCTAGCCAAAGCATTCTACTCTACCCCTGTTTAAACATGCAGGACAGGGATGTTGATAGCAAGCAGAGTCTGAACCATCAGACCAGTCCACAGAGATGAGGAGGTCCAATGTTAAGCTCAGAAGATGGGTCAGGATCAGGTTTGGTGAAGGTAACCAAGGTTAGGTACAACCCAGTGACCAATAGACAAGTCCATAATCACCCCTCAAGCCTTAGCTAAAATGAGGCTCCCAAGCCTGTGGGCAACATGTTGGGTAGAAGCCCCAGGTGAGGTGGATCAGGGCTATTAATGCTTGTTAATGCTTTCAGATCCCTGTCTCCAATAAATTCTCCAGCACAATGACAAGGAATTACTTGATCTGTAAACATTTAACTCATCTTGCTTCTCTCTCTGCTCATCTTTTCTCTCTGCTCAGGTTCACAGAAATGACTTATTAGGGTTTGTGAAATGTTGATGATCTGAGGATAGAAGGTAATTCAGTGGGATAATTCAAATCCCAAAAACTTGTACTCTTTCTAAATTTATCTGATGTCTCATTACAAACTACAGCATCTCTCCACAATGCTTGTTTCCCTTAGAGTGGAAAAGCATTGCTCACTGCGCTGTTTATCCTCTGTTAAGCCATCCACAAGTTCCTTTCCTGTTCACAGGAACTGTTTATTGCAGCGCATGCACTGACTGTAGCCGCTGTACTATCGTAATATTCCACACTTCTACAGGGGTTATGATGCATGTAATGCTGTTCCCTTCCCTTATCTTGACTCTCACATATGCCTGCATGGGTAGTTCAGCACGGATCTGTTT